>NC_082659.1:1032884-1339326 GCF_028023285.1 Balaenoptera ricei | reverse complement strand
GATTCTTAAGCAGCAGCGTCATGCCTGGTCCATTCTGTTTCCTGCTTCGGTGCACTTGCACCTGCTGTTCGTCCACCTGGGAGCCCCATTCTCAGTAATCTTCCAGCCAACCTTCTACCGCATCTTCAAGATGCAGCGTTGTCAACTCTTGGTTAAGCTGTCTCTGACTCTTGGTAGGGTTGATGAATAACACTCGTAATAGTACAGTGTTGTTCACTATCTCCTCTGTGCCTACATTCTCCCTAATACAATCCTCTATTATTTGTAAAGTAACTTTATATATGAAATGTTTATTTGCATACCCATCTCTCCCACTGGACCACGAGCGTCTTGTAGACAGGGAGCCCGTGTCACATACAGAAGGTGTTTAATAACCACACGCTTCCTTCCTGCTGAAAGAAGCAGTGGACGAATATTATGTCCTCTAATTAAATGAACTTGAAGATTTTGAATCTTAAAAACATGAATATATTTTTAAAATGCTGTAAACCTCATTTTTAAAGATAATGATATATCTTCTATTTCTGTTTGAACCGGGATTGGCTTGTTGTTTGCTTTGCTTGATTTAGTTTTTGGTTTTAAAGTTATGTATACACATGGAGGAAATTCAAACGCTATGGAAGGATGTACAGTGAACGTAGACAGTTTCCTCATCCATGTGCCGGCCTCCAATCCGCCTTCCATGTTCAGGTTCATATGTGAGTGTGTTCTGCCACACACACCTTTTCATACAGATGGAAACTAGGGAACATATTATGTTTGACCTTTTTATTGGTGTTTGATGACAGAGGTTGGAACTTTCACATACGAGCAGCACAGTAGATTTGCCTCAGTTTGGTAACAGCTGAGTAATATTCTATTGCATGAAGGTCCATTTCACAGCGGGTGGGTCCCCTGATATAGGAGCCCCTGGGGAAGGCAGTGCCTTTTCCACCCTGGCTGCTTTGCTCAGTAGCACCCACACAGATGTCAGGATAAGTGGGGCGTGGTTTGAAGGCTCAGAATGAAATAACAAGGGAGGGAGGAGGAAGATTGTGACTTCCTATAACTTAATAATGTTATTCCTTCATGTAAAAAAAGTTTAATATGTATTTTATGCAATTTGTAAGTGTACAGTTCAAAGGGGATTTTGGCTGCATCCTGGGTAAATCAAAAGACTTTTGTGGGTGTGATGTTCATATTGAAATTGGGTGGCTGTAGCATTTTTTGGGGGTGAGCCGTGAGATTTTTCTTTTCTGATTATATAATTTGAACATATGAAAGTCAAAAGCAAAAAAGAATGTTAAGGATAGTTAATAATGTCAGCAACAGAGAAAATCAATATTAAACTTTCATAATTTTTCTTAACAAATTACTGCTTCACCTAGTAGAATGTCATAAACACTCTCTATGGCATTATATATATGTATAATATATATATACACATACACACGTATAGATCAATTTAACAACAGGAATTTTGCATCCTAGAAATGTGCTATAATTCCCTCAGGCATTTTGCACATAACCAACTTTAAAACCACTGGACTTTTTATTTCTGATTTTTGCTGTCATTAGTAACACTGCTATGAATATGTATCTTTTGTTGCTCTCGGGTAAACTCTTTAAGATTAAAAGCGGAGTTTCTGGTCCCTAGAGTGTGAACGACATGGTTCAGCTTTCGATGCATGTTGTCAAGTAACCACCTAAGGAGATGACAGCAATTTACACTCTCCCTACCAGTGCGACAGAAGCGTTCCCTGAATTTCTTCTACTTGTGGATAGTTTGTCTTTTCACTTTGCCTACTTGATACGGGGTTTTAACTTTTGTGATGTTGATCACTTTTTTTGTTGTTAAGAGTTTGTTTGTTTTTAGAATAATTCTTTATTTATTTAATTTATTTATTTATGGCTGTGTTGGTTCTTCGTTTCTGTGCGAGCGCTTTCTCCAGTTGCGGCGAGCGGGGACCACTCTTCATCGCGGTGCGCGGGCCTCTCACTGTCGCGGCCTCTCTTGTTGCGGAGCACAGGCTCCAGACGCGCAGGCTCAGTAGTTGTGGCTCACGGGGCCCAGCTGCTCCGCGGCATGTGGGATCCTCCCAGACCAGGGCTCGAACCCGTGTCCCCTGCACTGGCAGGCAGACTCTCAACCACTGCGCCATCAGGGAAGCCCTGTTAAGAGTTTTATGTGGTGTTTACACAAACATTTGTCTATCATACATTTAAAATATTTTTGCCAGTTTTGTGTTACTTAATTAGTTCTTTGTTTTGATATATAGAATTTTAAAATTTCTTTGTAGGCAAATAGAGAAACCTTGCCTCTTTTGATTTTTTACTTTGTTTTTATGTTTAAAAGGTCTTCCTACCCATAAAGTTTTTAGCTTTGAAGTTACATATACATATAGTC
This sequence comes from Balaenoptera ricei, assembly GCF_028023285.1. Lineage (NCBI taxonomy): Eukaryota > Metazoa > Chordata > Mammalia > Artiodactyla > Balaenopteridae > Balaenoptera > Balaenoptera ricei. The sequence goes on along the minus strand of NC_082659.1, from coordinate 1,336,940 downwards.
AGATAAATACTAACTTTTAATTTCTTTTAATTTCATTTTTCACATTTATCTTTTAATAATCCACTGTATTAGCAAGGGGGTAGAAAACAACAAGCACCTGAAATACAGTTGCTCAAAAGTGAGAGAAACGAATTCTTTCTCACATAATGTTCTAGATGTAGACCAGTGGTCCAAAACAGGTAAGCAGTTTGGTATATGCAGTCTTCTAGGGACCTTTGTCCATCAAGTTGCTTCTCCATTTCAACTTTTTTCTCCCTCACCCACAGAATCAAAGCTGGGTCACCAGAAAAACAGTTACTTTTCCAATCTGTGCAAAGGAGACAGGGAGAGAAGAGAACAAGTATCTTCTTTATCTTCTTCCTCTTCTTCCTCTTCTTCTCCTTCTCCTTCTGTTTAAAGAAAGCCATCCAGAAGTTTCACATAATATTTTACTCATGCCAATATGTCTGGGACTTCTTTGCATGGCCACATCTGCAATGGAAACTGGGTGTCTTAGTTTGCTAGGGCTGCCATAACAAAGTACCACAAACTGGGTGACTTAAACAACAGAAATGTGTTGTCTCACAGCTTTGGAGTCTTGAAGTCTGAGATCACAGTGTTGGCAGAGATGGTTCCATCTGAGGCTTGAGGAAGAACCTGTTCCCAGCCTCTCCTCTAACTTCTGGTGGTTTGCTGGCAGTCATCTTTGGCATTCCTGTTCCTTGGCTTGTAGGAGTGTCAACCTGAGCTCGACCTCCATCATTACCTGGTGTTCTCCCTGTGTGCGTGTCTCTGTGCCCAAACTTCACCTTTGTATAAGGACACGAGTCATAGGGAATTAGGACCCACCCTAATCACCCCATTTTAACTAAGTGTATCGTCAGTGATCCTATTTCCAAATAAGGTCACATTCCAAGGCACTAAGGTTAGGACTTCGCATATAAATTTGGGGGTTCATAATTCAACCAATAACACTTGGAAATATAGTCTTTACCTTGGCAAAGGGAAAGTTAGGGGAATGTAGAACTGGGAGTCAACTGTTTGTCTCACCATCTTGAACTTATTTTAGCCTAGCGTTTGAGAGAGACTATAAATGCATTTTTATTCAATGCTTAAACCAATTTCCCAGTATCATTTAATAACCCCCAATTTTCTCACTGTTTAAAATGCCATATTTATTATATTCAAAATAAGACCCAAGCTCTTAAACTCCATGTGATATATTTCATGTCTAGTATGCTCAACTATAAAATGAGACCAACAGTACAGCATGGTGACTATAGCTAACAATACTGTAGTGTGTATTTGAAAGTCACTAAGGGAGTAGATCTTGAAACTTTTCATCACTGGCAAAAAAAAATTGAGGTGATGAATGTTTTAACTAACCCTATTGTGGTAATCATTTTGCAGTACATGCCTATATCAAATCATTATGTAGTATACCTAACACTAATACAATGTTATATATCAATTATGTCTCAGTAAAACCGGGGAAAAAAATGAGACCAACAATGTCTATTTACTTCCTGTAGTTTCTATTCTATCCCACTGATATTTTCTAATAGGCATTGGAACCACATAATTTTTGTATACTGCATTATAACTTTACAGTATAGATAAAATATTTTAAATAGCTCAGGATAGATTGAGGCATTCATTATAATATTATTAACACATATACAGGAGTTACTAAAGTCACTGCTAACTTGCGAAGTGGGCATTATTTTTTCCCTATTTAAAGGATGAGGATAATGAGGCATAGAAAGAGGTTGAGGGACTTGCCTAAAGTCACAGAGCTATTGAACAAGTAGCAGAGTGAAATGCAGGTACATGCAATTTCAGGACCCAAGATTTTAAATGCCATGTGGTATACACATGTCTAGTGGACTCAAGTATAAAAAGAGACTGACACTATGTATTTACAAGTTTTTCATTAAATAAAGTATATATATATATATATATACACACACACATATAATTATATATTATAATTATGATTTATATTATATAATTATTATATATTATAATCATATTATATAATTATATGTATAATCTATATTATATATGTAAGTTATCACCCAGTATCTTGCATGAATAGGAATCTTAATGAAAGTGTCATCCTTTTTCATTCTGTCCTTCGCAATGGTCAGCTTGATTCTCTGGTACGAAGGTGTAGAATGTTAATGAAAGAGTTCATAGGCAAACCCAGTCAATCACCATCTCTGACCTCCCATAATTTGCAAAATATTTTTGTATCCTTAATGAAGGCATCATTTACATAAGCCAGAGTTTCCTGCTGTGTGAGTCACCAGCATTAGGCAAGTTCACCTTTGAAGTATTAATGAATCTCCACTTTTTCCTCTGTATATCTCGGTGGGCAACTTTGTGGCTTTTTGATCAAACTATTCTCTCATTGAAGGAGCTATCAGTAGAATTCATCAGTATACATCTCGTCTAGTACTATATCCTTTTATTCAAGGACCTCCAAATCCTCAGATATTACCACGACTGTATATATCAAATTAATGTTTCAACTTCCTTATTTATTTGTGAATCTGTCACTTTATAACAAGAGAATTAACAGCCTGTTTATACTATTCACACTACAGCATTTTTTCTACAGAGCAATTTTTGTTATTTATCAAATGATCGCCTAAGTTACATACGGCTCTTTCTCCCTGAAACTGTCTGTGATCTTCGCTGGAGGACAAACTGCAGGATAGGAGACTGTGGGCAACTGGGATTCACTTTTGTCTCCATTAGTCTGCGGCACTATGAATAATTTCAATCTACTATTATCCATCAAAGTTACATGCACATATTTAAACTTAGGCATCAGAAAAGAAGCATATTTAGACAATAAATTTTACTGAATGGTTACTATATGCCAGGTATTATGCCGAGCCTTAGCAGTACATCAACAAACAAGACAACGCTAGCCAACAATAAGCAAACCTTAGACTGTGGGAAACAGGTATATAGAGCAATAAGCACAAGACAATAAATGTAATGATAGAAGTGTATACAGGATGTCATAGGGACACAGAGAAAGGCACATAGCAGAGGCATAGGGTGGAGGGAGGTTATCAGGGTGATTTCCTATAGAAAGAAATGGCAGAACTAAATCTTCAAGAATGTACTTGTGTTGGATACACTTTATATTTTATTTTAAATATTATCATTTTTATATTTTATGGTTAAATATTATCATATTTGTTAGTCTATTTCTACATTATCTAGGACAGTTTCACACTGGAGAGTTATACTGAAAAGTAGATTGCAGTTAATGGATTTATTTTCTTTTTTTACATTTTAAAATATTTTTCAATTTTTTTTTAAGTTTTTATTTTATATTGGAGTATAGCCAATTAACAATGTTGTGATAGTTTCAGGTGCACAGCAAAGCAACTCAGCCATACGTTTACATGTATCCCTTCTCCCCCAAACTCCCCTCCCGTCCAGGCTACCACATAACGTTGAGTAGGGTTCCCTTTGCTATACAGTAGCTCCTTGTTGGTTATCCGTTTTGAATATAGCAGTGTGTACATGTCAATCCCAGACTCCCTGTTCCTTCCCTCCACCCTTCCCCCCGGTAACCATAAGTTCGTTCTCTAAGTCTGTAAGTCTGCTTCTGTTTTGTAAGTAAGTTCATCTGTATCATTTCTTTTTAGATTCCACATATAAGCGATATCATACGATATTTCTCTTTCTCTGTCTGACTTACTTCACTTAGTGTGACCATCTCTATGTCCATCCATGTTGCTGCAAATGGCATTATTTTATTCTTTTTAATGGCTAAGATTCCACCGCATATATGTACTGTGCTCGCCTGCAGTCCCAGCTACTCGGGAGGCTGAGGCAGGAGGTTTGCTTGAGCCCAGAAGATCTGGGCTCTAGTGCGCTACGCTGATCGGGTGTCCACACTAAGTCCGGCATCGACGTGCTAACCTCCCAGGAGCAGGGAACCACCAGGTTGCCTGAGGAGGGGTGAACCGGCCCAGGTCGGATATGGATTTATTTTCTTACACACACAGAGTCCATGATTTGAACTTGTACCGAAACAGGGAACATCATCCATTTTTTAAGAAAGAATTATTGAAACCACTAAAAATCCTTAGAAATAGCAAGATGGCCAAGTACGACATCCCTTTGTGTATCAACAACAACAATTTGGTGACCATCCATGGACAAAAGGGCCTCTGCGGGAGCTGTGAGGTCCAGCACCATACTCCACGGGCCCTGGGAGGAGCCCCACCTGTGCCTGTGCAGGACAATAGATGTACAGACCTCAGCCCCAGTGGCGGCCTCCGAAGTAGCCTGTGAACCGGCTCTGGCCCCTCTTGGCCATGGTCCAGGCGTCTCCGCGGACACTGATAGACAAGCGCTGTGAGATGACAGAGCCTTTCTCCTGCAGTCCAACAGAGAAGCTCCAGCACACTATTAGAGTCCAAAGAAATACAAATTTGGACTCATTGGAGAGGGTAAGGGGAACACTTTGACTCCCCCGACATCTTCCCTCCCCCAAGGCAGCCCAGCTCACTGCTGAGAGCCCTTCTCGGCCCAGGACTTCTCCTGTGGGAAAGTGAGAGCGTGAGAGAGTAAGGCAGCTTCCCAGCCACGTAGGACAGTGTGAGAGAGGCCCGTTTCCCTCCCACCCCACCCAGAACTCCGAGTCGTGAACTGCGTGACTGTCAGCAAAGGAAAAGGGATCCTACTCGCTAAATCCCGGGCTTCATCGGGAGGCCAGCCCAGGAGCCACTGGGACACCTTACCCACGGACCCCCCGACCGGCACCCCCGGTGACCCGAAAGGCTCACCTCCACACACTCCCACCCTGATGGCAGTGAGAGCAAGCTGTGGTGCAGGGTGAGTAAGCACGTGGCAGCCGGCTCACAATACATGAGCGTGTGCAGTCATCACAGCTACGTGCCAATTACATCTCGGTAAAGCTGGAAAACAAAGCCTGGAGGAGTCCCAGAATCCTCTAGTTAACACGGGGCACGTAGTAGGGGGAGTTCCAGAATCCTCTAGTTAACACGGGGCACGTAGTAGGAGAAGTTCCAGAATCCTCCAGTTAACATGGGGCACGTAGTAGGAGAAGTTCCAGAATCCTCTAGTTAACACGGGGCACATAGTAGGAGAAGAAGTTCGAGAATCCTCTAGTTAACACGGGGCACGTAGTAGGAGAAGTCCCAGAATCCTCTAGTTAACACGGGGCATGTAGTAGGGGAAGTCCCGGAATCCTCTAGTTAACACGGGGCACGTAGTAGGGGAAGTTCCAGAATCCTCTAGTTAACACGGGGCACATAGTAGGAGAAGAAGTTCGAGAATCCTCTAGTTAACACGGGGCACGTAGTAGAAGAAGTCCCAGAATCCTCCAGTTAACATGGGGCACGTAGTAGGAGAAGAAGTCCCAGAATCCTCTAGTTAACACGGGGCACGTAGTAGGAGAAGTTCCAGAATCCTCTAGTTAACACGGGGCACGTAGTAGGAGAAGAAGTCCCAGAATCCTCCAGTTAACACGGGGCACGTAGTAGGAGAAGAAGTCCCAGAATCCTCTAGTTAACATGGGGCACGTAGTAGTAGAAGTTCCAGAATCCTCTAGTTAACACGGGGCACGTAGTAGGAGAAGTTCCAGAATCCTCTAGTTAACACGGGGCACGTAGTAGGAGAAGAAGTCCCAGAATCCTCTAGTTAACACGGGGCACGTAGTAGGAGAAGAAGTCCCAGAATCCTCTGGTTAACACGGGGCACGTAGTAGGAGAAGAAGTCCCAGAATCCTCTAGTTAACACGGGGCACGTAGTAGGGGAAGTCCCAGAATCCTCTAGTTAACACGTGGCACGTAGTAGGAGAAGTCCCAGGATCCTCTGGTTAACACGGGGCACGTCGTAGGAGAAGTCCCAGAATCCTCTAGTTAACACGTGGCACGTAGTAGGAGAAGTCCCAGGATCCTCTGGTTAACACGGGGCACGTAGTAGGAGAAGTCCCAGAATCCTCTAGTTAACACGGGGCACGTAGTAGGAGAAGTCCCAGAATCCTCTAGTTAACACGGGGCACGTAGTAGGAGAAGAAGTTCCAGAATCCTCTGGTTAACATGGGGCACGTAGTAGGAGACCACAAGATGCTTGTTGAATCAGTTCATTTAAAATGAGGCAAAGATCAATTACAAACACACTGTTTTAAACTGAAGAAACAGGGATGGAAATTATATGTTCCTATTGGCAGAACAGCGTTGCCAAAGTTTTCTACAGAATGGTAGTCTCCTCAAAGATGTTTATTGATGCTTGGCAAATAAAAAATAGGTTGTATCGAAATGATATGGGAAAACATTAGCTGAAAGAAAAGTGGAACGGTTCTCGTTTTGCACGATCTTTTAGAACTTTAACGTATTATGCAGTGTTTCCCCGAAATTATTTATTAGGGAAATTGTTGCTTTCTCCAGAATATCTAGTAATATGTCACAGAATTAGTGTCTCACAAAACGCTGTTTGGAAAATACTGACAGGAGGAATGCAGGAGAAATTTCGGGAAGGTGAAGTACACATTTGCCAATGAACTCAGTGTACTCTAAAAACGTGTAAAAAAGATACTCTTTTTTCTATTACTAAATTGAATCTCTATCCTGGACTTATATTCCACTTGAAGGAAGAGACTTTTATTTAGTCAGTGCCAGGTAAACTCAATTTCAAGTTGTAATACCCTCAGTTTGAGATGTTCCTCTTCCCCACCCTTCCCAGATTGGCATCAAAGAGCCGGTGAGCTTACGTAATAGCTCAGCTTTGGGACCAGACATCTGGTTCTCGTCTGGAAACTGAACACACAGCTACCAGGTGTGGTTTACACAGGTCCGTCTGGTTCTCAGTTGCTGTTATTCTTCTCTGAAAAGTCTGCCTTTACCTCGGGCTGCGCACTCGCCCGTCCACACCACCCATTACAGCACCACGTCCTCTTGGCTGAGAGACCCCTCGTGTCGGCCAGCTCTCTCTTAGCTAATCTCGGGGCCTTTCTCAAAACCAAGGAAAAATCAGGCTGCTCCAGCATACTATTCTAGGTCCATGGGAAATTCGGTGAGGCTGCCTGAGACCATCTCTGGCTCTAAAATTATTCCCGTGTCAACCAATACAAGAAACTGCCCGTAAAGATGCTGTCTTTTAAGGGTCTCAATGGAAAGTCTTTTTTGTAGCATCCCCAAACATACTCTTGAAGGAAATCTGGGTCTGGGGAGCAGAGAGTTGGGATGTGGAGGGTTATTGCAAAAGATCCAGCTTCAGACACCATGCTTGATCAGTAAGAGGGGCTTCATATCCAGTGATTTTCGGCTAGGGCACTATCAGACCCTGTGGGCAGGGTGGAGTGTACCTCAAAGGGCAGCTTTATTTTATCACCTTTAAAAATCGGTGGTCAAAATCAGTTTACTAAAAGCTTTGTGCCCTTAGTATCTTCTAAAGATTCATTTTACAGTTTATACAACAACTTTTCAAAAATACACTGACATGTGTTCTGTTAGGTGTCTCTTGCAAGTGTTGAAACTTTGTCAACTTTGATACTTGTAGCAAAAAGGAGGAACCTAATTAACACCAATATAAGTTATTTAATCACCACATTAGGCAGACACCACGGAATGGATAACCTTGTGAATAAGCCATACACATTTTCCTAAACAATGCAAGTGATTTGAAACAGAAAATTCTGGTCTAATGCAAAACAAATAATAAGACAATGAGACACCCTACATTTTTCTAACTATACCTCTTTAGTTAAGATTGAGAATAGCAGCAAAATCATAGTACATGTGTTTTTGTGAGCTAGAAGTTGATGGCAACCCACAGAATAAAAGGAAATTAACATGTTTTGGGTTCTGTTATATACCGGGCGTTTCCATATAGAATACTGAATTTAGGTAGGTACTGTTATTACTTATTTTATAGATAAGGAGGCTGAGGAACAGAAAGGCAAAATGGCTTGTCCCGGGTCATGACATTCTACCGTGGTTGAGTTTATATCTACATCTGTGTGTCGACCAAGCCCATGGCGCCTTCAGCCGGCTTCATTATGGAGACATGTATTCTCCAAGAAATGAAAAGGAAGAAATATATATACACCATATTAGAAGCTAAGAAATTCATAGAATGTCTTAAAATTTGAGTACAGGAATTATAAACATCTACCATCTTTCTCATCCTTTTTTACAGTCAGTAGGTTTCAAGGCACACGTGTTACCCACATGAAGAGGTTAAGGGTGGTCATTTGTGCCTAACACTGGTTTCACTTTTTTTTTTTTTTTTTCCCCCCATCTGGGGCTCTGAACACCCTCACACCTCCTCTTGCCATCATCTCAGGGCCCGTGTGGTACTCCGCATTCCCACCCAACTCCTCAGGGAATCCTGGCACTCTGGGACATTTCCTCCAGAAAATGCACTTTCATTTTCTGACCTATTTCTCAGGCAATCCAGCCCTCATGAGAATCTGATACTTCATTCAGTCTTTGGGAGCGGCTGGCTTAGTGAAGTGTCCTTTATAGGAAAACAGACCCCAGTTCCCTGCTCCTTTCCAAGCTGCTGCAGATCTTACCATTATTAAGAGCAGGCTTTGTCTCCTGTTACACGAGCAGCATATCCTTGTCATGCTAGGGCATCTGGAGAGTTGTAGCCCTTTTGGAGGATGAGAAGAGGGAGAGATTGACTCCCCGAGGGCAGGAATTGTTGTCTTCTGTTCCTTGATGTATCCCAAGAGCCTGGAACAGTGCCTGGAACACGTTGGTGCCGCTTAAATATATTTGTTGAATGCAGTAAGAAAAGTGATAAAGATGAGTCTTCCCTGCTGCCTGTTTTTCTCTCGTTTCACTATCTGGTCCTCCAACGGAAGGGCGTGGTGTGGATATGGTTCACCAGGTCCTTGTGCAAGCTCCTTCTGGAGTTCAAGTGCATCATTTGGCCACTGGGAATCTCGGAATTAAAACCTGACTCGTCCATATTCCAAGTTCTGTGACTGCTACACTGTAACTTGTTGGAATTGTTGTATGCTTTCATGTGTCCCTTTCTATTGCCATAGGTAGATGGAATAGGATGTCAGGATTGGAGAATCTCTATGATGGTATAGAGTCAGCTTGCTGTCTAACTCATTTACCCAGCTGGGGCTGGTTACACTTTTCTCACTGGGTTTCTATCTAACGAGAACTGACTGTCCATGCTAGAACTGACTGGAGTTTTCACTGATAAATACATAACCTGTTAAGTATCTAAAAAGTATACGAACCCTATAAAATGTTATATGCCCCGAAGAGTAGGCCTTCTGACATTTTCTCCGGTTTGGACTTGAGCCAGCCAATGAAATTACTTCTGGTCTCAGGATAATTTTCCATCCTGCCACTAGATGTCAGGAACAATGGGTCAGCTTGCATCTGCATTATCAGAAAAGAAGCATACTCCAGAACTCTTTATTAATTCTTTCTCAGAACTAACATTCATTTATTCAGTAAATACTGATTGAGGACCTACTATGTGTCAGCCACGGTTTTAAGCATTCAGGATATATCAGGAAACAAAACAGACAGTGACAAACCTAAATAAGAAAGAGAGACATGGTAGCGTTGGGTGGTGCATACAGAGAAGAAGGGCTTAGGAAACAGAAAGAGGGTAAGAAATAATCAGAAGGAAGCTTCTAGTAGGCAGTGGTATGTGAAGCAGAGAAGGGTAGCCTGGCCCCAAGGGCAGATGCCAAAGAGGGTTGGTGTCCGTTGGCATCCTTCCTGAAACAGATCTCTGAGACAGGAGACAGGATGAGGTGTGCAAGAGATTCACTGGAGGAAGGGGGACACCTGTGATGGAAGCAGGAGACAGAGCCAGTGAAGGTCACAGAGGAAGAGCTTTCTGTCCCTGTGAAGCAGAGAGGAAGGCAGGAGCGCTGGGGAAGAAGTGCCTTTCTTTGTAGGGCGCCTCTGATGGCCTCACTGGTGGGGGAGTTTGAGCCAAAACTGAGCTGAGGAGTCCTGTGCCCTTTAGGAATTGCCTACATCACCCCTGTTTTGCTGGCTGAGGGCGTCCTTGGGATTTATGGGCTTACGCCCAAAGGAAGCAGCAGGTAGAGATGGGCAGTAGTTGGTGCTGGGTGGTTATGTTCTCCGCAGCAGCACATCTGAGTGGTGCTTTTTCATAGTGGCCTCGGAATTCAAGAAAGCTAGAGGTAGGAAAGCAGAAAGGGAAGGATCTGGAGAGGAACTGTGTTACATTGACTGGATAAACCATTGCTGAGCCAGTGAACAGCACATGGTAGACATTCATTAAATGCTATGGAGTTTTTAAATTATTTTATTTTTGGAAATTTTTTGTTATTGATCCTCATTGAACAGAACTATATATTCTTGAATAGTAATTAAAATAATAAAATGAAACATATCTGTTTGTTTAAAAACCAATCTCTATTTTTATTGGACATAACTTACAAAGTTTTTTCTTCTATCCTTTATATCATATAAAACTTTTACTAGATTTATGACATCACAGACAACTAATAATTTCAGTTTCTTGTTATATATATTATTATCTTCCTTTTCCTTTTGGAGAAAAAAGAAGAAAAGGAGAATATACATATATATTTAACCACCATGATATGAGTTCATAGCACATATTGGCTCTTATAAGAGGCAAGCATGTTTATAGCTTTAGCAGAGTTTATCTTATGATAGTTCATCTTAGAGATGCTGCAAGAGTTTGAAAACTATAGATAAATCATCATTCCAATAACTATGAAATTTAACAAATTTACAAGCATTTTTCTACTTAAAAAGTTCTATCAGTTTTAGAGATTTGATTTAGCAGTTCCCATAGTTTGAATACTTGAGTAAAACATTCCTCAGAACAAAAGGACTAAACAAATGGGCTGAGAGTCTCATGAGAAGTAACCTGGCAAGATTTTCAGTGCTTCCTATAGTGTCTCAGGGAGAAAATCCCAACAGGATATAATTTGTATTTTTAATGTATAGCTACTTTTTTTTTTTTATTTCTGGAAACAAAGTATATAAAATATAATAATCCAAAGTTTACATAGCAAGAGTATGTCTATATTTCCATTAGGAAAATAAAAAATATTGTAAAACTGTGGCTGCTTTACCACTCTGACAGAAGCTTTATACTCTTAAAATACTTTATCATAAAGAAATAGGAATCTTTATATTACTTTATACAGCCAGATGACTGATCATTACTGTTTTACTCTAGTGGAAAATAACTATGTAGTAATGATATAAAACTAAATTGTTGCTTCTAAGATATGAATTGTGAAAGCAGGAAGTATAGAAAAATGAACGTTTAAGGAACTGGACCAAAGCTAATTAAGCTAATTAAATGCCACCTGGCGAACATTTGTTTTCTTCTCTCTCTCTCTTTCTCTCTCATTCCACCCCAGCTCTTTTTTGCCTTAGGACATAAGGAATTCACTGCTACAATTTGAACCTAACCAAAAACGAACTCAGGTTATGTTAGAAAATAAACACTTTACTTTGTAAGAGTGCCTTAAAATATTCTGTTCTTTGAAAGTAGACAAGCATTAAAATTATAATTTCAGGAATTCCCTGGCAGTCCAGTGGTTACGACTCGGAGCTTCCACTGCAGGGGGCACGGGTTCAATCCCTGGTTGGGGAACTAAGATCCTGCAAGCCACACAGTGTGGCCAAAAAAAGAAAAAAATTATACTATCATTCACTCCCTCTCGTTGCTGAGCAAAGCTCCTTCCTGGTACAAGTATATTCTTCAGAATGAAACTGTCCCAAACATCTCAGATTACAAATTGGTGGAATTCAAAGAAATGTGCTTTCAGAAGCAGGGGGGAAAAAAACCTCCAAGATATCATATGGGTACAGTTTGCATGCTGAGAAACTCAGAGGTGTATTCATAAATCTTACAGTAATCGAGGACTCAGAAAAGAGGCCATTAATAAAATTGAAACTCCCCAAAGATTTAATCTTGTGAAATATATAGTGAGTTATTCCACAGCTATCTCTGATACCTGCTTTTTTGCTTCTGTTCAGCTGAGGAAAATTTCTTTCAAAGCTCCTGCCCAATCACTTTCCTTGAGGTCTTGGCTATCAAGGAAACAAAACATCTATAAACCTCCATGTAAATGTTCTCTCATTTCTTCGAATATGATGAGTGATTCCGAAGTAAATGGGTTCAATAAAAGTCATAGTGGACAAACTCCACCTGAAAAGATGAAAGGAGAACAAGTTTCCTACCATCACAGAAATAAAATTACTTACTTACCTTTATTAAAGTTAGAATTACCTTTTCAACCTATTCTCTACACTACAGGCATAGGAATCTTTTCAAACTACCTAACTTGATTTTTTGAATTACAGAAATCCTAAGATTAACATCCTATTTTTTCCCAGATATTCTTTGATATGCTATCACTTCTGAGAAAATTCTGAAAAATCTAGACTCTTCCCAAATGCTTCCCATTCTAATATATGGATAACATTCTTTGTGGAGTTAAGTAGGCAGGCAGTGAACTGGGAAGGCTGAATGTATTCCTTCTTAACTTCTAGAAAAACCATGATAATACATGGGGTTTTCAGTGACTCCTTATAACTATACCAAATCAGTCACTCTGATTTTTGAAATGTAAATGATCTCCAAATCCTTTCAGTAGCTTTCAACTCAGTATTTTTTTCCCAGAAGCACACAGATGGCCAGAATAATAGTAGCCTTGAGATTTAAGGAATGTTTGAGGCTGAAGGGAATCCCTAAACCAGAATTTCTGAGGAGCTTTTACCCCATAGGTCAGCCCCATGAAGAAGAGCCTAGGTCCATCAAGAATGGAAGAGTTTTCTTATTTCCTGTTCAACCTCCTGCCCACTGAGGTGCAGGGAAAGGGGCTCATAAGCATTCCCATGGCTGGGGGCCTTTCCAGCGGGATGAAGAAGACCTTTGGGAAACTGCCCCCGTGGTTGCCAGGAGAAATACCCATCAGCTTAGAGGGATTGCATGGCAGTAACTCCCCGGTTTGGAAGCTTGTAACACAGTCTGCACTACGCCCCTCATGGTCCCTAACTCTGTCTCTGGAGGACCAAGTGACTCCCCTCCTCGCAAAGCTTGAGAGAGAGAGAGGAGAGACTCTGAGTCTTCTCCCAGAGGGGTCTCAGTAATAAATGATGTTTTGAAAATAAGGTAATCCCTGTGGATAGCTTGGATATCGAGATGAGAGCTCCCAGCACTTGACTGTGGTTGAGATGGTCAGATTGTTTTCTCCAGAGAGAGGAAGAGGAGGAAACATGGGTGGTCCAACACCTCCTGGGAGGAGAGAATCTTAGGGTTAGGAGAGAAAGAGAGAGAGGCGAGGAGAGAGACAGGGAGAATGAAGAGAGAGAGAAGAGGAAGAGAGAGAGAGGTGTTTTACTTTCATATTTGCCCCATGCAACGTCGGAAAAGAATACATCTGGCGGAAATGACCTAGATTTCGTACCTCCTGTTAATAAACCCTAGATTCTCACTGAATCTGGTAGCTCCTAGAGTTTCAGAATTTCTGAGTCAAGGAATGAACAGGTTGTGCCCTAGCGTCTGTCTAGGGACAGAAAGTGTGACTGGTCACATACGATAGCCACTTGTGTCCAAGTAGCCAAGTTGCCTTATGTTGCTTCTGTTTTCCTTGAAAACCCAGGAACATACTAATGTTCTGCCCATGCTTCTCAGCCCAAGGAAAATAGGAGAAGTAGTACACATAGCAAAGAGAGGAAAGAGTGGCCCCAGGAAAATAAGTAGAATGAGGGGCTGCCATCAAGAAAAGCCACTGTTGGTTCTTCAGATGCCCCAGTTTCACCATTCTCTTGCATCTAGTAGTTCTTCCATAAGAAACACCACAGAGGACCAGATTTTTGCCTTCTTAAACTCTAAAAATACCACTGCCTTTATTAAAAAACTTAAGGAAACAAATCGTCGGCTCCTTTGTTGGGTCTGTGGGAGAACACTCTACCCATTACCGCCCGTTGTGAATTTCTTCCACGGTGTTTCCCCCTCACAATGATGCTCTGCCTTAAATTTATTTTGTCAAGCAATTAATTCTCAATGAGCACCGGCTCAGATTGCAAGCACATATGTTTGCCTTTGAAATAAAGTTGTTAATGGCTAAATGTATTCACTGTTCCTGGTTTCACGAGCTCAGGATGGCAGGCACCATAATGTTTTCCAAGTACTGGTGACTGTTTTTCTTTGCACGGGGCACTGGCCTGTCTCTCACATTCACAGCTGTTGTACATGCTTTGCATTTAGAAGGAGAAAAGGGAGCGGAGAGAGATAGAAATCATTCGTGATTGGTGCGTGAACACGAGCGAGCTTGGAGTCTCCCACCTGGTCTCTGGAATGAATCTGAATTGCCTGGTAGGCGTGCATGTTGCTGAGTGGGGCCGGAGTCCACGCAGGTGCAGGGGAACTGGGTTGATCAAGACAAAGTTGCTGTGACTTTAAAGCACACAAGCAGAATCCCACGGTCAGGGCAGTGAAATCAAACTCCTTTGCTGTCAGTGGTGAGAAAGCAAGTGAGAGGAGTGCCCAGGGTCAGGGAGCCGGCCTTCACAGGGACACCCGCCACTGGTGGCCAAGGTCCTTGCTTCTGAAAAGGAGAGCTGCCAGCTTTCTGGTGCAATCATTGGTCGTGAAGTAGGAAAGCCTTTGTTAATTCACCTTTGAAGAAAGTTATATGCCCGCAGCATTAACTATTCATTCTAAATATGCTTATATCTCAAAAGAGATAAGCTGCATCATTTCATATGCGGCATTAACGACATATATATATAAATACACACACACACACACACACACACACACACACACCCTTGGATGGATATTCAAGAAATAGCAGTGGAACCTGGGAAGACGTGGGAGACTTTTACCTTTTGTTTTATACCCTTCTGTAGCGTTGAAATTTTTTACTTTGTGCACGTGTTGTTTTTGTAATAAAAGGAAAATGGTAATAGCCATGAGAGAGTCCTTCTGATGTTCATGTACTTTAAAATGACCCATGTTATCAGAGTTGTATTATATCAGAATACTCCAGGCAGAGTTCTGTCCGGCCGTCCCATGAAGCATGGTTTTGAGGGAGTTGGTATGTCTTGTGTGTGCTGAGTGGAGTTTTTGCTAATTGCTTTTCCGCGTCATCTCCGCCAGGCAGTAAAGCATAGACAAGGTGAACACACCTTTTAGTTTCCCTGTCTCGTCCTGTCGCTTTCATGCTCAAAAGTGTCCTGATCTGGACAATACACTTAACATGAGTCTAGTTACGAGGCGCCGCGTGGGCTGTTGCTTGCACGTTTACTTCACCCTTGAAAATAATTTAAGTTAAAAACTGAGTAGCTGCTGGTCACTGTGACAGGTACTTTATGTACATTGTTTAGTTTAATCACAAAATGACTTTTTTCAAGGTGGATGAAATTACATTAATTATGAAGGAATTGAAGCTTGGTAACTTGCCCATGAGTTTTTGTTAAACTTTGACTAAAGTCTTATCTGCTGATTTCAGAAATTCAGTCGTACTCTGTCATCGACCCTCTGTCCTTTCAAAACATTCTCACACACACAGACCTCCGATGTCGTGTAAGTTTTTCCATTTACTCCTAACTTTTTCTAATAACATCCTATGAACACTAATATAGGTTTAATACAGTTTCAGAAACAGACTTTGTTCTTGTTCTCAATTCAAAATTCATTCCCTTCAGGAAGCTTCCACCCGTCCTCTTAGCCTCGATCACTCTCCCTGGTTACACGTTCTCATAGCCCCTTCCAAAGCAGTTGTCAGTTTACGAAGATTTGTCTCATTAAACTCTATATCCCTGAGATTCTCAGCTCCTTGGAGGCAGGGAGCACTTTCTTTTGCCTTTCCATATTTCCCCAGCACCAAGAGCACATTGCCTTCATAGCACTGACATTAACACACACTCAGTAAGTATTTGTTGAAAGAACGATGGGCCATATCTTACTAGAAAAGCCAGAAGGGGGCTTCCAGCATCTCACACGGATACTGAAGGATCCTGCAAAAACAAGGGAGGGGTGGGGAGAGGAGGTCTCTTTCTTCAGAGGCTCAAACCCTGCAGTAACAAAGCCAGAATGCCTCAGGATTTCTGAAGCGGGTATAAACTCCTGCTTCAGATACAACTTCAGGTGTAACTCCTGAATAAATCTTTATTGCATCACTTTGTTTTGGTCCTTAGGTCACCCCATTTAGTCCATCCTTGCTGTTCAAGATTGGCCTCCACTAAGCTCCTTTTTCATTTCTTAGCCCTAATACCAATGCTTAGTCTTTATGGCAATGCTTTTGTCATATCCTAATTATTTTAATATTTTTATCACTGCGTGGTTTAGGAATGGCAACTTGAAAAAAAACATAGTCAAAGCTACTCTGGGAGAGCAATTATCCACAGTGAATAGTGGGGCAGTGGTAGACGTGACTGAGAGTGACCATGGAGTGGCCAATTGACCCTTTTTAATGTCAACATTGGTGCTATTTTTAAATATTATTGTTATTATTCCCATTTTATAGCTGTAGAAATCATCTAACATTGAAATAAAGGGAATGACATAAACTAAATCCCCTCAGTGGTTAGAATTTTCTTCTCCTTTGACATATCGAACTACTTAAACAAGTGTTTTAAGTTAATGCAGGAAACTTAAAATTTCTATTTCAATCCTGACCCCACCCAAATGAAGGAAGTTCGGATGAGTGCTCCCCAGGACGCAAAATTCCATCCAAGTTTTTCTTCTTCTAACAATATTAGAACTATAGTGGTTTTTTTTAAATAAAATGCTTTCAAAACTTATGATTTTTTAAAATTTAAACCTTAAAACTTTAAAATATTTTACATTTAAAAATTATCATTACATCTCGCTTTTTCATTTGCAACGACAGCAGTAGGAACAAACATAGGTGCCTAGTGAAAATTTTTTCTCTGGATTATCTGGCTTTATATTTAGCAACAGAAAGGGCATGAAGCATAGGTTGCTTCTGGCATTATTATTAGATTTGACTAATCCATAGGGATGCTTCAAAACTAAAAAGTATACATTCTTACATAGTTAAATTAAGAAAATGATATATCCAGTGGCTAAAAATTCCTCCTCCTTTCAATCATCTGATGATTTACCCAAACAAAGATCTCCATTTTATATGATTGCATCACTACCTTTGCAGTTTCCCTTGTGGGTAGGAAAAGAGATAAGTAAATGTGTATAAACAGAAATTTTTTAAATGTATTGCCTTAAAAGACACAAGGCACCTTATATTTGAATCACATCAGGGTTGGACCAAATTTTTTTTAATCATTATTATTTACAGTTTTCAACAGAGACTATGTTAAGTATTCAGAGAAAAAAATGAAGTCTCTGAATTTAATTCGAGTTTGCATTGTCTCTATTTGTTGTTCTTATTTGTATATAACAGCCTGAAGCTTTTGACATTGTTTGTGTTTTCATCAGGCAAAATGGGGGAAAGGAGTCACAAAGACCAATAAGAAAATTCATTGAACCACTGAAACTTGTACGTTAGTTTAATGTAGGGAGAAAACTCTATTTTAAATGTGATGATATATGGAAAAAGGAGACTATTTAACATTGTACTTTCCCTCCAGCAAGGCAAAAGGACACTTGGTCCTTTGTACTTGGTCCTATGTACTTCTTTTCCCCTTTTAATTTATACAAGAGGAAACCTGGCTTCGATTTCTTTCGGCGAGGTTCTATTTTTTTGCCCAGTTTTATCACTAGATTGGCAGAAGCCCAGAAAGGCTAAGTGACTAGCCTCAGGGTTCCCAGGGAGTTGGGGGCTCAGCAAGAATTAGAATTCAGGAAAATATTGACTTCCAACTTTTGCCTTAATCATGAGAATGCAGGGCACAGATGTAGAAATTACCCAAAAAAAAAAAAAAAAAAAAAGAGGAGAAATTATTGCTTTGCTTTGAACTGTGTGACTGTGTGGGGTAGAGGGAAGGGGGAGACTTGAACTCACTCTCCCTGCCAAAGTTTCAAGTTGACATATCATCTGTGAAGATGAATGGATTTTTAAAAGATTTCCCTATTGGCAAATACCTGTGGTAAGTGGCCAGTTCACACACAAAGATTACAAAACACAGTAGCAGGTCCTCAGCATTTAAAGGGATCCATGCAGAGACCTGCGGAAACCCCCAGACTTCTTCTGATTCCAACTGTGGCACTTTTCTTATCCTTAAAAGGGAAATAATATCTACTTCACTGTTGTGAGGACTAAACAAGACAGTGAATCAAAGAAGAACAAGAGCTACAGTAAGGTACAAACTCTGGGCAAGCGGCTGATGGAAATCAAGGAAATGGAGATCACTCTGGAACTGCCTCTGTTCAAATCCAAGGCCAAGTCGCGGTTTCCTTGTAAAGTAAAGAAAAACGATTCTTTTTCCCTAAAAGAAATTTCTTAAGCATCTAAAAGAATGATGCATCATGCTGTTATTGATCAGTAACACATTAACTAACTCAGCCCCACTACACTTTTCTTTATTCCTCTTATCTGCATTTTTTAAGTGGAAACCAGCTTCCCCCTACTCTTTCCAATATATTGGTTATTCTTTTCTGCCCTCCCTCCATCCTCTCCAGCTAACAAACCATATTCACTTTATTAAAGATTCTTAGGCCAACAGAATTAGCATCAAATTCTCTTTTTTTGTGTGAAGTCTTTCTATATTCCTATGCCCTCTTCTTATTCCCATAGCTGAGGAAAAATAGACCCTTATCTCTTTACTAAACTCAACCATGATTTATGAAGTTCTGGGCTCCATGCTCAGCACGGGGCACCTTCCTTCTACTGACTGCATTTTTTCTGCTCGCCTCGCCCAGGGCCCCCTCCCACAGGCTCCATGCACACTGAAGGCACTCCTGTCTGGAGGAAGACCTGCTCTATCCCCTTTCTCCACATTGCCAAAAACTCTGAAACACCTAGTCTCAATTTGCTAGTTTTCATCCTTCATCAGTGAGCACCACTAACACTTTATATGGCAACTTTGTGCCTGACATGTAAGCCTAACAATCACACTGACGTCAGTACTGTCCCCATTTTACAGATGAAGGAACCGAGGCAGAGAGGTTGAGTGACATGCCCCAGTCTGACTAGCAGGCATTGAAAGAACAAGGATTCAGACACAGTCGTTCAGGCTCCGGGACCCCTCTGTTAACCAGAAGCTGTACTTATCTCCCCTCAGTTACTAACTTGAATGCTGAGAATTTCTTCAATTCTTGCTCCTGGCTTTGTTCCCTTTTTGTTTCAAGATCATCAGTAACTTCCACGTAGCTTCTTAATCAGAGAGTAGAATGACCCTAAATAGCATTATTAAGATATCTACCTTCGTCTCTGTGGGTTTTTTTTGTTTTTAATTTTTATTGGAGTATAGTTGATTTACAGTGCTGTGCCAGTTTCAGGTGTACAGCAAAGTGAATCAGTTATACATATATCTACTCTTTTTAATTTTTTTATTTTATTTTAAAAAAATTTGTATTCATTTATTTATTTTTTGGCTGCATTGGGTCTTCGTTGCTGTGCACGGGCTTTCTCTAGTTGCAGTGAGCGGGGGCTACTCTTCATTGTGGTGCGTGGGCTTCTCATTGCGGTGGCTTCTCTTTATTTGTAACCTTGATGTTGCAGAGCATGGGCTCTAGGTGCGTGGGCTTCAGTAGTTGTGGCACGCGGGCTCAGTAGTTGTGGCTCGTGGGCTCTAGAGCGCAGGCTCAGTATTTGTGGCGCACGGGCTTAGCTGCTCCATGGCATGTGGGATCTTCGCGGACCAGAGCTTGAACCCATGTCCCCTGAATTGGCAGGCGGATTCTTAACCACTGCGCCACCAGGGAAGTGCCTACTCTTTTTTAAGATTCTTTTCCCCCATAGGTCATTACAGAGTATGGAGGAGAGTTCCCTGTGCTATACAGTAGGTCTTTATTAGTCACCTATTTTATATGTAGTAGTGTGTATGTGTCAATCCCAATCTCCCAATTTATTCCTCCCTCCCCTTACCGCCTGGTAACCAGAAGTTTGTTTTCTATATACATCTGTGACTCTATTATTTCTGTTTGGTAGATAAGTTCATTGTAAGTGTTGAAGGGATCCCTCTGGGTCCTGCTGCAGTGACTTTGAATGACAGGGCTGAATGGCCCTTCTGGGCAGTCTGAGGGAGAGGGAGACCTGGGCGTGTGGGTAGGGAGGGGAGGGGAGGTGCGCTGTGGGGGGCTGAGCGATGGTCTGATGGGAAGATAAGAAAGCAGGGAGCGCCCAGGCAGGCATATGCTTTCTAGGCGAGACAAGCCCGGTTGCCTTACCGCCGCTTGTTCGCAGCCAGCAGGAATGGGGGAGCTGCCTTTGGTCACCGTTCTGAGAGAATGCACCATGGTGTTAGGTGAACGCAGCGCTCAGGGAGGCAATCCCTTCCCTCACATCAAACACGTTTAAAGTTCACATACCCTAGGAAGGGGTACTCCTTAAGCTGTCTCTCTTCGCATTTAATCATCTCTAAATCCTTTTGAAAGCATTTCCTGACACCTGAAAGAAACCTAAGAATAAAAACTTATCCTTAATCAGAGCTCCTCAGGAGACGTCCCTGGCTGGAGGAAAGGTGACAGTAGAGGGCAGGGAAGAAAAGTGGGTCTTGTTCAGAAGGTTGTCATTGTTACCCCAAGTCCTATAATGAGGAAGGTAGTCACTCCTGGTGTTGGGAAGGGTAGAGATTCCAGCCTGGGACCTATACCACCAATTGTTTAGTTATGAAATCCCTAGATCCTTAACCAAAACCATGACTATGGAGTTGCTTTGAGAAATACTATGGGATAATGAATAGATTTAGCAGTTGGCTGAATTTTGTGTTGCAAATAGAGAACAGAGGGAGAAAAATAAATATAGAAGTAAAGGTAGACCTTAGAACTACAAATTCAAGGAAACTGCATTTTTAAGAAGTGAAGTGAGTCTACTTTGACTAGTTTAACTTCCAAATGTCTGTAGGATATTAGTAGACAATGTCCTGTGAAAAGTAAAAATTATAGACTTATAAAGAGGGTGAAAGGTCAGGGATGGAGATGTCAGCCCCACAGAGAACATAATTGAGCCATGTATCTCCTTGAAAAATCGTTTAGGTCTCTAGTTCTAGCAGCTGTGAGAGTTAAAATTATCCTCCTTATTCCACTCAGTGTATTTCATTATTTAGACATCATATATTAGACATAAGGAAGAACGTCTTGAGTGTAAGAGTGATTAAACACTGAAACAGACTACCAAAGGAGCTTGTGAAATTATCGACTCTAGAACATTTTAAAAATAGAGGCAACCATCTGTCTTCAGTGATTTGGGTGGTAATCTGTCTTGGAAAAGGAGACTGGACAGAATACACTTGATAGGGGTATATTAAGTAAATAATTTTCTGGACATTTCCCTAATTTGGTGGCCTCATATATAGATGGACTTTAGGCTTTTATTGTGAATGGTTCTGACTCATAACTCCATATCATTCTTACAACTTTAGTTTATAAACTACTTTAGGGCTAGTCCTAACAGAAATTGTCACATCCCTTATGCTTTATGTTTAATATTATTGCTCGATAACGGATTTTTTTTTTTTTTTTTTTAGGGAACATTGCATGCTATGTGTAGTGTACAAACTTTATGGAAGTGAGTAGGTTTTTGAAACAATTGTGGTCACCAAAGTACAGTAAGATAAGGGCCAGGATTGGGGAGATGAAAGTAAAAATTAAAGGGAAAGAATAGATAGAATGTTATGACTAAGGAAGAAGTATTTCATCAAATATAATTCTAACCTTGATGTATAACTCAAAGAGACCATTTGAATTTGCATCCCCAAATCCTTTCATTCAACCCTTCTTTCCTCCAGGGCTGTTGACGAAGAGACCATATACATAAAACAGTACCAAATGGAATGGGATAGAACTACCAATTCATGAATAGCTCATCAAAGGCCTGATACCCCCCCCAAAACAGGGCTCCCTGCAGAAAGCAACAGTGAAAAATACAGCTTCAGTTAAACAGCTGGGGAAGAACCTTCTGCATCCTTCTCCCTCCCTCTAATCCAAGGCTCTCAGCTATCCCAGCTGGAGAACAAACTCCTGTCTGATTGACCTACCCAGTCATAGGTGGTCCTTTTGGAAGGGAAGGTGCTCAGCAGGTCTGGGCTGGGGGCCAGGCCGTCGCTGCTTTGGGAACTTATCTCAGATGAGTGAGAAAGGACAGCTAGGCTGGACTGTGGGTGGGCGCTGTCCTTTAGCACACAGTGACCCCTCCCATGGGAAGCTTTGATCCAATAAATGTCCTGATCTCTGACCAACCAAGCTAACAGCTCCTTCTCCTTTGGGAGGACCCAGTAAAAATGAGGAGAAAAATAGAGGAATTCTCTTCCCAACAGATAAAAACATAAACATCCAGAGCAAGGATTTTAAATCAATCAGGAAATCCACAGAAGAATTTCAGATATGGAACTGGATTTTCAAGGGAGTATGTCATTTTCTTTCGTTCTCATACTTTGAAGATTAGTTCTATGGGGGAAACAACCCAAAGGACATCAACAACAAACATTAATCCTGTCCAATTTTGTTATTAAGAAATTATTTTTCTCCAAACAAGGATAGGAACGTATGTATCATGCACCTCGGTCACCTTGCTGTGCTGTCTAAAATATTTTGATAGACGTAATCTACCCTTATTATTATTGACGTTTCTCTTTAGTTTACATCAAGCCTGGATTATACCGGTCAAGGTCAGGGTAAAACAAATACAGTGAATCTTACGTACCTTTGGTAATTTGGCATTGACCAACATGTTGGAATACCAAAGCCTCAGTGTGGCTTGTGTAACAAAGTGCCCGCTAATCCAAACATCAAAACATAAAACCAAAGATAAAATTATCATGATTCAGGCTTCCCTGGTGGCGCAGTGGTTAAGAATCTGCCTGCCAATGCAGAGGACACGGGTTCGAGCCCTAGTCTGGGAAGATCACACATGCCGCGGAGCAACTGGGCCCGTGAGCCACAACTGCTGAGCCTGCGCGTCTGGAGCCTGTGCTCCGCAACGGGAGAGGCCACGACAGTGAGAGGCCCGCGCACCGCGATGAAGAGTGGCCCCCGCTTGCCGCAACTGGAGAGAGCCCTCGCACAGAAACGAAGACCCAACACAGCCATAAAAAAAAAAAAAAAAGTAGGTCAAAATACGAAGAGAAATATAAAGATTATTAAAAAAAAAAAATTATCATGATTCTACTACATAGGTATTAGAATGTCTAAAATTTCAAAGACTCACCATACCAGTTGTTGGCAAGAATGTGAAATATCTGAAACCCACATATGTGGCTGACGGGAATGTAAAATGGAACGTGCTCATTGGAAAACAGTTGGGCAGTTTAATGAAAACCGAAAAATATACCTCCGCTGTGACTCAGCAGTTCTAGGAATTCGCCCAGAGAAATGAAAGCAGGGGTCCATACAAAGAGTTACACCAGAGTTCATAGCAGCTTTGTCTGTAATAGCCCAAACCTGGAGACAATCCAGATGTCCATCAATAAATGAATGGAAAAACAAATTGTGGTCTACATACATACAGTAGAATACTACTCCAATAGAAATGACCTGTTGATACATAGAACAGTATGGATGAATCGCAAAATAATTATGCTGAGTGATTAAAAAAAGCTGTAAAAAAGAGTACATACTCTATGATTCCATTTATATTAAGAGCTGGGAAATGCAAACTGATTTATAGTGACAGGAAGAAGATTCATGGAAAGAAGCCTCTGAGAAGAATGGGAGAGAAGAAGTAGAAAAGGAAATGGGACAACTTTCAGATATGGTGGATGCGTTCACTGGTTTCGCTGTGGTGATGGTTGCCTGGGTACACATGTGCCAGGACTCGCCAGATCCTGCACTTTAAATAGGTGCAGATTAGTGTAGGTCAATTGTATCTCAAAAGTTGTTTACACACACACACACACACACACACACACACACACACACACAGAGCTAACAAAGGTCAAGAAAGGCCTTATATCTGCCCTCCTCAAATTCCACCATGGAACTCCCTTCTTCCTTCCTCCCTTCCTCCCTTCCTCCCTTCCTTCCTTCTTTCCTTCCTTCCTTCCTTCCTTCCTTCCTTCCATTCTTTCTTTCTTTCTAATATTAAAAAGGCTGGAACTTACTCAAAATTTAACTTGACTGATCACAAAAGCCTAATCCTGAATTACTGAACAAGGCTGCATTCCACAGGACAAATCTCGAAGCCCAAAACTGAACAACAGGCGGAAGTTCTGTTCATTTTCAGAGAGACAGAAGCCCTTCTCTGCACAGTCTGACAGGAAAGAGTTTGTTCCTGACTCGGGTATTTGGCTGATATTTTCAGCCGTAAGAAAGAAGTGAAACTTTTGATTCAAGTCTGAAGTTACTATTTTGGAGCCTGCTAAACATCTACTTTCTTTTGTCCCAGCTGCCTTCTGGAAGGAGAGATTGGAAGTGGAAAAGAATGTAAGCTTTTCAACGTGGAAGAAACATTTCTGGAGGCCGGTGTCAAGAGTAACATCGCCTTTCAATTTCTCAGCAGGCAGAAATCTGCAGAACTTTTCTGAAGGTTACTTCCGTTCGGAAGGCTTTAAAATGGAAACACAGAATTGTAATCCTTTGGCTGTTAATACAGATGGTCTCAATGATTCAGCCCTGACCACCATGTCTTCTTTGACTTGAATACAAAGGAAATGATGAGATGGGGATTCTGGCGTTCCTTGACAAACCTTTCTCCTCATAGGAGAAAGTCAGTCATGGGAGTTTGGATTTCATTTGCTACCGCCTTTTTAAATTAAAAAAAATTTTTTCTTTGTGTGAGCACAGATTTTCTTCCCTCCCTCTACCAAAGACAAAATCTTCAATCAGTTGGCTTTCAAGGATTATTTACACATTTCCAGTTGTGCCACAATCACTTCTCATACAAACCTAACAATAGCATCTTCATTAACAGTTGTTTTGAGCAGAATTAAAGCTTATTTTGTTTTGGTTGCACACTTCGGAGCCATTTCCACTTGACGATTAGTAAGTGATCGGTATGAAAATCAAGACTGAACGTGACCTGATTCTTCAGAGGAATTTCTCATCTAGCTCTCTAATGGAAATGAACACGGAGGGAAAGAAAATAAAGCTGTCGAAAATACTTGCGTATGTATTTACGTGTATGTTTTTAGAGGTCTATAGGCTTCATCAGCTTTTCAAAGAGACACTCGATCCAAAATAGTTCGAGAACCGCTGGTCTAAAAGCAACATTTCTTTGTTAGGAAAAATTGATGAGGAGCGTTGCAGATACATTGCACTCGAAGTGATTACCAGATCATAAAGTGGAAACAACACATCACTGTATCAAAATATTTTTAGGCATTAACACCCAAGTTTTAAAGAAATATCATATTTGATATAACCTAAAAAATATGGAAATCAGATAAAAACACAACTCTGTTGCTACTATATAGTTTAACATTGTTCTGTTTTGAATGGAAAGGGGATCATAAAGTTTTCTTAACCAAGCTCTGTCGGTGGGCCATTGAGGGATCGTGTGACAACGGGGAGAGGGATTGGCAAGGGGGAATAAAGATCTGGTGGTGGGTATTAATGTGATAATTGAAGCCATGAAAAGTATTATTAACAGTAACTAATACTTTCTTTCCAGTTTTCTTTTTGGTGTCAGAGTAAATCCTTAAATGCTGAAGAAGAGTTAATTATGGTATAGCCATCTGCTAGAAATCTCGACACAGTGGCCATTAAAATAAATATAAGGGTTACGGATAAACTCTGCAGGAAGTTTTTGTTTTTAAATAATGAAATTGGTGGCGGCTGCTTGATGCCTTCATTTATCAGTGAAGACAGAAATGATAGTCAACCTAATAAGGTAGCTGTTTCCAGGTGTAAGAAGACTCCTTTTGATTAATTCATTCTAGACTGAGAAATCATGTAACAATTTGAAAATAGGAAAACGTATTATTCCTTTTACAAACTGTGCATAGGCATGTTGAATAAGATAACGTGTAAGTTATCTATATGACCCAATAATTTAAGTTTTTTATGGTTACCCCGCTGAAAATTTCTAATCAGTTTTTATTTTTCCAAAAAGAGTCTGCAATTTGTGTTTAAGAATTAAACAGCTAGCACTCTTTCAAAAGGTGTGCTTGAACTGTTTACAAAATAAACTGATTTGGTCACATCAATGGTTAGTTCTTGAGTTTCATGTTACTTAACCTTATGTCAGTATTTCGTCCATCTTTTTCTTCTTGAAATAATTTACTTTCTAGGTGTTCCATACAAAACACGCTCCTAGTTTTCTTTCTCCCTCTCTAATCACTCCTTTCCAGAGCCCTTTTCATCATCCTGGGTCATCTCTGTCTCCCAGACTTCTCAGTGTTGGGGAGCCCCTGAACTTTCTACTTGGTCATTTTCCCATCACCGTCTGCATCTCTCTCTAATCAGCCTCATCCAGGAATTCCCTGGTGGTCCAGTGGTTAGGACTCGGTGCTTTCACTGCCGGGGGCCTGGGTTTGATCCCTGGTGGGGAAACTAAGATCCCACAAGCTGCGCAGTGCAGCCAAATAAATAAGTAAATAAAATGAAGAAATAGCATCATCTTAATATTAAAAAAAAAAGAAAAAAAAAAAAAAAGGCAGCCTCATCCAGTCTGTGGCTTTAAATGCCATCAATGTTCTGAAGATTCCAAAACCTATTTTTTTTTAATGCTGATCTATCTCCTAAACTAGGCTCACATATGCAGCTGCCCTCTAGATACCTTCGTTTAAATAATTCCAGCATCCGAAACTTAACATGGCCCCGCTTATGCTTCTCTCAAAGTTTTCCCCATCGCAGAAACTGGTCCTACCACCCTCCCAGTTGCTTAGGCCAGAAACGTTTCATGCCAGACTTGATTTGTCTCTTTTCCTTTATCATTAAGCACCAACTCTCGTTTCTCTGTGTTCATTTTATATACGAACGAGTCATTCTTTGCCACTCACAAAGTCCCCACCCGAGTTGCTTGATCACATCGCCTATCTTTTCCTGCACTTACAAAGTATTTGGAAATGGCTCATTTATTTGTTTGCCTTCATGACTTTCATTTTCACTCTTCATAAGATTATAACACCTTGAAGACAAGGTCTTTGTTGATGTCATTCATTGATACACCCTTAGCATCTAGAACAGTTCCTGGCACACGGCAGATGCTCAATACAGTTTATAAGCGGCTGACTGCTTATTTGTGTAGATTATGAAAAATAGGTACATGTATTGTTTTAGTTAAAGAAAATAATATAAATATCTCTCTATTTCTGAACCTCTATCATGGCATAAATGTTCTCCAGATCTGCTATACAAGTAGCTGATGTTTGGGCTGCAGATATGTTTTGACAACCTGGCACCTTTTTTTGTTTGTTTTGGTTTTGGGTTTTTTTTTAATGAGCCATGACACAACATATGAAGATTTTACATAAAAATACAAGTCGCTGGCCTCTTTAAATATCCTGGCCATCTGGCAACACTGCAGGTCTGCCTTTCCTCAGAGCCACAAGAAGGACGAGTTTAGCTGCTCACAGGTTCCTACCACTCATACCTTGCATTTAGCCTACGCTTAACCTGACTTCCACTATTTACGGGACCCAACTGTTGTGTCTGTGACCCCAGATCCCAAATCGATGAGTAACCTTTTCATTTCATTTTCATTTGTACCTTTAAAAAATCAGAGCCACACAAATCCAACCATCACAGTAACACTGTCCTATGAAACTTTTGTTTAAATATTATTACATAGGTTGTCTGCCTAAGAATAAACCCACATTGATCTTTCTGCACAAGAATGGTAAGTTCTTAAACAATCAGTATTCATTTCTTTAGGGAAAAACTAAATTCAGCCTTACTATTTAGTGACTGAAATCAGTTAACTGATCAAGTTTAGCCATGTTAAACATTTCCTAAACTGTTTTTGCAACAGGGTGTAAGGATGAGGCTCTATTTAATCTCAAGAACATCTGACCACTCAGGGCTTCTACCTTTAGGAGTAGAAGCAGACGTGCTTCTTTTCATGCAGTGTTTCTCATTATCTTTTATCTGCTAACATATCTATATATTATCTTTTATTGAATTTCTGCCTGTTGAGGAAACAGTTTTCTTTTTCTTCTCTTTTAAGTATTAGCATATCTAGGGCTATATCTCACTCCTGTTTAAATATTCCTTAACAGTTGTCGATAAAATATTTTAGTATATGTCACATATTGCCTAATTGATATACCACTGAGTCTCCCTGGAGAAAGAGCGTTGTAAAGTAGCTTACCATCGGTTCCCTCAATAAAGCAGTGCTCCTGTTGTGTTGAAACACACTGGGAAGAGTGGAAGCTGTAGTTTTGATGAACATAGAGAAGTCCAAAACGTTTCTCAGTTTTGAATGTTTCCAGTAATCAATAATTCACCTCCAGAGTTGCCATAGAAGGTTCCAGGAAAATTCTTTTGCTTTTCCAACACCAAATAGCTGTTCTGGAGGTTATATTTTGGCTAGCCTGTTTCCAATGTGCATTTCCTTAAGAACGATATTGATAATGTCTAGCGATCAGGCCCAAGGGGTGATTTTGATTTTTTCCTGTCCTTTGTCCCCCCACTAAGGGCTCTTTTCTGCAGGCTTCTGGGACACATAGGATATAGTGGGTACCACCAAAATGTTTAGCTAAGGTGCTGGTGGAGTTTCCTCCTCTAGAAGGAAGAAATGCTAACGTTACTTCATTATGTAGAAGAAATGCTAATGTTGCTTCTTTTCAAAGATTTTTTAAAGTTACTTTTAAAAGGATATATCCAACCACCCAGCCCTCTTTGTGAATGTTAGTCATTTTCACTTGAGTATATGTAAGCATTTTCTCATGTTATTAACTATTTTTCTACAATTTCATTCTAAATGGCCATGTAGTATTACATCATAGGGCTATACCATAATTTATCAAATCAATTCCCTATTGGACCCTTAGTATACTTCTAATTCCTTGTTATTATAAAGAAGACTGTGATAGCTAAATCTGTGCACACAGGGGTAATCATTTCCTTAGAATAAATTTGCAGAAATAAAAAAAAATAAAAATAAAAAATAAAAGGATTATATATTTGATTACCTTATAGGACACAATGAAAAGATATTTTGACAAAAGTGAACACCTGAAATTTAGGTAAAAAATTTTAGGTATTGTCTAAGTTATGTTTATCCCATTATCAAAAGACCAGTATTTAACATATCTTAATTTTATTACTAAAGAAATATTGGGTTGGCCAAAAAGTTCGTTTGGCTTTTTGTAACATCTTATAGAAAACCCCGAACGAACTTTTTGGCCAATCCAATGTAAAGAAGAAAAATAAGAAGGCCATCAAAGTAAAAGATTCTATCTTGTAATAACACAGCCATGAAATTCTGACCAGAATGAAAAGATGACTATGAAGAAAGTGATCATTTGCTTATTAATTCAAGGAACAATTTGCCATTTTTCAAGTATTATGAAAATATTATAGGCCGCTGTTTTTAACCATTTGGGTTTTTCAAATATATATATATATATATATATATAGTAATCTCATTATACCTGGGATGCAAATTTAAATGGAAACAAATTTTTCTCTCTTCTTTTACATGCATTGCATTTTTAAAGAACCCGTTAACCGGTGGGCAATTTAAGTATCTGAAGTTTTTCCATTCAGCTCTGTTTTCTCAGCAACCGTAGTTGAAACTGACAAAGTGAAAGGTCGTGTAAACATCCAGGCAAGGGCAAACATATCCAGTTATCCCCAAATACTAATAAGCACATAGGCAGAATATGTCTAAGCAAGTTGAAAGAGAATGGAGGAATCACGTTGAGTAGAGATATCTTATTGACAAGCCTCATTATCTCTGGGCGTCCCAATTGGAGGACAGCACCATTATCCCTTCATTATGACCAAGACCAGGGATATAGCACAGAGAAGGTTCCAGTGATTCACACTATCATTATAAGTCCCACATTCAAAATCGGGACAAAAGCAACAGCGGGCGCTGTAACCTCGTGGTTAAGGAGGACACACAGAGAAACTTGCTCAAAGGCCACAACAAATTGCAGATCCAGTGCTTTGTCCCAGACAAATTATTAGGCAAACAAGACTGGTGCTGAGACCCAACTTATCAAAAGCAGATTAATTTGCACACATCCTCCTACCATTGAGATAGTCGTATTTCCTCCACAACTAAAATTGTATACATAACCAAGAAGATTGGTTTGCTTGTTTCATAACTTAGCCCAGCATTAGGTAACTCACGTAGCTCCCTGTGTTTTACCTCAGTATTCGTTCTGTTTAGACGAGGTTCTTCATCAGGTGCGATAAGAAGTTATCTGCATAAAAACAGGATCGTATTGATGAGTTAAAAACACCTCTGAGAAAAGGTGGTTGCTCTTTTAATTTTAATTCTTTGACCAGATGTGCAAATAATTAGACAATCATTGCTTCGTTATACCTCCCTGTCATTTATCTAGCTATGATTTTCTTTTGTTATTTGTTTCTTTAATTATTTACTCATTTATTGCAAAAATGTATTAACTCTCATGAACACACCTCACAACCCCAGATCTAGATCATTCAGAGTAACGTATCTTCCCAAGAGTTCCCTCCCCATCTTGAGTCCTCTGTCCCTGGACCAGGGGACACCGCCCCCCCACCCCACCCCCCCCACCAAATCTTGTACTCATCATTCTCTTTCCTCTAACCTAGATAAGTGTGTCGTTAAAAATCAGATATTTTTAGTTTTGGTTGTTTTTACATGTATTTCATAGTTATGTCATATGTAATCTCCCATGACGTACTTTTTTCACTGAGTATTTTATTGCTAAGGCTAACCACTTTGTTCCTTGTTGCCATGATTCAATCATTTTGACTGCTGTGTAATATTCTGTTTTGTAAATATACCCTCAGTGAATTCATCCATTCTTCTCCTATGGGCATTTAGATTGTTGCCAGGTTTTTGCTCTTGCACATAAAGCTGTTATGAATATTCTTGTTGAAACAGCTTCCCCTGGAGAATTTAAGTCACAGTATAAATCGAAGCTCACACACCATATCACAAAATAGTAAATGTGATAAATTCAGCTGCACCCACAGCCTGACTCATGTTCCCACCCAAGGACCCAGAGTCCATTTCTCCGGAATGGACCTCTAATCCAGAGGCTAAAGGAGCCACCATGCCTATGTGACCTGAAGGGGCAGAGTAGGCAGAAGGTAGACTCGGGCCGGCTATTCCTGGGAGGTGATGAGACCTGCCTGAACCCACAATGGGACAAAGTGAAGCTTCCCTGGCAGGCAAGTCCTCTCCCCAGCTCCCGGCTTTTGAGACTTGAGGTTTCCTGGTAATTCTAGCCACCTCCCCAAACCATGCCATCCAAACAGGAGGGAGGCTGTGTGCCAGGGGCTGGGGAGCCTGATCTGCCTGGACCCTGGCACTGGGGATCTGGGGAGGGAGCCATTCTTTCTCTGGTCTCTCAGGGCTGTGGCTGTGATCCTCCCACCACATACACACACCCACACCCTCACCCTCACCCTCAGACGTGCATCCTTGACATGGGGAGGGAGCCCCAATGGGTTGATGGGTCGGTTATCAAATTTTCAAGCAAATTTCTTATGTTACCAAAAAGGGGGGTGGGTGGGGAAAGGCTTTGTGGTTCCACGTTTGTGATTTGTAGGAGACTCCAGGTGTGGGTTCCACTTGCTGTGGTCTAGGAGCAGGACGACTGGTGCTCCGGGGCAACAGTTTCTCTTGGGTGTGATGCCTCTATCGGTTTCCTAAGGCTGCTAGAACAAATTATCACGCACTGGGTGACTCAAAACAGCAGACGTTTACTCTCTCACAGCTTGGGAGGCCAGATGTCTGCAATCCAGGTGCTGGCAGAACCTCACTCCTTCTGGAGGCTCTAAGGGGGATTCTTCCCATACCTCTCTCCTAGCTTCTGGGGGTCACTGGAAATCCTTGGCGTATAGTTTGCTCAGGCTGCCATAACAAAGCACCACGGGTTGGGTGACTTGAACAACAGAAATGTCTTTTCCCACAGTCCTGGAGGGTGGAAGGCCAAGGTCAAGGTCAAGGTCAAGGCAGTGTCAGGGTTGGGTCTTCTGGGTCCTTTCCCTTTGCTGGCAGAAGTGCAGCCGCCTGCTGCCCCTTCACACGGCGGTCCCACTGTGCATGCGGGCGTCCCCCTCGTGTCTTTCTGTGTTCTCATCCCCTCTTCTTAGAAGGACACCACTTAGATTGCATTAAGGCCCATCCTAAAGGCCTCCTTTTAACGTAATTACCTCTCTAAAGGCGCTATTTCCAAATACACCCACATTCTGAGGTGCTGGGGGAACACAACTCAGTCCATAGTGATTGGCGTTTCTTGGCTTGTAGACACATCATTCCAATTGCCTTGTCCTCACATCCCCTTCTCTTCTGTGTGACTTCTCTTAAAAGGACACTTGTCCTTGGATGGAGGGCACACCCTAATCCAGGATGATCTCATCCTTAGAGTCTGACTTACATCTACAAAGACCCTTTTCCCAAATAAGGTTACATATTTTAGGCTCCTGGTGGACCTATCTTTTGGGTGCCGCAATACAATTCACTATAATACCCTTTTTATAAGGTGAGAAACAACTAAAATTAAGCAATACTTTTAAAATGGAATTGGTGGGTAGGAAGACATATAAATGCTCAACTTTATAAGATAAAGTATTTTGCAAAGTGGATTTACCAATTTATACTCCCACAGCCATAGAAAAGAGACTCTGTCAATCCCCATCCCATCTCTCATTAAGGAGTATTCCTCACTGCGTAATTTTGCCAGTCAAATGGAGGTAAATGGCATTTTATTTTTGCCTTGATTTGCATTTTTCTGAGACCTACTGAGGTGACTGCTTTTGAAGAGTTTTTCCTTCATTGTAGTTAGTAGTAGGTACTGCACATGATCATTTGTATGAGATTTCTGCCAAGATCTTTTTTGTCATTAGTGACAAGTTTTACATGAAGTCTAAACTTGAAATGAAAATTCTCCATCATCGGCAATTGAAATATCCTTAACATCTGCCCAAATCTGTCTTGTGTGAGGCTAGGCAAGTCATCCATTCTCAAGAAATTGTTCCTCCCAAAGTTTAAAAAAGAAAAAGAGAAAAAGAGGTGGAGGAGGTAAGGAGTTTCAGTTTTTAAGGACTAAATTTCAACATCTCTAGGCAACTTCTGACACACGGCCAACACCGTAAGAGCTTGCTCTCAGCCCAAGATAGCCCGAAGAAAAAATCCTCTGACCACATGACATTGTTATATTTGTGCTTGGCGCGTGTATCGCATATCTGGTTTTGGCCCTCCACAGTATCTTCTGCATACTAAAATGCGACATAAAAAAAGAAGAATCACAAATACACAATAGGACCAATCAGTGGTTACTCATTCATCACGCAGCCTTTAACTATGTTCCTAAAGGAGGGACAGAAACTGCAGATACGTGAGGTGCCACCTGCTGAAACGGCGATTTCCTGCTCCTCTCTCAGTGTTTATTAGGGATGTAACCAGACTAGCGGGATGACTCAACATGAAACTCCGAGGACATGAAGAGGCTCTTAACGACAGAATGCCACAGTGGTTGAAATTACGGCCATATTCATGTACTGACTCTATACGAAGCAGGAAAAACTTTTTGAAATGCAGTTGAGACAATCAGCTGATCTTGCATCTATCATGGTGTGATACTTAAGAGCAGAAAATTCCAATCGAAGATCCTAATACATCGATAATTATATTGTGGGAGGGTCCATGGAAGTGAAGGGATGGATAGGAAAATTTTTTTTTTTTTTTTGGTTGTGCCTCATGGCATGTGGGATCCTAGTTCCTGGACCAGGGATCAAACCCATGTCCCCTGCGCTGGAAGCATGGAGTCTTAACCACTGGACTGCCAGGGAAGTCCAGAATTGTAGATCTTAAAGTATTATTTAAATGCTTTGTGTTGTAATTATCAGCCACTTCCATTAGGACTGGTTTGCTGGCACCAAAGAAATCAACACTTATGTAAGAAGAAGAATAAAATCAGCAATAGCCGTCAGAAGATTCCAGTGCCTCAAAAGCCTGTGAAATATTTAGGTTCAAGAAGGAAAGCAAACTATGCACTGGGTAGGGAAAATCTGTCCGTAAATGTTTCCTCTAAAGTTTCAATAAGAATGACATGAAATATCACAGAAAGAGTGCTTTTTTCCATCCAACGAGCACCTATTGCACGCAAGGAATGCTAGAAGCTGCTTTGATGAGTATAAAGGAGCATAAAAATATAATCCTTGCCTTCAAAAATCTTAAAACCCACTGGAAATAAAATCATGGAGAAAAGGTTCTTTCAGTAGTAGCTTCAGAAGAGAATCTGCCATCACTAATAAATTGCATTAAAAAAAAAAGACTAGAAATAAAGATGACTTCAACTTGCCTAAAGAAATTTCTGTTGCGGTTAAAGCTTTGAGTTGCCTGGTCCTATCAGGGCTGCAATAAAATAAAAGTCTTGGGCTTCCCTGGTGGCGCAGTGGTTGAGAATCTGCCTGCTAGTGCAGGGAACACGGGTTCGAGCCCTGGTCTGGGAGGATCCCACATGCCGCGGAGCAAATGAGCCCGTGAGCCACAACTGCTGAGCCTGCGCGTCTGAAGCCTGTGCTCCGCAACAAGAGAGGCCGCGATGGTGAGAGGCCCGCGCACCGCGATGAAGAGTGGCCCCCGCTTGCCGCAACTAGAGAAAGCCCTCGCACAGAAACGAAGATCCAACACAGCCATAAGTAAATAAATAAATAAAATTTAAAAAATAAAATAAAATAAAAGTCTTCATTAAAAACTGGGAAGGTCCACTTAGATATCTAAATGCTCTTTTCATCAAATACACTGACTCCTCTGTTAAACAAGAATTCAAAAAGATGCTTCATCAGAGTTTTCACTGTAGAGAGAGAAAAAAATTAGGAAGCATTATGATATCCTTCAAAATATAAATTATCTCCTTACTATTCCTCAGGATGGCACCTCAGTACTTCCTGCCCTCTCAGATCAGATGATACTTTTCCTGCTTTGAGCCCCACCTGGGATTTTCTCGGAGACCACGTGCAGTGCCAAGTCCAAAGAGTACCCCGCTCCTGAGTGTCCCAGCAGTGTGCGGTCACCCTGAGCAGGGCCACTGCCTTCTCAGCTGCCCTACCCCCAGACTAAACGTAGCATGAAATGACAGAACGCCTTGCACCCCCACCCTGAGCCCGGCCAAAGGTGTTAACAGGAAATTTTTCTTTAAGAATTTTCTAATCAATGTATTGTAGTCTATGGCATATTATGATTTTATCGTAGGATTTTAAATTCTGCTATGATAATATTTTTTTCAAATAGAAAGGTAAGGGTGATTTATGCAGAGCATTTCATTTCCCTGCATTTGAATCAAGATACTGGCCCCAGTGGTGTGAACTGAATCTAGTCGCACGACCCAGGAGGTAGCACAGAATTAGACTGTGGCTTCTGGATACAAACAGTCTGGGGCACGTTTCAGCTCTGTGTCCTTGGGAAGTTACTTAACCTTCTGCACCTCAGTTCTTCATCTGTAAAATGGAGCAATGAGACTACCTTGTATTGTTGTCATGGAGGTTGATTGAATACATGTTACTGTACAAAGTGTTTATTAAGTGATGGCTCTTATTGCTATGGTATAATACAGTCATGTAATTTTGGACTCGCCAGGTGGCTTGGATCACTTGAGATTAAAAAATACAGGACTAGTGTACAATGGTATATGAACCTACTAGGTCATACGGTAAGCAAAGAAATGCACAAATGAATAAATAAGAAAACAAGTACACCAGTACAATAGAAGACAGTTATAGTACAGTCCACTCTTCTTCTTAAGCACCAGAGAAAGAATATAAAGCAAGAGCACTAGAAGAGTACTAGAATAGCATCAAACTCTCATCTTAGAAATGGTATTTTTGGAACATTATTATAATCTAATCGGTACCCTAATTGTCCAAAAACAAGTTAGCAGTTAAAATCTTTTGATAGTATTGGGCCTGTGGGATTTAAGCCTAAGTTGAATTTTTGACTCATTGTTTCCTCAGGGCAATTTCCAACTCTAAGAGTGGAGAATTCATTTGTAAGTTTGGATTTAATTGGACACTCCACGTTATCCTTTTCATCAAATGACAGGGTACCACTGTGAGTTTCACTCTATTCTCTTCCTTCCTCGGTCCCTCATCTTGGTAAATGCTGTCACCACCCACCCAGGTGCGCCAGCCAAAAGTCTTGATTTCGAGTCCTTTCGATTCTCTCCTCAAACTGCATCCCACCTCCACCTGCTTTTCTCCGTGCTCCTACCAGCATCCTGGTCCAATCCACCACGGTGTCCCACCTGACTTTCCTAACTGACGCTATGTTTCTGGCCTGGTTTCTCTTCAGTGTGCCCGAGCAGCCAAAGGGCTGTCACTCATGTGAACGGGGTCATCTCATGTTTTCCTCCCTGTTTGTGAAACAAGCCCCAGTCTGCACACCACATGTCTGCCTCTTGCGGTGCCAGTCCTGCCAGCCTAGCTTGTGCCTCCTGGCCACGCCGCCCTGCTTTCCTTCCTTCAACTTCTCAGGCTCTTTCCCGCCCTAGGACCTTCGCAGATGTTTCTCCTCTCTGCCAGGAACGCTCTTTCATCTGTTCCATACAACTTGAAGGTCTGTTATAAGCTGTGTGCCTGTGTGTGTGTGTGTGGACGTATACCCACTGATGCGAGAGAAGTTGGTGTTCCACAGGGAAGTGGAGAGAACTGTACCAGTCCGGGGAGAACGGGCTTTGAGCGCGAACGGACCCAGCGCCTGACATGCAGCCCCCAGGACCTGGTCTCTTACCTGCTCTGCCTCTGCTGTCCTCTCGTAGCCATCAGTCGGGGGCCCCCCTCCTTCTATGGGGTAGGATCGTTGCTAGTCCGCTGCGTCTCCTCTGAGCAGCTCCAGCAGGAGAGGAGGAGCACCCCCGCCCGGCCGCTCGGGCCGGAGGCAGCTCTACTGGGACGTGATCAGCTCGGCTTCATGCGCTGAGCAGTTTTCGTTTGTTTCTCTAACGAGAGAGTTGCAGGACTCGAGTCGGCCCGCCCAGGGCCTCTTCCCAGAGCCGGGGTTAGAATCGGCTCCGCTTGGAGCACCTGGCCGAGCACAGTGGAAGAACAGTTGTTACCCGCGGAGGCAAGAGTCACCAGCCAGAAGCACGCGTGAGATGAGCTAAACCTGTTCAGTTCTGTACAACCAAGCACACCAAGATGTCCTCATCTTTCACTTACGCTTCATGCTAACGGAAAGGGCCCACTCTTGTTACCGAAAGCGGGGATCTGCCTGCGCGTTGCTCAAAAGCCAATAAAAAGGCAAGGTTGGTGGAAAGGAAAGTTTGATTTATCTCAGATGCTGGCAGCAGGGAGGGCGGGGCGGCGAACTCCCGTCCAAAGGCCGACTCCCACCCTGACAATCAGGGGCAAGAGCTCTTACAGGCAGAGGGGGAGGGCCTTCCTGCAGAAACAGCACGGTCAGCTCTGACCGTCATCTTGACATTGGTCCTGCGGTGGTCTGACCAGCGCCATCTTGATTGTTTCAAGTACAGTGAGTCTTCAGTTCCTGGGTCGGTTTGTTCCTATCTCCTTGAGGCCAGTTCTCGGAACTGTGGCAGCTTCCGTCATGGCTACAGCCTGGTCATCATGTGTTAACTTCTTCCACCTGGTGGGGTTGAGTATCTACAAGACAGCTCACAGGACACGGCTCAGAATATGATCTGTAGCCCTTGAGGAGGACCTAAAGGTCCTTGACTTTGCTTTATGACTGAACTATCATTATTTAGTTTGTTGAACTGTTTTCCTTTGTTCCTGCATTTTCTCACTTCTCTGAGTAAACTTATTCTTTGGCTAAAGTTTTGCTACAGACAAAACGCAAGCGGAGACATGGGGCTGGGAGGAAGGACCATAGTATGGTCCTGCTGTTTCAGTCTCAGCAAAAGTCAGACAAGTTGCAATTTGTTTGTTTGTTTTTAATTTTTATTGGAGTATAGTTGATTTACAATTTTGTGTTAGTTTCAGGTGTACAGCAAAGTGACTCTGTTATACATATACATATATCCACTCTTTTTCAGATTCTTTTCCCATATAGAGGAAAACATATGATATCGCTTATATGTGGAATCTAAAAAAAAGGGTACAAATGAACTTACCTACAAAACAGAAATAGAGTTACAGATGTAGAAAATAAACTTATGGCTACCAGGGGGTTAAGGGGGGGGGAGGGATAAATTGGGAGATTGGGATTGACACATACACACTACCATATATAAAATAGATAACTAATAAGGACCTACTGTATAGCACAGGGAACCCTACTCAATACTCTGCAATTTGTTTTTTTGCACATGTCCTGCCTGCTTTGGGGGCCATCTCCATCTTTTACATCAAGAAGAATTGTGTGTGCATACTGCCGGCTACCCTTCATGTGGCACATCCCATGTTCTTAGACATCAGTGTGGTCCATTGGCACCGGCTTCGGTGATGGGGGGGATTTGTGTGTTGTCCAGCATGGCCGTCACCAGTCACATATGGTTACTGAGCACTTAAAATGTGGCTGGGATGGCTGAGGAGCTGAGTTTCTAAAAGTGTATTTGGTTTTAACTAGTTCACATTTAAAATTAAATAGCCACAGGTGGCCAATGGCTACTGTGTTGGCTAGCATTGATCTAGAGATTGCCTGCCACTGGGGCTTCCCCGGTGGCTCAGTGGTTATATCTGCCTGCTAATGCAGGGGACACGGGTTCGAGCCCTGGTCCAGGAAGATCCCATATGCCGCGGAGCAACTAGGCCCGTGAGCCACAACTACTGAGCCTGCGCTCTAGAGCCCGCGAGCCACAACTACTGAGCCCGCGAGCCACAACTACTGAAGCCTGTGCACCTAGAGCCCGTGCTCCGCAACAAGAGAAGCCACCGCAATGAGAAGCCCGCGCACCGCAATGAAGAGTGGCCCCCGCTCGCCGCAACTAGAGAAAGCCACCGCGCCGCAAGGAAGACCCAACACAGCCAAAAAAAAAGATGAGATTGCCTGCCACTTGTCTTCACGTCAGAACTTTTCAAGTTAACAGCCAAATTCATCTGCCAAACCAATTAAAATGAGTTTAGAAATGACTTCATTTATTAATACTTTCAAATTAATTGCTTATATTCTAGCAGGAATTTGCAGAGCCTTAAAGGGAAAGTGACAAACGGTGACATTTGGAACATTTTCCTTTGATGCGAGAGCCTTCTTGGTATCTATCTCTCACATACTATCACGTTTTGTTGCCTAAAAATCATATCCCCACAGTAATCACGGGGAGACTGGCAAGTGGGCTTGTAGAGTGTGAACGCATCTAATAATTTCTTACTGTCCTTGGTTAGTAAGCTATTTAGATTTTACAAACTCTTATATCTTTTGAGTTAAACTTCAACCTTTATAACCCTAATTTCTCCTTGCCTGAGAGAGAGAGCAAGCATGCAAGCTGGAGAGTCAATTTAGAAGAATTTGCAAAACACCTTTTAAGAGATGAATGGGCACGATATTAAACACACATAATTTGAAAATAATTTGGGGGATTTACATTGTCTTGACAAATTGAAATCTGCCCCCCTCCATGAGGTTCCAGGGACACCAGATGGTAGTACTGGGTATTGGAGGGGGTCCAAAATTGCTTTTGTGTTAATTGATATAGTGTGCTAAAAAAGGTCTCTGGGGAAAAGTATCCCCAGGTAGTTGATTGCTTTGGAATTCCAGCAGAGAGGAATGGTGGCAGATGAGAAGGGAAACATAAGTTATTGAGGACTAATGCCTCAGATTGGACCAGCTAATTTTATCACTGGGAATTTAGCACAGTGTTTCAAAAAATATCAAAAAGATATTTCTGAGACAGGGAGAGGAGTTGGTAAAGGGCTGGAGTAAATTAGCAGCAGGCAGGCCAGTTTGACTTCCCTTTGGTGTACGGAAGATCCTTTAATGTTAGCAAGTATGCCTATAGTGGTGACGAGAGGTTCAAGGGCTTCGTTTTCTAATTTTAAAGTGCTGACCCTAATCAGCCTAGCGAGGAGAGGCAGTGGATGGAGATAGAGCCTGACACTGCAAAGGCTCTTACGATCACCTCCAAAAAGCACTTGCTATTTAATTGGAACATTCACACCTGCTAAATAGCTGTTGTTTCAAGTGACACGTTGAGAAAGAGATCAACTGTTTTGGGGGTTTCCAAAGAAGGGAAAAATCCCTGCACAGCTGAGGCGACATTGCGATTTCACCTAATGCGAAGTTGGAGTTCTGTGTAGTCTTGAGGAAAAGAACGTTCATCATCCTTCAGCCTGCATTTTTGCAAACCTTTGCAAAAAGAAGGGAGGAAGGAAGAAAAGAGGGAGGAGGGCCTGGAAGGTGGGTGTGAATGAGGGAAGAGACCTGTTTTATGAGCTCTCACATCTCCTAAATTTTCACTTTCAGTGGTTTTCCTTTTATCCGTTTCTTTTTTTTCTACTTCTTTTTCCGTAAGGTTGGATGGAAATGAATATTGCTAAAACGAAAATAAGACGATTTTTTTTTCCATAGTAGTCAATGAAGAGGGCTTTTCCCCACATCTCTCTAAGCTGTTTAATACAATTACCTAATATACTGCCTAGGATTCGTTGCAGTGTTTTGCATTTCTCTTTTAGCCATTTTCACATAGTACTCTTAGCATTAAAAGAACAGTTGACCTTTTTCCAGGAGGTTAATAAAGAATGAACAGCCTCATAAGCCCGATTCAATTTCTTTTATATGATCCTGCTGCATAAGTGGCCATTACGGTATTTGTCTGGTTCTCAGCACTTGGTTTTGCAGTTACCAGCCTTTTATATGAACGACCACATATGTTGTGCATTTGGTCGCACCAGGTGAGAAAAAGCAAAATAGATTTTCCTGAGCCTTCAATCAAATTTCCACACAATGGATTCTCTAATGTGGACTTGAAATGTATCTGGTCATATATTATTTAACCGTACTGTATTTTGTGTTTTAAAATGTTCAACCACATATTCCAATTTAATAAATGCATGAGTAGAAGCAGTGTTTGGGCTCTGTATCTTAGAAATTCAACACTTTCAACAGATTCTTCAGACTTCAAAGAATTTAATATTAGAATTTAATGTGAGTATCATAAAAGGTCTTTTGAAGAATAACACGGGACCTAAGAAAAATAAGTGCCTGAGTGTGCCCTACCATTTTGAAAGTGTTTTATTGCTTTAATTTCCTGTCTTAGTGAAGTAACAAGGGGCATAATAGAAGATATATTGTTACAGAGTTTGCAATTTATTAGAAGGATCGAGCTGGTTGAAGACTTTATATGAAGTGAAAAAGAAAACCTCTATTTAGCTGAAAAATGGAGATGAACCAAAGCATCAGTGCTGCAGCAGCTTTAAATGGAGTCCTATCTCGAACTGATAAGTTGTCTCTGCATGCCCTCGGCGTTTGCATGAAATAAATCCGTGGGCAGGAGCCTCATTCTGTGCTAGCTGTGTGTCATTAGGTGCCTAGGAACCTAATGTCATTTCATTTGTGAGGCGTGGATAAGATGGCTGTTGCTATTTGGATTCCATAGCACAAAGGTGCTATTAAAGCAGCAATGACCATAACATACATTTTCATTCATTTATTACACTTTTTGCACGCGTGACTGATTTTTAATCCAGAGCTTTGTCAACCTAGTATAGTTACACGAAGCTTTTTAACCTAGTTTCACGTACCTCACTTCGCTGTCTTTTACCCAGTGGCATCAAAGCATCAAAAAGGTGGCATTTATCCCACTGAAGAACAGGGAGACAATTCATTTCTGCATCTAAAACTGCAGAAGTGAGTGAGGTGACACTGACTAACCTGTAAAAATACGTTGTAAAATTGACTCGTAAATAACTGCTGGGGAAGGGAAAGCAGGGTGTTTAGCAGATTGTGTTTTGTTTTGTTTTGTTTTGTTGGTGGGTAATACACCGTAGGTACTCAGATATGCAGACATCGAGCAGCCCTCCTGGAATGGAAGTTGCGTGTTTATCAGAGCAGAGCAAGAAGTACAAGAATCAGAAGGGCTTCTTAATCCTACCACTGTTCTCCCGCCCAAAGATCGCAAAACATCTGTTCCTAACAGATTGTTCGTTTTTTCTGCAAAACAAAATGAAATGGGATATACAGCCACGCGGACAGCCCACCTGAAAAGACCAAAGAACAACTGATCTTGTGTTTGGTTAATAATAGAAATTTTAGCTAACTTTGTAGGTTTCATGAGTCAGAGCTACCTTTTTCACCATGGATTCAATTTTCTCTTCTATTTCGGACACATCTTGAACAATGTGTTTTGCCATGTTAACAGGCTAAATTGGGTGACTGATGGAGTTTGTATGTGCAGAAGGCTTTACGAGGTTTAAAGTGGTCCACGTCTGAAAACCTCACCCCTGTTGAAGCAGCGCAGCTAGACGACTTGCAGGCTGAAAGTATAATACAAGAGCCCAGGCATTTCTGGTTCCCTCTGTTATCTGTGTTCATCTTTGAAAGAGTAAGGATTTCCAAGCTTTATTGCTAAGAGAAGCACAAAAGGCTTCCTCTGGCTGGCCACAGACAGTCCTCAGGCACGTTAGCCAAGTCAACTAGAGTTAGTTCAAAGTGAATTACTTCATTTTAATCGTGGTGACTTTACCAGCTCAGTCAATATGCTGTAATGGCATATTGCTTTTATTTCCACCTCCTCCTTTTTTTTTTGTTCCATTTCTCCTCTTTAAATGATACCCAGGTCACTTTATTTTCAGGCATATTTTTGAGACTGTTCAAGATTTATGTATTTAACAGCACTTCAAGATGATTCGTCTTGTTTTATAACATTTGAGGTTTTGGTTGGTAACTCTTTTTCCTCTGAATCCTTGGCTAAAATCTGTTGAGAATTTTTTTTTTTTTTTAAACAACTGAATGAGTCCTTAGTAAGAGGCACTGCCAATTGTAGTCATAATGTGTGCAATTTTAAAAATATAAATAAATAAAACGTTGCACCAAGGATTATTGGAGACTAAATATTTACTTCAACCTCATTCATTCACAAATAGGAAGCTGGGGTATAGAGAGCACAGGCATATATGCATATAACCATTTAATTCACCAATTAGAAGACACATTTGGTCCTTTGGAATTCACTGTAAGGTCTGCATAACATCGTTCTGGAAGCCTCTAGGGAGTGTGGCATTTTGCTATCAGGCACCATGTATAATACATCTTTTTTTTCTCTTATTCGATTATTTTCCCATTTACTTAGTTCTTGTTTTGCAGGTTAATACGTGTGGCTGTTTTACTTCAGGAAAAATCATTTTCTTTCTGACACTTCCCAGGGACTGTGTGTCGTTCCTTCTGTACCCAGGGGCCCTCGGTCCCCAAACTTCCAGCTTCCGAAGCATCAGTGGTACTCCGTGTCCTCGTTTCATTCATGATTTCCAAGTCTGAGGACCCCTTGCCCAGCACATGAAAGCGCTATAATTACTTTCATTTCTTGGTTAGCATAGGTCATGGAACTAGTGTTAATAATAATCTTTCCCTCTGGACTTCTCTGTATTTATATATCTCTGATCCAATAACCACTGGGACCATAGAGGTGTATTTTATCTTCATTTCAGTCCTCTTGGTATTGTTCTAGCCCGGGAGGAGGGGGAAATCAAATGAGGTACAGA
Source organism: Balaenoptera ricei (assembly GCF_028023285.1). Lineage (NCBI taxonomy): Eukaryota > Metazoa > Chordata > Mammalia > Artiodactyla > Balaenopteridae > Balaenoptera > Balaenoptera ricei. The sequence continues at coordinate 1,293,182 of NC_082659.1, read as the reverse complement.
ACATGGTAAACCCACACAACTCTGAGGTCATTAACACCTAATTAGAAACAGCTCGGAGATCGAAACGATTCTTTGGTTAAGATGTGAGAGAGAGAGAGGAGGAGAGATGAGACAGTATTTAACTTCTTCCGTGCCGATGGGGTCTTTATCACCAATGGCCAGGCTGTACCTCAACGTGTTTTTCCAAACTTTAAGAAGGCGTGTCTGTGTGTGCGTTTTCTTTTTCTTTTCCTCTTTTTATTTGATAGAGTAAGAAGTCTGTTAAAATACTGGGTAGCAAGACGAGAAGACCTTGCCCAAAGGCCTAACATACTAGTTGATTTTTCCATAAGGGAAGGACATAATATGACTTCATTTTAGGCCTAGATAACCTAAAGATGAAGTGTTCTAAAATATTGTGTGATGAGAGACACAACGCTTGGTTGAATAAAAAAGACACAATGCTGTGAGACACCCATTTCAGAGATGTTAAATGGTATTTTGCCAACATCGAGAAAATATTTATGTGTAAAACTATGACAGCCATCTATTTTTATTAATTTTTAATAGATCTTAAGTTTCACTACACATCAACTTTCAAAAGTTTGTGAGAGTTTACTTTTATAAAGGTAGAGTTATTCTGATTTTCGTTGTGCTGTTTGATAGCTTGAAAAACCCTGAAAGAACTCATGTGTGTGTGCGTGCTGGTCGGGCTGCAAGGCTTTGCTTCTCTAAGAAGGATCGGTATTGAGAAGAGAGACATTACATGTGGAAAACACTCGTGACTCCAGGCCAGGTGACACATAAAGGAGGGACCTCTCCCTGTCTCCTTGTTCCCAGATTTGCAACTCAGCACCGCAAGTTTTCGTGCCATGCCTTCTGCCAAAGGATTCCTTCACCTGGAACTGAAGCCACACTAGCAAAGCCGGTCCAGTGGGAGCCCAGAGCCACGGGCTGGGGGAATCTGGAGGGGGTAAGGTGTGTTTGGGAGTTCAGTTCAGTCCCAGTACAGTCTTTTGGCAAGCCCTTGCCAGCTGCCTAAACTCTTACTTCCAATGTCCTGGGAATATGCCTGCCCACAGCTTTCTAAACCTGCAGGCAGTATAGCATCAGGGTCAAGGTCTAGGGTGCTAGAATTTGACTGCTGGGTGTAAGTCCAGCTCTGCCACTGACTTTATTTAGTCTCTCTCGGCCTCAGTTTCCCCACCTATAAAATAGGGATAAAGATAATGGTGTGTCCTTCACAGGGTTGCTGTGAGTGTTGAATGATAATAAAGAGCTCAGAATCGTGTTGGCCCGTTAATATAATCCACCTGTCCTCAAACTGTGGTCGTGGACAGCAGGGCGAACTCTGGGAGGGTTCTCAGGATCCTCTCCATGGGTCAGTTAGGCTGAATTATTTTCATAATGATGCTAAGGTGTTATTTGACTTTTCCAACTCTTATTCTCTCATGAGTGGTCTAAGAGTGTTCAGGAGTCACAGGACCTGGAATTTTGCAACAAATTGAATGCGGAAGCAGGTAGGAGACTCCAGCTGTTTTCTGTTAAGCTAGGCAGTGGAGACTTGCAAAAATGTGGAATGATGCCACTCTTCTCACTGTAGTTTTAGTTTGGAAAATAGAGTTACTTTTTATTAATACATGTGTTTTTTTTGTTAACATATAATAGGTCTATTACTGTTATTTTAAATGATTTCATAAATACATATTTTTCAATTTCTCATTTTCTATCTCCAGTATAAATATTGATAGATATAATCCTCATAAACGCTTTGGAGTCTTTAAAATTTCTTTATTTTTTTTTTTGAATTTTATTTTATTTTATTTTTTATACAGCATGTTCTTATTAGTTATCTATTTTATACCTATCAGTGTATACATGTCAATCCCAATCTCCCAATTCATCCCATCACCACCACCCCACTTTCCCCCCTTGGTGTCCATACGTTTGTTCTCTACATCTGTGTCTCTATTTCTGCCCCGCAAACCGGTTCATCTGTACCATTTTTCTAGATTCCACATATATGCATTAATATACAATATTTGTTTTTCTCTTTCTGACTTACTTCACTCTGTATGACAGTCTCTAGGTCCATCCACATCTCTACAAATGACCCGATTTCATTCCTTTTTATGGCTGAGTGATACTCCATTGTATATATGTACCACATCTTCGTTATCCATTCGTCTGTCGATGGGCATTTAGGTTGCTTCCATGACCTGGCTATTGTAAATAGTGCTGCAATGAACACTGGCGTGCACGTGTCTTTTTGAATTATGGTTTTCTCAGGGTATGTGCCCTGTAGTGGGATTGCTGGGTCATATGGTAGTTCTATTTTCAGTTTTTTAAGGAACCTCCATACTGTTCTCCACAGTGGCTGTATCAATTTACATTCCCACCAACAGTGCAGGAGGGTTCCCTTTTCTCCACACCCTCTCCAGCATTTATTGTTTGTAGATTTTTTGATGAGGGCCATTCTGACAGTGAGAAATGCAGTTTTAGAAACTAACTTGCTGATTTTCTCACCATCGGACTTTTGTTTACCTTTTGGAGATGGAGGGCAAGGGGAAGAGGACATGGAATCCAAAGCTTGCTGCTGAATTTTAGGTTCCCAGGTTTACGATCATTTGTGGAAATTTCTATTCATCTTCTTTAAATCACTTCTTTATGATCAGAGAGGTTCATCTGTGATGCTTATGCCTTCAAGACTTACCAGAACTGGGATGTGAGAGTTGATGCCTTCAAAACTGTTCTACAGTCTAATTTTCCACAGAGCAGTTTTCTGCCATACTCTCACTTGCGACTGGTTGTGAAAGATCCTCCAGAGAAAGGCACACTAACCCACAGCTAAAATTTACAAAAAGAATCCTGACCACAACGTACTATCTTTCAAACGAAAAATGTCATGAAGCCCCCTGTCACTTAATGAATACCCCAAAGCCTTCTTCAGCCTCCACGTACGCCCTTCACCTTCACTTGCTAGAATTTTCTCCACATCAATCCTTCGGCTATAACCATGAGCCCTTGGGTGCATTACCATTTTTATTAAGTATTGTTGTGATTCCATTTAGAAGGCAAATGAATTGTTTCAGAGGAAAGCAAAACAGAATGGGTACATCAAACATCCAATATCAGTAGCTCCCAGCAGCTCAAAATGCATTATAAGGGCTTTATATACCAGCCGTGCTCCCACTAAGACTTAGAGAATTTTTTCCCCTAGTTTAAAGTATAGCATTAATTCTACGAGGTCAGAGGGTGCATCATTAACAAAATACATTAGATGATTGTGCTCATAGTGATCGTGGCAATGAGAAAGACATAATGTGAAACCTTTGAGAAATCTGCCTACAGATGAGACATTTTACTATCTTCTAAGGAGTAATGGATCTAACTTTGAGAAAGTCATTTTATTACCCACATAAAGAGGGAAGTTTGAGAAAATTGAGGCAGGAAAATTCTAAGTCGTTTTTTTAATAACCAATGGTAACTAAAGAGTCCTATTTTCTGTGTTAGCTTCGTGGTGATTAGAGCAGGTCTTCTTGATTTTGGCTGAGAGACAATAAGAGAGTAAGGACTTGTTTTTCCATCTTCCTTTGGCAATTAAATGTGAATAACAACATGAATAAGAAATAACCGCAGTAATAATTATTTTCCAACTTGCTTTAACCCCTTAGGTAATTCCTACTATGAGGTGAATTTATATTAAAATGAATACATACACATGCTTCAGGGGGAATCAGTATTTTCCATATGCTAACGCTTCTCAAACCTGAGAAGGTGGTAACCTCGCCCTCCTTTCTGCAAACAAGGACGCGTATCTTTCATTTCTTCCATATTCCCATCATCCCACTACCTATGTGCCCACCATCACACACCAACATGCTTGTCTTCACAAAATTTTTCAAATAATGATTGCAAGCTGATTGACAGATTATGGATGGTCCAGTGGAATTTAGATTTAAAGAAATGCATACAACAAATATTTATTCAGTACTTACTATCTGTTGAGAATTCTTCTAGGACCTGGGGATTCTATAGGGACCAGAAGTGGTAGTCATTAACAGATCAAAATGTTTTAGGTTTATTTTAATTTTAGTCAGTGTTATGAAGCAACTGTATAAGGCAGTGTAATAGAAATGACTGGGCCGGAGCAGGGAATGATTCTGGCTTAGCTCCGAAGCGGTAGCACTTCAGCAGAGGCAGGACCGTCGAGGATGAGTCAGGGGAAGTTTTCCTGCAGTACAAACGTCAGCACCAAGGGCCAAAGAGAAAAAGATCTATGGCTGGAGGGCAGACAGAGTCAGAGCTGTCAGAGACACAGGCATGGACTTCGTCTGCCATGGTTATGAGTTGGTGATTTATTCTTTTTACAGTAGGAAAGCTTTGGAAGCTTTAAGCTGGGAGGGACATGATTGTCAATGAGCTAGTGAACGGTGATTAGAAATAGGGAACACCAATGGCCATCGTAGCAAATACTCTAAAGAAGATTCTCTCTGTAGACCCTGAAGCTTCTCTGTGGGCCTGTGGAACCGTCAAGAGTAAACCAGATACTGTACAAACTTCCGTTAGTAAAGCCAGTATCGCCACTGAAGAGGATTCCGGTAGAGACATGCACAACAGCAAGTGATAGCTCAGCTGGTGGGCTGGGGAGTGAGCGGCCCGTGGTTCTGTACACAGTGGCAGCGGCCACAGACTGAGGGCAGCCTTTACGAGCGCAGCCGAAGTGACTGAGCCTGAAGTCCGGCGTCGGAGTCTCCAGCTTCCCTGCACACCCACGGCACAGTCGCCAGCCGTGGTGCCACCCTTGAAAGCGAAGTGCAGCAATGCGGAGCTTGCAGTCACTGGCTTGCTTCCCGGGAGGGCAGCAGGCGGCGTGTCTAAGGCATCTACACTCGCGACGGACCTCGGCGTTGTGAGTTCCTGCAGGCGGTGTAGGGCGAGTTGGGATCCGGCGGTGTAGGGCGAGTTGGGATCCGGCGGTGTAGGGCGAGTTGGGATCCGGCGGTGTAGGGCGAGTTGGGATCCGGCGGTGTAGGGCGAGTTGGGAGCCGGCGGTGTAGGGCGAGTTGGGAGCCGGCGGTGTAGGGCGAGTTGGGAGCCGGCGGTGTAGGGCGAGTTGGGATCCGGCGGTGTAGGGCGAGTTGGGAGCCGGCGGTGTAGGGCGAGTTGGGAGCCGGCGGTGTAGGGCGAGTTGGGAGCCGGCGGTGTAGGGCGAGTTGGGAGCCGGCGGTGTAGGGCGAGTTGGGAGCCGGCGGTGTAGGGCGAGTTGGGAGCCGGCGGTGTAGGGCGAGTTGGGAGCCGGCGGTGTAGGGCGAGTTGGGAGCCGGCGGTGTAGGGTGAGTTGGGAGCCGGCGGTGTAGGATGAGTTCCTGCAGGCGGTGTAGGGCGAGTTGGGATCCGGCGGTGTAGGGCGAGTTGGGAGCCAGTTTCTCAACATATTTCTCTTCCGGTTGTATCGCGGGTCTTTGGCGGATTCACACAGCCAGCAAAGCTTTTAACTGTGTCCTCTCAGAACGCTTCATTCAGGTAACGCAGAAGAAACTGTCCCAGACTGAAGGAGTTCCGTGAGATGGAACTTACCAGCAGATATAACCACCCCACTGTTTGATTGCTGCTCAGAAAGGGTGTTAGGGGGTGTTAGCCCATCAGCTGTTGACCAGAGGGTGGTTTAGGTCTCAGACGGTGTCAGTTTTAACTTCCTACAAGTTGCTGATGTCTGCATCTGCTGTGTTACAGGAGGAGTCTATTTTTGCCCAAAGATTTTGGAGCCAATTGTAGTTTTGAAATTCCTCAGGCTTCTAAGCCAATTGGGAAAATTCAAGGGATTTGAACTGAATAACATTCTATAGATAGAACTCATCCTACAGATATTTTCATTGCAAAGGGAAGACCTAAAACATCTTTCTCTTGGAGTTGTCTTGTCTGGAGCATGTCATATGTTGTTCATTGGTCTGACTAGTGTTTGTGGATGCAGGTTTTACTTGAAGTATCTCTGCAATAAGAAATTGGTTAGGAGTTTTGGGTTGGACGAAGTTTTCACTTCAATGTTTTGTTTCTGGAAGATAGGGTAAAGGACAAGAGAACTGATACCACTTATGGATAGCAGCTCAACAAAGAGAGTCAAACCAGAGAATCCAAAGCAAAACACAACTATTCAATACTTGTTGTGATGGATATTTTCAATGTGCCCCCCTCAGATCCACTCCCCACCTTCCTACACCCTACTTGGTGCCCTGGAAAGCTGACTTTTATGGACTCCGTCAGCAGGCTCTTTTGATCTCTGGCTTCCATTTGGGCTTGGCCAATGGGGAACCAGCCAAAGGTCAGAGGGAAGAAGGAGAGTTGGGTTAGGATAATTATTCCCCAGGCATCTCCCAAGTGAGCTATGGGGTGGCCCTGTCCCTCTGCTAAGGCCACAGATTCCTCTGGGTGATCTCTCTTATACTGTGGCTACTTTCTTACTCTCTCTAGGTGTCAACTTAAACACAAGTTTTCAGGCCTACGGATGGTTTCTCTTAGTCTTGCTTATACCTTAACAAACAGTCCTTTTATAAACTCTTCAGTCACCTCGTGTTATCTATTTGCATTTCTTGTTTCTATAGATAATTCTGACCAAAATAATCTATGGCTAATTTTTACAAAGAAAAACATTTATATTCAAGGTCTCAAAACTAAATACTCATTTTAAACAAATCCGTGTGCATGTCAGCCTCAAGCTGCATGACAAACACAATTGGTAGACGGCCAGAGTCCTTTGGAAAGGGAGAGGCGTGCCAGCCTGGGGCATGCCCACCTTGGAGGTTGCTGGCACTAATAGCCATGCTGCTCATTCTAAATCACTGTCGACAGCTGCATTCATTGTGTCTCTCAAGAAGTAAAGCTTTAGGACTTTGATATCCTAAACCAGCTGTTTCTTACCTGTATGTGTTTTACTTGTTCTCGTTACCTTTTAGGAACCTGAGTCAAGGTTTTGGCTTGACACGTAATGCATCGTAATTTTTATCATTTAAAATAGACGGAAAGGGGCTCAATGTTTCCATGCAGAAAATTTGTTTTTCAGGAATAGATTTCTGGCATCAAACAGGTAATGCCTACATGAGGAGAAAGGAAACAGTTTATAGCATCTAGCGGTCAATTTCTTTATTTAAGTAGGAATAATGATAGCACCTAACTCAGAAAATTGTAAGAATTAACGATAAGTAATGTGTGCCTGGGACACATATATTTCAGGAACTGTTAGTTGTCATTGTTATCCTAATTATTTTACTGATTTCACAAATGGAAATTTTTATATTACCATTTACAGGAAGGCAGAAAATACTTGGGGATGCCTTAGTAACTTACGGTGGGTGTGTTACCTATAGAATAAATAGAATTCAACTATCCTCTTGACTTCTGAAGTTAGTTAATTCTTTTGGCATAGACAGACCTTCAACTAGATTTTATTTCTGTGTGGGTATGTTACCTATAGAATAAATAGAATTCAACTATCCTCTTGACTTCTGAAGTTAGTTAATTCTTTTGGCATAGACAGACCTTCAACTAGATTTTATTTCTGTGTGTGCATGTTGAGGAGGTGGAAGAAACAGGAGAGAAGAAAAAAATGAACCCAGTTTACAATAATCAAAGAGGTCAAATTGTATGGTAGTTAAGGATCTTTGGTCTAAACTTAATATAGATAAAATGACTCAAACGTCTTTTTAATTCAGGGACTTCTTTCATAATCAGAAACCACCATTTCAGGTAAATTTGCATCCTTCAAAGTGCATATTAAATGAATGAACAATTTTCTTTATGCCTCACCTTACTGTTTGGGGAGGAGACTAAGGTCAAGGTCCAGGAAAATATTCATGAATACCTTCTTCATGGCTATGTCTTTTTTTTTTTTTTTTTTCTGTTTTGTTACATCGAAGAGGAATTTGACAAGTTAACACTCAATTTTTTTCTCTATATTTTAATGCTACGACACAGAGAACAATAACGTATCAATTCACTTTAATTACCCTCGATCTCACCTCCTCAGGTACCTACTATTGTAAGCAGTGTGCTTTTATGAATAGCCTCCTGACGCCGAGAGCCTCTCAAGGTCTATAACTCGTGCTACAATTTCTCTCCAGGGTCTCACAAAAAAAATCATTTAATGTATTATGGGTGTTGTCTCATTCCTCCAATACTCTCAAAAGTCAGGATCATATCATTTATAACTGGATATTAAAGATAGACTCACAAAGTCAAGAATGGAATCAATCCAACAACAGTAAAATGAACTCTCATTGCCCAAGCGAGGAGCTGTACATTCCACCAACTCCTAAGTTTGCACTAAAGTAAAGAGTCAGAGGTAAGAGGGTCTATGGGTCATGGTTATAAAGCTCAAGCAGCTGTGAGGCAGCCCTGAAAACCAAGTGGATTCTCCCCTCTGTCTGACATTTCAAGTCGAACATGTGATACCTTCTCAGTTAATTCATCTAGCATATGAAGACGTGAATTCACAGTAAAATATAAACAGCGCTGCAATTAGCCAGATTAAAAGGATCACGTGTTGGGAATTATATCTTCTCTGAGGTGAAGTTTGATCACCGTCAGACCTGGGATTAATTGTCTCTCCATTCTTGCCTCCAATGGGCTTTTCCAAGATGGTGGTTTCTTCGTATTAGCCCGTCCGGAGATGCCCATGCGGTCAAGTGGCTGTGCAGAGACCAGCTGTGAAGTCGTGGCCAGCAGGGTATATGCACCAATACGCATGCACAGTTCCCCTGCTTCCTACCTCATTTCTCTTACCCTCACTTTTGCTGCCCTTGCGTTGCACTTGCCAAATAAAACATTAGCAATCAGTCAGTCAATAAAATATCAAGTCTCAACACCTGTTCCTTGAATCCTTCTATTTATAATAAATACTGTAGATATAACATGGCCTTTGCAGGATGTGGGAAGAGGTGTTTTCTTTAAATACAGAACAAGCTCTGAGAAAATGCTCGTATCAATTAGGTTTGCCTTTGAGCTCAACCTCCCTCACTCCCATTCTCTGGAACTTTCCCATCTTTGTTGAGTCTCTGCCTTTTAGGTGACTTGTGACCTCATTCTGCCTCTAACTCCCGCAGAATTAATCCATAATTTAGTACACCTTAATAATTTTAATAATTTTCTACACATAAGTAACTCAACATGTTACTTATTCCAACAGCATTACATTCTTTAAAAAGACATTATAGAGAGAAAAATGATAAACCCTAGTGAATTTATTTCTAATAGTCATATTTTAGGCACTGTGGTACATAAATCATCGTGGATATATGTTGGGATGAAAAGAAAACTTTTTTGATGCCACTTAAATCATACCAGGTTAGTGAAAAATCCAGGCTCTGGATTCTACCAGATTTGGTTTTGAATATGAGTTCTGCTCTGTATAAGCTGTGTGACGTTATACAAATTACTTAACCTCTCTGTGCTTCAATGGTAAGATGTGGAAAGTAATAATACCTACCTCAGGTTCACGACGAGATTGTGAGTTGTTACATATAAAGCTCTTAGCAACGTAAAGGTTCTGTTTATACCCTGGAAAGGTCCTACAACCAAATGGAGGAACAGATTTATTTCATGGAACAGTGTAAGCCGTTCTCTGACTGGAGGAGGTTCAGAAGCTAAAGGAGCAAGGACGAGGGTTAGACTAACTTTTTGCCTATGTGACAACCAAGTATTTATCCTTTCTCCTGTTTGAGAAAACTGTTATCAATTTCTAAAATAGGCAGTGGTTCACGGGGCCCATCAGGGTAATGAACCATGAAACTCAACCTCTTCATTAAGACACCTGATGTGAAAATCATTCTTAACAATCTGCACAATCATAGTTTAAAGTCACCAACTTTCCTGTACAGGAGCCATTGCAAACATTATTCAGTGCTATGGGCTTGCTTATGCTTTGTAAACAGTTATTTGGTACATCCCTCGGAGATTAAAATACGAAGTTACCAGCAAGAAGATTTCATGTACAAGCAGCAATTTTGATGACTCCAGGATACAGAAGTCTTCATTTCGATGTTAAGCAATTTTATATTTGAGATGTAAAGTTAGCTGAAAAGTGAAATGTGATGCATAGAGAAATGCCTACAGTCAATATTTATAGGACATACTGATGAAATCCTTGTAATTCAGTGTTGTTCTTTTATTCTTTTCAACAAAGGGATTGCCCTTGTTCCTTTTTGAGAATAAGCATTCAAAGAGGAATGAATTTGCCTCTTAGATATTCCAAGCGACTCTTTTAGGGGGGGAGGTGGGCAACACTTTTAGCAAAGTAAATATCCACCACATAACTAGCCTCGGATCTTCTACGTGAGCATGTATATCTGGCAGGATGGGTGACTTTACTCTGCACTGACAAATCTCCAACTCCCTGGTTACATTTCCTCTCCTATCAGCTAGAGGCTCTGCTTGACTTACCTCACGACAGAATTCAGGCTGATGGAACAGCCACTGTCTAGAGCATGGCCGCTCACTGTGCAGTATGAAAAGAGGGTGGTGATGTGGTCTAACCACACAAGGGCTCTTAAGGCTTTCACTCAAATTTCAACGGCCAAAGTAAAGTCCCGTGGCCACACCTAAGTTTGAAGAAGGAGGGAAGGGACGTTTTACCATGTCCTGAAAGAGAAAGAACTGGAAAAAATTAGAGAACAGCCTCGTGACTACAACAGTAACTGATCTCTTCTTTTTTCATTCCGTGTGCTTTGTCTGTGAGCGCATTTTCTCTGATTGGGCCAGAAGACATTTAATATAGCCAACATTTGCATTATGAAAGAAGCAGAGGACACCATATAAACTGATTCTGTGAAATGAAGAGGAATGCCGCATTCACGGTTCAAAGTTTCCAAGTCAGGGTCGTATTGGATGATATTCGCATGTGCCTTTATGACTGCAAAATAAACCACCTCAAAACTTGGTCATCACAAAAAGCACCACTGATTTGCTTACGATGCTGCAGTTTGGGCCAGGCTCAGCCAGTGATTCTTCTGTTGGTCTCATTCAGTCACACGGCAGCAGCAACGTCTGGAAGGCCCAAGACAGCCTCACTCACTTTTCTGGCGATGATCTTGGCTGACGGCTGAACCTCTTTCTCCAGGATCTTTTCTTACTCGAGGAGTCTAGTCCAGGACTCATTCTGTGGTCATCTCAGAGCAGCAAGAGGGCGAGAGTGAAAGCCGAAAGCCGTCTTGAGGAGAAGGTGAGAAGCCCTACAAGGACATCACTTTCCCTGTGCTCTGTTCACCAGGCAGCATTACAGGGCCGGCCCCTCTGGGGTGGGGTCGGGGAGATAGACGCTGGGTGGGGGGAGCACGCCACGTGGTAAAGGGGCACGAGCCGGGAGTGGAGGGATTGTTGCCGCCAACTTGGCAAACAGTCTGCACACTGCAGAGCATGGGCACGGCCAGTGGCTTTATGGGCTGTCCCAAGAATGTACATTCAGGGGCTTCCCTGGGGGCGCAGTGGCGAAGAATCCGCCTGCCAGTGCCGGGGACACAGGTTCGATCCCTGGTCCGGAAAGATCCCACGTGCAACTAAGCCTGTGCGCCACAACTACTGAGCCTGTGCTCTAGAGCCCAAGAGCCACAACTACTGAGCCTGCATGCCACAAGTACTGAAGCCCGCGTGCCTAGAGCCCGTGCTCCGCAACAAGAGAAGCCACCGCAACGAGAAGCCCGTGCACCGCAACGAAGAGTAGCCCCCGCTCGCCACAACTAGAGAAAGCCTGCGCGCAACGATGAAGACCCAATGCAGCCAAAAATTAAATAAATGAATTAATTAATTAATTTAAAAAAAAAAGAATGTACATTCAGCCATGTCAGAGAGGATACCATGGTTTTCCAGGGATTTCTTGACAGGTTTGTTTCTGTTACAAATGGGCTGCAGCTTGGGAAAGAACTGAAAGCGTGCAGTCTCCATTTGTGGGAAGTGAGGCGCTTTTCACTTGATGGTTTTCTACAACCTGCCGGTCTGAGGGCTGCTCCGTCGCGGCAGTGCTATCTGCCTTCTTTGCTAGCACCTGAGTAATGTGCCCTTTGCCATTCCTGATTCTGTTTTCCTTGTGCAATGATACTGTGTTTATTTCCTATGGTAAAACCACCTCAAAATCTTGTAAAAGTAACGTGTGAATAAGATCCTCGACACCAGTGAAGTGCCCGATGTCATCTATTTCAAGGATTTTTATGATGGACATTTATTTTCTAATGTCTACAGGAGCTGCAGAGATGTGAAAAACAAACCCATCAGTTTTTCTGTGATTTCACGTGATAGAGAAACAGGAAGCCAAAGCAGTCTTTGCACACCTTTGCCAACTGGGCTCATTCAATCTTCTGATCGCACCTGGTTCAGCCATGACTGGGTAAACTTAACCCTTTTATGTGACTTTCTTTTCAGCTGTGGAAACTGCAGTTATCCCATATTGAATTAGTAACCAATTAATTAATAAAAGAGTTTCCCTTATTCACTTGGCAAGTGTTGGTTGAAAATTCCTTACATGGCTGGGCGCCTCCTGGGCGCTGGTACCGCAGTGGTTGCACCAAACAGAGAGCTTCTGTCCTCTGAGCTTCTCATCCATGGGATACGTAACCGGTGAAAATAAGTACGTGGTGATGAATTATAGAAAGTTCTCTGAATAAAACATAATGAGTGAGAATGAGAGGTGTCGACACGGACACCTCCGTAAGTTCAGGGGTTGGGCATCTGAGGTGTGTTCTGAGGAAGTGACAGAAAAGCAGAAACCTAAAGAAGGACGAGGAGGGTGGAGCCAGGGGTGGGACGCAGAGGGCAGCAGTCGGGGGCCAGCGGGCCTGAAGGTGCTGGGTTAGGAAGCAGCGCCGCCCAGGCCCAGACCTGGAGAAGGCCGGTGTGGCCGGGGGACATGGAGCCAGGAGAAGCCACAGGAGCTGAGAACAGCAAGGTGGAAAAGGACCTTTTAAACAGGTTCCGGATTTTACCCTGAGACGTTATCCAGAAAAGCGTTGAACTAGAAAGAGACATAGTCAGCTATGCATTTAAAGATTACTGTAAGCGTTGTGCAAAACCCAGGCTTGACCAGGGCAAGATGGAAGCAGAGCAAGGCTGTGGTCCAGAGTCCAAGGGAGAGATGCTGGTGCCTGGTCCAGACAACTGAAAGAAGTGATAGGACTTCATGACAAGGTGACTGCGGGGTGAGAGCAAGAGGTGGTGTCGAGATGACCCCCCACGGGAAGAACAGGGAGATACGTGACTTTACTGGGCAGTTAAGGAGGGTTAAGCAAGGAATTTCCTAAAGAGAGTCCAATTTCCTTATCTTCCAAGATAGTAAAAGGTTTGCAAATTGGGGTGTCTTCACCCCAGGGGTGCTTAATATACTGGGATGCAGAAGTAAATATTAGAACTATTATTCATAGCATTTGACTGGAAATATAAGAAAATAAGATCTTTTAATATTTGATATTGAGGTGGATAGTAATGTGCTCTAAATACTAACAGAAATGCGTGCTCACAGTTTTTTATTGATGGGGTACCGTATTAATTTTCTGTTGTTGCATTAAAAAAAATTGCACAAACATAACAGCTTAAAGCAGTATCTGTTTATCAGCTCACATTTCTATATGTCAGAAGTCCGGGCCCAGGTTAGGTGGATTGTCTGATTAGGGCCTCAATGACCTGAAATCAAGGAGTGGGCCTGCTGTGTCCTCAGCTAGAGTCTTAGCTCAGGACGGATCCACTCCCAAGCCCCCTCAGGTTGTTGGCTGCGTCCATGTCCTTGTGACTGGGAGACTTCAGTCCTTTGCCCACCTGGCTGAAGGCCTGAGCCCATTTTCAGCTCCTGGAGTTTGATCTCAGATGTTTACTGAGCTTCCCCGTAGACTTTCTCCTATGCACAATCTCTTCCTTCAGGAAGGGCCCAGTTCCTTTTGAAGACCTGATTAGGTCTGGCCCACCCAGGGCAGTCTCAGTTTTGATTAATTCAAACTCACCTACACTGGTATCCTAATCACATCTGCAAAATCCCTTCACCTTTGCTATATAATGTAATCTAATCATTATATTCACACTCTCACCAGGTCCCAGGTATGGAATTATACAGGATCAGTACACCAGGGGGCAGGAATCTTGGTGTCCATTTCCAAATTCTACCTACCACAGGTGCAGTATCAAAAAAGTGTAACATTCACTGTTCTCCCATATAAACTTTGTAACTTTTTAAGAGCCTGCCTGTATGATCAGGTAGGAGTTGAGGAGAAAAGCAAATTCTAAAATATAGTACAAAGAACAGAATTTCATAGAATAAATGAAACTTCTCACTATTACACAAATTCAGGTGGCCACCACTTACTGGATGTGAGGTCTGGGTATATTTTACATCATAAATATAGACTGTTGCATTCTACAACAACTTCCTGAAGCATCCAAATGACCTTTGAACTATTAAGTAAAATATTTTTCAACACTCTGATTTGGGTATACAGAAATATGAGGGAATGGGATGAGATCTATATGACCATGGAAAGTCAGAATCTTTCTTAAAATTATACATGGGTATCATGATTTTTAATTGACTTTCTCCGTGGCATATAAGATTGTGCCCCAATATAAATCATGCATGATCTCTACTGTAACTGATATTTATCTTGGGTCGTATAACATCCTTGGCTTGTCTCCTTCTTGGACTTGAACTGCCTCATTTCCTGAAGGCTGCCTCACTGAGGTCACCTCCATTTAAAAGGAGGCAATTCAGGCTGTGACTGCAGAGTGACACAGTGGGCTCTCTTTGGGGGTGGGAATCTTAAACTGAACCAAACAACTTCAATAAAATAAATCTTCAGTAACATTCCTACAAGTGCTGAGAATAAGTGTCACCTTTGGTTTGTTCTCTTTCCCTGACAAAAGATAACTAGGGTGCTAGATAACAACTTCAGCTGAGGGTTCTGTCCACGGCAAAAAGTGCCCTGAGATTCCTGAGACTTCGTTACCCATCAAGAGCTAGCCCGGCTCGTCTTCCCGAGGGGACCTCAAAGTGCACTCAATCCGTTTACGCTGTATGGTGATTAATCTCGTATGGCTGTTGAGGACAAAGACGGGGCAGTTGTCTCTCTATGAATCCCCTCATCAGCCAACTTGCGATCATGGGCTCACAGCAAATTTTGTTGATTTACTGATGGATATTAAAAAAAATTCAAGGACGTATTATCTGAAGAAAACCAGGGGATAAACTGAACGAGCCTAAACTCTAAATAATAATTATGAAATTATCTAGTCCAGGGCTAATCCAAATACGTTTCTCCACCTGACTTGGTCCAGGGTCTGAGCTTACAACTGTTTGGAGATTTGGGGGGATGAAGAGGGGATTCTGCAGACTCAGAACCAGTATCTGAAGGCGCTACTAATATCTCCATTTTCTTGCAGATGGTCTGGAATGGGCTTTGGAAATTTACACCATGGGTGCTTTAACGTATGGACCATAAATTTGGTTCAGGAGACTGTTCCGACCCACAAGCAGGTTCCGCAAACCATCCCATCATACACTGTGGGGGACTAAGTTGGCTCATACCGGCCTCTATGGGGCACCGAACCCGTGTTCTGTATCAATTCTTTTAAGCAACGTGCTAGTTTATATTTAAGGTCGTGCTGCCATTTTCCCAGGGAAAGTGAGGAATATCTTCTTTTTTACTTTCTTCCATATTTATGATTTGTTCTTAAGGGAAAAAATGGGACTTCCTTTCCTAGTTCGGCCGCATTGATAGCCTCAGTCTAACACGTCGATGGTAGGTAGCATTTGGCAATGATCGCATTCCGTTAACAGGTATTCTATCTTGTCGCAATTTAGAAAGCCTGATGTTTGGAGGAGCAATAAACCTTATTTACATACTTGCCTTTGCCAACTGTAAATTTCCCTTTTACTGTTGTTGGCCTTATGCGGCTGTAAACATTTGCCATTTGCTCTGTGAAAGTTCACCTTGGCTAAGGAATATTGAAGTAACAAATGTGACCTTGTTTCTTCAATCCCTTTGAAAAAAACACGGTCTCTCCAAAGGGACCATTTTCAATATACATGTCTGTTTGATTCTTTTTTTTTTTTTAAATCCATTTTTTTGCAAGAGTCCTTATTTCCTTTATAGCCATTTATAATTGAGGGGAAAGGCGTGAAATACTTTTTTTTTTTTCCAACAAGCATACCTTGCAAATGCAACCCATATGTTATCTGTTTTCCTATGTATTTTGTATCGCTAGTACCATATGCCTCAAGTGATTGATCTTACTGTTGTGAGGAAGCTCAAGATACACATATTTGAAGTCCCTCTTGTAGAAAATAAGATAGCCCTCTATTACTCTTCATGATTAATGTGCGGAAAGCCTCTGCTCACCTCTAATAGATGATCTGTAATTTACATCAAAATTTCAATCACTTTAAATTAATACGGCCATTTCTTTAATGAATCTTGTTACTAATCTTCTCTGATTTTCATCAAGCAATCCAGTCATAGCTGTTTACATTTTTTTGTTTAGCATAAAATCTGAGTGTCCAGAGTATTTTCCGTTTGAGTTTTAATTAATAAATGACATGTATTCCTTTAAAATCAATATATTCCCTGCACCCTTTTGTGAGAAATATATTCTATTATCCATCACCCTGTTTTCATCTTCTATCGGATTTCATAAGATGGAAAAGAGAAAAAGATATGTAAGCTACTAACAGACATATAAATATTGTGAGAGCCATCTCGAAAAATAAGGTTGTTTATTTCTTATTTGTGCCCACGAGAGGTACAAGAGTAAGTCACATTAATTCTGATGGGATTTAGCAGTCAAAGTTTTCTCTGCGTCAGCAGAAGGGATGTATGTGGGCAGAGCCAAAGGAGAAAGTTGAAAAATGAATGTCTCGGACCTAAATGTTTTATTGCAATTGTTACATAATTAATACTGCACCTTAGTACGAGTTCAGCTAGTTATGGATATAACTATCTGGTATATGTTTACTCCATAGTGAAAATGAACACTGATTTACTAGTTATATCTAAACGTGGGGTTGAAAAATTAATCAGTCTTCATGAGGGACACAGGACTCATTTGCATCAAATGGCCAAGTTGAATGGAAGAGGATAGCTCAGTACATACTGGTATTGAGGTGGAAATGAATGATTCCAAGCTCTTCAGCTGAGACGGCCTTAGGGGACCAGCGGTCTCCTCTTCATCAGCAGTGGGGGCACCCACACTTGGAAGGTTCTGGGAGCTGCAGGCATGCAGGGGGTGGAGGCAGACTGGACCCAGGCTGACCCCCCTTCTGCCTTTAAGCTGGAACAGCAGTTCTGTCTTAGCTGTTTTATATATTAGTCTTCTTTGCAGGATTTCCTGTAAAGGATGGACTCAAGAGCTTTCAGAAGAACTATTGCAAAGCACTGTAATCACACAGGCGTCTGGGTGGAGTCAAGGCATCCTCAGAGAGACAATCATAAGAGAAAGGTCACAGTCAGGAAAAAACAGGCAGGACCATCTGTGGGAATTGGGAGTAAATCTCGTTATGTGCTCTCTCCTCCCTGACAACATGTAGATACGTATATGCAGAATAACCACACACACACATACGTCTGTATATATGTATTAATAGGTGTATATATGTGTGTGTGTGATTATATATATATTTTTTCTATATGTGTGTCTATATATGAATATATATATAAATGTGTAGAGTATAAACGTATATATAAAAATCACACATTCATATGCATGTAATCACACAGAGATACACACACACACAGAGAGAGAGAGAGAGAGAGACAGACAGCAAAAAATAGAACAGTGCATACTATTGGACACTTACTATGGTCTAGGGTCTGTGCTAAACACTGGACTTACATAAAAGAACCAGACAGACAAGGTCCCCAGCCTCACAGGAAGACCAACAATGAGCAGGTAAACAGCAAACAAATGAAAGAGTACAGATTTCGAGCGCTGGTAGAAATGAACAGAAGGGTGTGTAGAGGATTACAAAGACAGAGAGACTGGTTAGATCCCGGGAGATATAAAGGAGTGTGTCCAGGTGAAGGACCAGGGAAACTGGAGCTCAGAAGTGCTCGGTTCCAGTCTTGGTTCTGTCTCCAATCATCTTGTGTTGTGTAGGCGACACAAATTTGTCAGGTGAGGTGATCTCCACTGTGGGGTTAGTAGGGACACCCCTTGGCGTGGCCTGTACTGTTCTGAACTTGGCCTAACTAGATGTGGGCACAGGCGTCTTCCTTTCAACAGCTGAGGGAAAAATGCATGGAAGAGTTTGCTGAGGGCTAGGATAGGGCCTGCAAAGACACACAAGTGTTCGAGTTTCCTGGTACCTGTAGCATTCTGGCCAAAGTCATTTGTTCAGATTTCAATCTAAAAAACAGTCTTAGAGATCATGAGGCAGACAGGAGTCCCAAACAAAAAGTTGCCACGCATTGGGATAGGTAAAAGCTAAGGAACCACGGAAAGCATACACCCATTCTAAGGATGCCACTGGCCCTCACCACGTGGGAACACGGCACAGCATTGCCAGATGTTGGATGTTAGGATTAAAAAGGCGCTAAAAATCCAAATGCTCCTGTAAAAGTTTCTCACTTTTTAATGTTGCCAACTAATAAAAAGATAATTGTGGGAAATAGCTTCGGCTAGATTCAGACTACAGGGCTCAAGTTCATACTAATTTGTTCAACCACCTCCTTTCCTATTTTCCAACAAGTAAGTAAAGTATAAAGAGATGAAGTGGTTTCTTTAGGCACAGAAACACCACGGTAAATGGGAGTTACATTTAGAGTCTTCATCTCTGATCTCATCCAGGTATTTTTTTCCCACCACTTTCCATCATTCCTGGGCGATACATCTACAGCTCACATTCAAGGAATTAGGTATCAAATCCTCAGTTCAATAACCAACTTTGACTTAAAAAAAACCCAAAAAAACCCTGACAACCCCAATTCAACTGAACTCCCTGGACAGCAGGACACATCGGAAAAAACAGTTGTGCAGGAGGGATTTACAGGACTCAGGGTCTCATTGGATGGTAGGGACAGGATTGGAAGGAGTCAGAAGAGTTCTGAGCTTGTTTGCTCTAACTTCAGTACAGAAGTTTCGTGCATCTATTAAAGTAGAGAAACTGCCATAATGAACCTGTACATATGCATCACAACTTTAAAAATCATCAGTGTTTTTTACCAGTTTTGTTTATATTTATTCCCCTACTGTGGGGTGGGCGATTTCACTTATAAATACTGGTTCTGAGGTTCTGAAGTTAGTGAGCTCGGTTTCAGAAAAGGGGAGGCAGAAGAAGGAACGTCTGTGTGTGTGTGTGTGTGTGAGTGTGTGTGTGTGTGTGTGTGTGCATGTGTGTGTGAGTGTGTGTGTGTGTGTGTGTGTGTGTGAGTGATCATGGGGGAGGCGGGGGTGAGAAGCACTGAGGGGGCAGATACCATGACATTTATTTTGAGATGTGAGTTTGAAGTAGGAGGTGCCTGGATTGGAGCAGAGGAGAGAATTCAGAAACGAGAATCAAACTTGGGAGTCCACCCATAGCGATGGTAGTGGAAGCAATGGATGTGGGTAAAATTATCAGAAAAAAAAAAGTGTGTAGAGAGGCCAGAAGAGAAAAGAGAAGAGAAAGGAGCATAGGGAGAGGAGGAGGAAGAGGGTCTGGGGACAGAGAGGTTGGCGAGGTGTGGCCATTTGTGACACGACCAGAAGAGGATTTCCACCAGCGCCCACCATGGCATCTACTGATAGCGCCTGCCCGTACCTGTACCCGACTTGCCTGTCACCTAGCTCTCCCATCACAAGACCACCCCTGCACCACCGCTCAGCGTCTCCTCTCCCCACCCAAGGGCAGCGCTCCACTGATGCTCTCGTCTCTCCTGCGTCGTGAATTTGCCCTTCTTTCTCTTACCATCAGCACATCGACTGGCCACTCTTTCTTCCACCACCTTCCACCCCTATTCCCTCATTTCTCTGAAAGCAAAACTCTTCAGAAAGAACTGTCAGTACTTGCTTTTCTCCAGTTCTCCTCCTGTTCCCTCTTGAACTCACTCACATCGAGACTTCGCCTCCATCATTCCAGTCGCGAATGCTTTTGTTAGACACGAAGGACCTCAATCCGATTTTGGATGCTCAGTCCTCAGTCCTTACTTGACCTCCAGCATGACCAACCCCTTCTCCTTAAAAGGCTTCCTCCCTCGGCTTCCAGGATACCTTGCTCCGTGGCTTCTGTCCCACCTCTCTGGCTGTTCCTTGTCAGTCCCCTTTGCCTGCTCCAGCTGTAGTTGGATCGGTGTGAGGGGTTTGGACCACAAGCAGCCATTTTTAGTAGCAAAGGTAGAAATTAGGTGAAAGACAGTCTGAGGAGCAGCGGTATGCTTGTTGACTTTATCCTGTTCCCTTTATCTAGTCACTGAGTTGTATTATTATGTAACTTGTAAAAAGCTGGTTTACTCAAATCTAGGGCGTGAGCACCATACTAGTTGGGCTGTTTGCTGGTCGCAGAATCCACTCGTCCCAGGCCGCCTGGCAGAGCGCCTCGACTGAGAGACCTGCAGTAGACAGTGGTGGAAAGAGTCAGGAAAATCTGAATAAATAGGCATCAGGTTAGATTTCCTTCAGCATAAGCACACTGGGACTCATTTATTCTTCAACAATTACATACCAAGAAGGGTGTTAATGTTTGGAAGATGCAGTTATACACAATACTTAATGTCTCCCTGTGTTTGGGGATCACTAAGTATTTCCTTTAGGATTATAAAAATCATTAATGTCGTCTTTTCCGTGTCCCTGCTGTCACCTCTCTGCCATATTCCATTTGCAGAACAAATCCAAGTCAGAGGTTGATATCCTGAAGTTCAAAGATCATTTGTCTATTTGCATCTTTTCACTGTTTTAGAACCTTAAAAATTCAGCCTGGGAATAAGGAGATTTGCTCATCTTTGCTATTATGTTCCATTTTCCCTGTGGTTAAAATTGAAAACTTGTGTGCAAAACATAATATTGATAAATCAATTGTAATTACCCTCATAGTTTGAGATGGTGTATTTTTTAATGTTGCTTTACTGAAAATCACCAGGTGTTAAAAAATGCAAAGATATATATTCCAGAGTGCCTTGATATCAGCAGAGATGCACCTGCATATTTTGGTCTCCTACAGGAAAAGAGGGCAATTACCTCCTGAATTAACACATCTAGGTATTCGTCACTGACGTTTCGTAGTTGCCCGAAGGTCGTTGGGAAAGATTCTGTTCTTGCATAAAACTGCAGGACTTACTGTAATCGCATTGTACCTGTTAGATTCACATATGATCTAACTGTCCAAATCGTTAAATCAAAGAGTCATTTAGGATTTATTTTGTTTTGCATTTTTCTGGTTGCTTGAAAATACTTCAAGTATTTTCCTGTCATCACATGTCTTTGTAGCAGTCCATAAATCTGACATAGTTGAAAATTCTTTTGGATTCCTAGATATTGGGAGCAATAAACAATGGAAAATGATGCACAGAAAAACCAAATAGGCCCAGCAAGAGGGGAACCATGCATAATAATCCAAAAGAAATGGTAAACATCACCGGAACATATTGCATTGAGACGTATTTAATTTATTCACTGAGAATTTTTTAATAAGGATAAACTGGGCTCTTGGAACCCAAGTTAGTTATACAAATGGCCAGTCTGACGGTGACCATCCAAGAGCAGCAAACCAGATTTCGCTCCGTCCTCCATGGCATGATGTCATCGTCCCCTGGCAATGTCCTGTTCATATCTTTCCCATGCCCGGAGTGCTACCCTTCCCCTGACTACTGTGATGCTACCCACTCCTGCTTTTGGTCCTGCCTCTCAGTCAGCGAGCGCCACCATGATGGACAGAATTCCCGCCAGGGAGGCTTAAGGTGGTCCAGCCACTGAGTGTGTCATCATGGGTTGTATGAGTGCAGTGGGTTGTGTGGTTTACAATGCTGTGTCTCTTTGCCATTTGTTTTGTATTGCAGTGGATACATTTTTTTCCCACAGTAACTGGGGAAAGGCAGCTGACTGTGTCAGTCAGGCCCTGGTAGCGCACAGACGGAACACATCAAAAGTGGTAGCAGAAGAGAGTGGGCAGAAGAGAGAACAGGTGGGCAGGGTTAAGAGACACCAATAAGGTGTCCGTGCTTATCGGGAGGTCCTTAGCCCAACAACATCAATATCACCTGGGAACTTGTTAGCAATGCAAATTCTCAGTCCCTCCTCCAGGCCTGGTTAGTCTGAAACTCTGGGGATGGAACCCAACAATCTATGTGTTAACAAGCTCTCCACGTGATTTGAATGCATGCTGAAGTCCCAGAACTGCAGTAAAGGATGAGGAAGCATTCTGGAGCTGGACATAATTAGAAGGTGCAAGAGTAAAAATTGGTGAAAAAATCCAGCAAGAAATGCAGCTGGGGGAAAGGGCTAAGAGAACAGAGCGGTGACTTTCGATGGAGGACAGCCAACCCATGGCCTTGTGACTCAGCAAGAAAGCCTTCTTCTAGTGCAGCCTCTCTCTACCTGCCCTCTGATTTTTCAAGCCCTGGAATGTGGCTAAAAGGAAAGGAGATATCTACTTAGAGGACCACTGAGAGGAGTCTTTGAACAGACAAATAAAATGTCCCCTTTGTAGAAAGATTGGGAGAGAAGAAAAAGGCTGGGGAGACTCAGAAGTTTTAACGGACGTTGCCCCAGACAATATATGTTGAGGAAAACAAAACAAAACAGTCTTTCAAGTAATTAATAGCCTAGGCACCTCCCTAGACTAGGACAATTTTGCAGAATGAACTGTTTTCCTAGAAGTGGTTAATAACGTCAAGATGACCAGGGATCTGCTCAAAGCTGAACACTCACAGATGATCAGATTTTTCTAGGGTGAAAAATATTTCTTGAGTCTAGAATTTTCAGGAGGAAAAGACCTTGAGAAGCTTTTGGAAAACCTCTTTGCATGATTATGATTTTTAGCCTGATTCTTCCACCTTGACCCAGCCTCTCCTCATCACCAGCTCTTAGCATTTTGCCCAGGATTCCAGGAGAGTGGTCCATGCTGCGAGACCTTGGGCAGGTGGTCTGTGGGCTCAGGGTCGGGGAGCTGGGCTGGGAGCTCCACTTGCCACCCTCTCAGGCGTTTGCTGTTGGGGGACCTTTGGTCCTGGGTCAGCCTACCCTTTTGGTAGGACAATAGTCCAATTTCCCATTTACTCTTAAAATTATTGCTTAGCTTGGGTTATCCTTTACTGTTTTTGAAGGTGAGATGCTTAAACATGTAAGGGTGGAGGAGCGATGGGACGGCTCAAAAAAAAAAATTGCATTGTAATAAATCATCAGCTAGATGGAACTCGTCCAAGCAACATGAAGGAACTATAGAATGAAGTGGCTGTGCTACTAACAAAAATATGTAATTTATCATTTAAAACAGCTGCTCAACTAGAAGGCTGGAAGACTGCCAAGGTGATACCCATCTTTTTAATAGGACTAGAGGTGATCTCAGAAATTATACGTCTGTGGGTTTCATATTGATGCTAAGAAAAATGTCTTTACAATTAACATGATTTCCCCTATAGCCTTGCACATAGTGTATAAATACCACTTGGGCTACAAAATTGTCATTAGGTCTAGAAAATCTGCCTTTTCACCACCCTTGTTGTCTCTCATAGCATAAACTTCCATGCACACATCCAAAAGACTCCCAATCCCCACAGGTGTAGACACCCAGTGGGCACACTTTGTTGTGAATTAAATAGGTCAGTGCATGTAAAGTCTAGGGTACAGTGTGGTGTGGCCTGACACAAAGGTGACATTGAAAGGTGTTTGGTGTCACTGATGTGTTATTGCCATTGTTGTGAATCATGCACACAAACAGAAGACACCTGAGCAACTGTGGAGGTTTGCCCCTGCCTGCCCTCCTTTTCTTTTCCTTACATCTCATTTCTGCCATTACTAACACTTCCTTCTTGCATCCTGCATGGAGAACAAGGACATTTTATCTTAAGGATGAAATACGGTGTTGTCTGGGCCACGTGTTACAGGGATCTAGAGACAATTGCTGCCTCCCAGGGCGTGGTGATCTGAGGGGGCAGATGGTGAGATGGAAGGAAGACTGTTTAACTGTGTTATGTGAAAAGAGGGAGGTGGAAACCGTCAAAGTGAATTCTAGAATCAGGAGGAAAGAGCATTCCCCCTTACCTCACTGTTGTTGGTTTTCCTCAGGCCCAGATCTACGAAGGGCAGAGGATTCATACTTGTTGAACATCAACTGTTGTCCCGTTCATTCTCCTAAAGACCCTGAGAGGAAGGGCATCCTCTCTGTTTCATTGATGAGGGAGTTGGAGTCTCAGAGTGACTAGCTCAAGATCATGACCGGCAGCAGCTGGGATTCCTCCCAGAGGGGCTCCTGTCCTTTGCCCTACATCAAACTACCTCTCCCGAGTACCTACTGAGCAGAATGACGGTTTGTATGACACTTGGCAAACTTTCTAAGAGCTATAGCAGCAGTGAAAAAGTAGAACTCCCTGAACCTAATTTATTTAAACACTGAAATGTCTTATGATACATTCTCTCGGTAGAATCTGTCAAGGCAGCAGAGTCACAGAGTGCAATCAGAAATTCTGTTGTGGATTAAACGGACGGGGAAAAAAATAAAAAACCTCATTATTTTAAATGGCAAGTTTTCACCAAGGAAAAATCAAGTATGAAATGACCCAAGAATGTAGACTAAGTGTAGTCTATACATTGCCTGTATTGATGACTCAGAAGACAAGGGAAACGTTAAGTATTGATATTCGCTGAGGATACATTTTTAGGGTAAGTTAGGAAGAGAAAACAATGATGAAGGTCTCCAAAGAACATGAAATGACAACCTAAGACCAAGCATCAACTTGGCAGGTAAATTAAATTTGGTACAGACAAGTGCCAGGCAACATATACAATGAATAAATGTACGTACACACATACGTGTATTTTGTGTGATGGAACATTAACAATCCTTTATCCATGATCAATTCCAAATTATCTCTAAACCTCTCAAGACAAAGACAGAGGTATCAGTTTTGAGAACTAAGAATATCTATTTCATGTGTAGCAGCTGCCGAAGAAAAAAGTGTGTATACACAATATGTAAATTAATATTAGACCATGTTAGTTAAGTACACCAAAATGGCACAATGTGCCTAATAGTCACATGTGCAGTTTTCTGAGTCTGTTGTGTGCTCACACTTTGAGTCTATGTGTACTTTTGCCCCTCGTTTCACAAATGAAACAGCAGCAAGAGAAAATAACAACACAACAGTCCAGAAATGTGTCATGAGATTTGCAAGAGCTGTGAGTGGGGAGTAACTCCTGCAAGAAGAAAAATCAAATCCATGAATATAGAAACGGGGGCAAGCAAGAGGCCACGGTAGCGGATGTGCTATGGGGAATAAGGAATGATGTTAGGAAAACGCGCTGATACTCTTCTTTTCTCAGTAGCAAAGAAACCAGCCAGGCAGTGAGAGAAGCCAGACAGCAGCAAATCTAAGGGGAGAAAGGGAAACAGATTCTTGACACATCGTCCGCAATTCCACGGAGGGGCTTGTTGGGTTTCCACAGGATTCAAACTTTGGGGGGAGGTTTGCAAAAGGGATTCTGCATTGCCACGAGTGAGAACAGCCCGGGCAGTTTATTGTCGAGGATAAAATTACAAGGATGCTCAATTCCACTGCTTCAGGGCACACACACTGCTGATCACCAGCTGGGGGCTGGGAGGAATGGGAATGGCCCCCGGTGGTCCCGTGATGCACAGTTAGGTGTATTACGGGGGGGTTTACATCTTCGGGAACGTGCAACATTGGCTGTGTTGGAGAGAAGGTACCAGATTCCCAGCCTCATTGGTCTGTTCTGGTGTGGTGATTATGATGGTCCGCACGCCGCTCTTTCAGGTTTTACAAGTCTCCAATTCACAAGAGGGCTGCTAAGCTAGAACGGAGATATGGCTCTAATCCCACCCCTGCTACCGAGTTCGCACAGATTGTAGAGGAAATTCATAGGGTTTCCTAAAAAGGGCTTCCCCTGCCCTGGGGTAAGATTGCCTGCTGGGTCCCCAGCTCCTCCTCTGAGCCACCAGCCCTCCTCCAAGGCTGGCTGCCACCTTAGCAAAATCCTTTGACTGACAAACCGAATACAAAGTGGTTGCCAGAAAGAAAACAAACACACAAAACCAAACAAACAAATCCCCCACGACTGGCTTTTGTACAATTGAAACTCGCTACTAAAATTCTCATGTTAGTTTCCTCCAGCGAGCCCCCTAATTTCATTTTGCACTTGGGGCACTCTTGTTCCAATTTACAAAAGGATTCCGATTTACCATGGGCGGAGCTAAAGAAACTGGATGTGCTTTCCTTAGTTCTCTTTCTCTCTGACTGGACACATCGGGTTATTAATTCTGCACTGTCCACCTAAGGGAACTATTTCTAAACCTCTGTCCTTCTAACAGTAATAGGAGTGAGTGGTGGCCATTCTGCGTAACAGCTGGGTGTGTTATCAGCAAAGATGCCTGGGTGAGGATCACCCAGCAATAGAAATCCAGACACTGCAGCATCTCACGCTTCGGAGGAGTTCGTACGTAAACGTGGGCCAGCTGAGGCCATCGCTAGCGAGATACAGTGATTCTAAACAGCTGGGAAGCTGTAGCAACACCCCTCAAAACGCTTCATCACTCACCTGTCAACCTTTCTTCCGTATCCGGTGCATTGCAACTTTTCAACTTTTTTTTTGGCTAGGAATCTGATGGTTACTGCGAGCAAGCAATTCGAGGCCTTTGCATTTAAGTATCATTTTTACCCGTCTCCACCTCCATTTCTAGCAGAGAAGGAATTTTTCAGTCTTTGAAAATGCATCAGGCTGAGTATTTGAATAAATGGTTAACCGCTGCGTGAAAACAGTTTTCGCTGGCTCCCTATTGGCAGAGCTGAGCCTCTTTCCTGTCAGTTACTGAGGCTGGTGATTACAGTGACTAATGGCAAGCCTACGGCCACTCTCCCCGACGTGTCCGTCAATAACGGCGTGAGGACTATAAACGGGATCAGGTGGGAAGAGGCAGTAAGTCACATTTGATGGGGGCGTCTTTTTGTTTTCTGTGAGTTACTTCTTTTTTTTTTTTTTTTAATTTTATTTATTTATTTATGGCTGTGTTGGGTCTTCGTTTCTGTGCGAGGGCTTTCTCTAGTTGCGGCAAGTGGGGGCCACTCTTCATCACGGTGCGCGGGTCTTTGACTATCGCGGCCTCTCTTGTTGCGGAGCACAGGCTCCAGACGCGCGGGCTCAGTAGTTGTGGCTCACGGGCCTAGTCGCTCCGTGGCATGTGGGATCTTCCCAGACCAGGGCTCGAACCCGTGTCCCCTGCATTGGCAGGCAGGTTCTCAACCACTGCGCCACCAGGGAAGCCCCTGTGAGTTACTTCTAAATGGTTATTTCTATGTTGGTCCAGACTGGCAGTGTCACATAGCATGTGGCCTTTTCGGTTGACAGATTTGTATCTGTATTCATATTGTGTGGACCCTTGGCTAAAAGAAGCCAAACGTATCTTTAGGCAACTGCTGAGCAAGGGCAAAGTTGGGTACCATTTTGGGGAGCCAGTTGGCAGGGCTGGATATGTTTTGGCGGGTTAAAAAGGGGGGAAAAAAGATCTAAGAGTAGTGTGTTTGGTTTATACTAGCACAAGTTTAGTTAAACATGAAAACTGTATTTCAGTACCAGTTGGTAAATTTCATTCATTTTTGATCCCCTGGGGATAATGTTTGACAGCACAGAAAATGGGTGATATTTTATAATAATATCATTGTCTACGGTCCCTGGTAAGCAGAGCTCTTGTGGTACAGAGATAATGTGTCATCTCAATCAACTTAGATGTGGAGTGGGTTTTGGGTCCTTAAAAAGTTGTATCTGGGAGGAAAGAATAGCTGAAATTGATGGAGTTCTGGTGGGAGTGATTACCATCGGTTGAGGGATTTTGACAGCAGAGACAAACTTCGGGGAAAGTCACTCATTAAACAAGTCAGGTAGACTTTTTCAGAGCATGTGGGCTTCTGATTATAAAAATCTGAGCAGGTTTGATAGCAGGAAAGGAATACCTGTCACTCAAAGATTATGCATGATAGCCTCAAAAGGGCATATTACTCTGTTTTAAATTCCCAAGATACTGCATTTCCTAAAACAGGTTTACTAAAAGTTAAATCTGAAGCCTGCATGAGTCAAGAAATTCTCCTTTGTAATTTCACCCATTAGACCCTCTTAGGATTCTGCTTCAGCTGAGGTGTTCAGAACTCAAATTAAAGAAGAAAACAATAAAAAGCATGTTAGGAAACCAGAGCACTGGCTCAAACCATGTACGCTGCCATCTATTACACTTGCTTATTACTCAGGAGTGATGTAGGGATTGTTAAACCTTTTCAGCTTGCCTAGAAACTTCTACTTTGGAACAGTCTTTACCCTCAACCTTCTCGTGTGAAAACTGGGTCTTCAGCATCCATTTTCTTCCTTCCTGTCTCAGCTGTCATGGCTGCAATCACATTGCGTCTTTATCACCTGTAATACCACAGCTCCCGATTAGTAGTAGTTGTAATAGATCCTTCTGGCTTAACGTGTATAGGAAAATATATAGTGACTAGGGAAAGCTGGCAAACCCTGGATGTCATACTATTAACTGAATACCGAAATCTAGAACTTTCTATAATGATGAGTACATTTAATGGTGTTCAAGGGGCAAATGTCAAACTCCTATTTTTAAATCAAAATGTCATATCGTATTTGGAAGGAGAAACAACAGTGGTAGTCTTATCTTTACTTTGATTTGTATTTTAATTAAAACATATATTTTGCAAGCATACAGTAGGGCAATGTACTGTCTAATAAATAACTGTGTAAGAGTCACTCTTCAATTCTTTGTTCCCACTTGCAGTTTCTTAACACATGGGGGATTTCTTCCGGCCTTCCAATGAGGATGATGTGTGTCTTCTTGTCTGTAATGCTGAAAAGGTTACTGAAACTGGGGGAATAAAAAAGATCAAAGAGAAAGAAAATGTTAATCTGTGGTTACCGAGTACAGCCTAAAATTTGCCATTTCTATCGATGGTGTTCATTTAAAGATTATAAAATAATATGGATATCAGAACTTCAAAGAAAAATAATGTGAATTGTTTTCCAAAACTAACCTAAATAAGGACAGCATTTTAAATCATAGCCGACGTAATAAAAAGCATCAGTGTATAACTCTAACCTGATGTCAGCATTTTTGTAACTCATACTAGACCTGGAGAGCTCTGTTAGTATCCTGAGTAGACAGAAAGGATAAACTGACATCACAGCTGACACCATGGAACTTTGAACTTTTAGAATTTTCAGAAATAATGTGATTAAGATAGTGTTGTGTCTAATGTGTTATCTGGGTTTGTTCTGCAGTAGCAGATTCCAGAATCAGCCTAGTATTTATTTCAAATAAAACTTCCATTCAAATCAGACTGATTTGCCTATATTGCACTTTAATTGACAAAAAAAAAAAAAGATTCTTGTGCAAAAAGGAAGCAGGTCATTTGATGAACATTTTTACTTCAAATCTTTTGGTAACTTTTATATTATATAGGGATTAGCTTTCAATTTTCCTTGTTAAGATGAATATAATACTTGTTTGTCACATAGTTTACATGATATAATATAAAATCATTATTTAGCACGCATGTGGTTTTCCTGTTGGCATAGAATCAAATTGTTTCTCTTCTTTCAATCCCATTTTTATTTCTCTTTTGGCAAACTGCAAACCCTTTGGGGAAAAAACAAAACAAACAAAACCTCAGGTTGCTGTGGTCTTCTATGGGACATGGTTGAAGGAAGCCCATAATTCATTCTGACGTTTCTTCAAAGGGAAAGGTTTCCAAAGTCATCATTATTGGACCAATAACCGTGTTGCTCTTTGCAGAAGTCAGTGGGCCCACACTAAGATACACAGGCTGCTCTAAACATTTTGACTCCTTTCGTCCCCATACTCTGTTCCTCATCCCCTATACTCTCTTTACAAACAACAACTTGTCTCCTCCTTATTAAGATAAAGGCCAAGTGATATGACTGATGCCATCTTTCGTCATTCCCACCTCAAAATTTCCCTGCATCTTCTTTATATTTTCATCCCCATTTTCTAGCACAATGCTTGGCCATATAGAAGACATTCCATGTTACCTGAACAGCATGGCTCCCAGGTTGGACCACCACCATCCAGCATTGTTTGAGGAGTTACCTCTTCTTTCTCATCCATCTTCCGTGTGTCCTGTGATGTGCATGGTGTTGGCCCTGTCCCCTTGGCTTAGAAGCATATTGTAAATCTCCCAACTCTTAAAACACACACACACACACACACACACACACACACACACACACACAGACATACACACACATACACACATACACACACATACACACACATACACACACATACACATACACACACATACACACATACACACACATACACACACACATACACACATACACACACATACACATACATACACACACACACATACACACACATACATACACACACACATACACACACACACACATACACACACACACACACACGCACACTGGGTTGCAACATTATTTTTATTTCTATATTTTTTAAAATTTAATCTTGGTTGCAGGGAGATTTCAGAGACTTTTGCTTGGCCCTCTTCATGAAAATATTAAGGAACAATTATGGAAGTTACTCCAAAATGCCAAATATTTAAGCACAAAAAAGAGGGTGGCAGTGAGAAAGTAAGAGAGATTATAAATAGGAGTAAAGGATGCCTTTCTGTTTTCCAGCCTGACCGGTTGGGATTTTGGTGGCGTCAACAAAAGAAAGACAGGGACTCCCCTGGTGGCGCAGTGGTTAACTCTCCGCGCTCCCAACACAGGGGGCCCGGGTTCGATCCCTGGTCAGGGAACTGGCTCCCACATCCAAACTCATGACCCAGACATTTCAGGCTTCAGGGATCTGGCCTCAGTAAGAACTCTGATGGAATAAGTAAAACTCCGTAGTTTTGAGACATTTGAGCTTGATTGGAAGAAAAGAATATTTCCAGGAAAGGAAAATGATGTGTGCCCACGGGTGTGAAATGGCATGATATATTTATTTGGGTTACATGAAGAAGTTCATTTTAGCCAAGCCAATGTTTCTCAGTGGTCCTCAGATCATTCACTGGTGTTTGTTACAAATGCAGATGCCTAGGCTGGCTGTGATCCCCCGACTTCGAGTGATTGAAAATTAAGCATCTTTGTTTTTAACTTCAACTCAAAGTGAGACCATCACTGCCCTAGATCAAGATCAGGGAAAAGGTGAATACAGGCATATAAAGTGAAACCGGGTTTAAAGATAGACAGACAGTTAACCAGCTAGCCATTTTCAGGTGTTTGCAAGAGAGGGTAGTTAGAGACTTTTAAGGATACGAGTGAAATCAGCTGTATTCATTCCGGAAGGAAGTGCTGGACACAGGAAGAGCAGGCTTGGGGGCAGCTGATGGGGAACAAGTCCTGGAGTCATCCAGGTAAGGGAAGAAAGGTGACAGTGGAATCCAACACCAAGATTACTTAGGAGGCGTTGCAGAGGTACCTTAAAAATAACTTGGTGTCCAATTAGAGTGAAAAGTGAGGAAAGGGAGGAATAAGGGTGACACGTTATATTTTCTATTTGGGGTATCGAGAGGGCGGGAATTGTCATTAACTAAGACATAAATCACAGTCAAGAAAATGGCCAGGGGCTCAGGAGAGATGATCATTTAGTTGGTTTTGGTCCTGCTGAGTTTGAATTGAGTTGGATGCAACAAAGATGTATGGAGGACCTATTATGTGCCAGACATCATGCAAAGCTGTGAGGGGAACCAGTAAGGAGGACGGTGGGTTCCTGTGTTCATGAAGCCCAGGACCCAACACCGGAGATAATTGAACCAATGACTGAAATCATGGCGGGTCCCTGCCATGCCTGGTGAAGTGCAGGTGCCTTGGGAGTACCTGGCAGCTGCCCAGGTCGTAGACTGGGATGGAGGAGGACAGTCCTTGAGGATTTCCCAGAGGAAGTGTTATTCCATCAAGACCTAAAGGATATACTAGAGTTTTAAGGAAAAGGAGAAGGAAAAGAGGAAAGAGAGGCCAAAAAGAAAAAACAATGTGTGCAAAGTCCAGTAGGGATAAAGTACGTGGTACCTTTGAGGAACGGAAAGCAGTTTATTCGAGCTGAAGCGAAGGAATGAGGTAGCAGCTCTTAGGGGACAGATTAGTTAGGGTAGTGTCCACTCTTCAATAATAAAAAGACAACAAAACAAAGTAGTTCAAGATGATAGGAGCTTCTTTCTTTCTAGTGTAATGATCCAGAGGTGACTGGCCAGAGGTGATCCTGCGTGATCCAGAGGTGACTGGCCAGAGGTGATCCTGTGTGGGAGGAGCTCCTGTCCTCCTTGACATGTCGGTTTCCTCTCGGGGTTCAAGCAGATGATTCAGTTGCTGTCACCTCCTGCCAGAAGCGTGCGAGAAGTGGACCAGTGATCCCAGACCCAATCATTTTAATGACAAACCTTGGAAGCAGAACACACCACTTCTGTCAGCCCGTGGACAAGAGCCTCACCACAGGGAAGCTAGGGACCAGAGTTCCATGCCCAGGTGACAGCCCACCTGTGGAAAGGGCAGGATCTAGAGAATAACACAGCAGCCGACAGCAGAAGCCAGCCAGCCGAGGATCTCGGAAACAATAGTAAGGAGTTTAAACCATATCCTACAGCAACTGGATGGATTTGAGCCAGAGTGTAGCCTGAAGAGATTTCTAGAGAGAACTGTAATGAAAGGATTTGATCTTAGCGACCTTGAGGCAGGGAGGCTGGTTGGGATGAAGGAGCTGCAGAAGGGATGGAGAAGAGTGGCCGTACTGAGCGACTCGGCTGTTGATCAGTTATGTGGAGCTGCTGGAGAACGGAAGGGGTCAGGCATGCTTCCCACGCTTCTGGGTGGAAAACTGACTCCTGAATGGAGAGCGGCGTCATCACCCACGTTCAGGACACGGGAGGAGATGGGGTGTGGAGGGGCCCGGCAGGGGAGCGGGGAGGCTCTGAGTTCAGTTTCAAAAAGATCCATCAAGCGGTTTTAAACATAGAGCGAAAGGCGAGGGTGGATATTTAGGAGACCACCAGGAATAGCTGATACTTGATGCTTTCTGTGTTGTTGTACCTGCAGGGAAAATGTAAAAAGTGAAGGAGTAGAACCATGACCTGAACATGGAAGGGGGGCAGGCGGGGCGGGGGAAGGATGTCATGGAAAACTGACCCAAAGTGATGCCAACAGAGGAATAGCTCAAAGAAGCCAAGGAAAGAGAGAGTTTCAGGAAGGAAGGAGGAGAGGAAGCTGACAAGAACTAAAATGTATGTAGAGTTTAGCATGTGCCAGGCATTGTTCTAAGCTCTTTACAGGCATTGCCTTATAACAGCACAGTGCAGGGATGTTCTCGTACAGCCTCTGTTTTGTAAGTGGAGGAACCTGGCTCATCAGGAGACTGGATTGCCCAGCCGCCCACGGTGCGCAGGATTCAGTGCCGGGAGCCCAGCCCCACAGCCTGTGCTTTCAGTACAAAACAAAACAAAACAAAACAAAGAGGGGGAAGAAATCGTTGGACTTGGCTACAAAGAGATTTTTGTGGCCATGATGAGAACTGTTTAGAAGACCCGTGTCGCCTTAGGTGTGCCCCTCACAGCACTAGGTACACCAGGAAAAAAACATTCTGTCGTCAAATGAGTGTGGGAAAAACCACATACCAACCCCTTCCCTTCCCTGGGAATTTAGAACACAGACTAGTTTAAGAAATACATGACATTTTCAGTAGAAAAAAAAAATGAACATTGTTTGACCTGGTGTCTTCCTAATTTGTTTGATCATGGAACCGCTTCCTCTCATACTATCTATTAAAATCAGAAATCACATGTTGAGAAATACTTCAGGATATGGGTGGAGCCAGTGAGTAAGTGGTAAAGTGGTGAAAACTGGAGAATAAACCTTAAAACGTTTGAGAATTGGAGGAAGCACAGAGGGTGAGCGGTAGCTCCAGTGTACTGGGGCAACCTCGACCTTCTCTTAGCCTCTCAACCAGGAGGGGAAGTTTGGCTGGAATCCTCTAGCACAGCTGTGTGTCCCATGGCCACCACTGCTAGTGGCGGTCATCCCATAGAGCGCCTTATTCTGCTTGCTGCATACAAATCCTAGCTGAGGCTCTCCGAAGGCAGAGTTTCATTATATTGACGCTCTAACACCCATAGCACGACGACCGGGAGGATATTTATGACACGTGTACCAGGTGCCTGGTACTATGCCTGACACACCTCATTCACTACGTCATTGTGGCCGTATAACAAGTAAGCTATATAATTACCCCACCTTGCAGATGAGAAAACTGAGAGGCTAAATCCCAAATCTATGTGACCCCCAAGTGTGTACGCATACCCATCATTCTATACAGAGTAAACTCAAAGAATCATTTTCTGAGTGAGTGTGTAAACATAGATAGTTTTTGGTAACCTATGGCCACTTTTCTGGGTGCATTTCCCTTAAAATTAAAATCTGAGCATATTTCTTCTAACTAAACATCAGTCAGTGGAAGTGTAAGGTAAATCTGACAGCAGCCTGTTCCCAAATTCCATGCAAGTTTTTCAGTAAGGGTGCTGAAGTGTTTAGCTAGCTGCAGAGTTACTACCTACAGAATTACCTGTAAGCAAAGAGCCATTTTTCATCCGCTCTTGAATATTGGTTGCAAGGTTTTCCCTTAGCCCCAGATATTAAGGGAGTTACAACTAAACAATGCTGTGTGTCGACTGGGTAAACATCATATTTCCTTTTTATCACCGTTTTTCCCCCAAGTAGTGCTGTACGTATTGAGTTACAGCCTTATTCATTGCTTCTTCTACAGAAAGACACTTTGAAAAATTGGGCCTTTGTAGTAATATTGACGACAAAAGCAGGTGTTTTCACCTCCCATTAACATGAATTTAATCGGTGATTCACTACCGTAGACAACTAATCCCGCGCTGTGGTGGGCCATCCTAGGAGAAGAGAGAAGCAGCAGAAATAAACACCATGGCAAGAAAATAGAGCAAGACAACCTTTCTGGGAATATTAAATGTAAGCTGTATAAACACTTGTTTTCCTTTTACCAGTAATGAAAAACTCCTAATTCATTCTAGATGGGGAAGACCATTGTGAAGGTGTGGTTAATTGGTCTTGAAAGACAATTAATATCTGTCAGGAACACATACAGCACGTACAGGTTTTGCAAACAGTCCGTCCCTTTGCCCCTTTTCCTCTGTTGTTCTGTTTATTGTGCCCGGTTAATGTGCTCTTTTGCCATAATACTCTCCAGCTAAATGGTAATTGCTCTATTGACGGCATTACCGTACATTTTTGACAGATCATTATTCATACTTAACCACTTGACCTGGAATAAATGTTAAGGCAATTACCACTGAGAGCTTTTCTATGAGAAAATTGAGGCAAAGTTTAGAGATAATCAAAATGCAAAGCTGATCATGATAGCAATTGGAAAAATGGCAAATCCTATTAAACAGATTTTTATTAGCCAAGTTGATGCCAGTAGATACTATCTGGTAATTTAGTCTTATTAAAAAGAAAATAAAGCAGCTAATTGTTTACTATTCTGGAACTTATTCCAGCTTGCAATTTGCAACTGAAATTAGGCTTTATGTGGCTCATCTATTTTGTCACATTGAAATATGAAATCGTTCGGTACAAAGCACATCTGCTCGATGCCTCTTACATTACAGGAAAAATCCCTCATTCAATATGTTTTGTACCTGTTGAGGCATTATAGATGGATTAATTTATAGCAACTAATATAAAAGCTAATATTCAGCATATTTTTATGATGTCGAATATATTAAAAGTCTATTTCTGAGGATTAAATTTTATTCATCTTACTTTGCATTCAAACACTGACACAAATGATTTCTTTTTTCATTAAGTCAGAGGGCAACCAGCTTCTGAAAGCACCACAGACGTACTGTCTACTCATTAGAAATAAGAAATTACGTATGGACCCCAAACTTAGGTATATACATGGTAAATATTTCAAAATATTTGAAGATGACTAATTTTAAAATTTTACAAGCAAAATGCTCAATCAATTGTATAGTGATGAAGATACTTAATGACCTAAAAATTAATTTTAATATTCATGGTGACCATTTATTCCTTGATCTTACTTTACACTTTAAAATCAGCACATTCTCATAGGCTAGCTATTTAGAATGAGTAAAAATAAAATCCACAATTTATTCTTCTTATTTCATGATCCAAGTAGCTCTCAGAAAAGCAAACTTTCGGGATGACCATGTTTGGAAAATTGTCTTTTCACATAATCTTCCTGTACTAAGTTGAGAAATTATTTAAGACGACGAAACCTGACCAAAAGAAAAAAATCTCATTTTAATTTCATCACAGTACTCCCTTTTCCCTTTGGTTCTTAAAGGCTGCTTAGCTACAACTTCAGCATGATTCAGAGTCTTTGGACTAATATCTAGAGCAAAGCTCTGATCAAAAATGTGTACCAAAAGAGAAAGAAATTCTTAAACAGAGAGTGTAAAGTTTTACTGGCCCCTACTGAATCATGAGCCCTGTTTGAAAACCATCATTAAAATTCAGAAAACCGATTACTGATATGCTGATATTGTTATCTTGGGAGGTGCAGTTACCACAGTCTTCTCCAGTTGGTAGCTGTAGCTTCTATATTAATGGACGTTTTTTTTTTTTTTTTTCCACAGTTAATAAAAGGAGAGACTTTCTTTTAATAAGTCCATAAAACATTAAGTAGATTTTTCCCTCTTTCTTCTGCCATTTTCTTCTCCCTGAAGGGTCTTTTTCAAAGTCCAAAAGGTGTACATTTGGAGGTCACGTAAGGAGTGGCAATTTGTAAAAACACTCATTCTACTTTTCCATTCTTGGACTTGGCCTTATCAAATTGATAATGTTTGAGATAACAGACTCTAATTGTTTCAAAATGTTTTTATAGTGACATCACTTCTTTTTAAAGAGACATTCTCCGAAAGTTTTCTAGGTGTTCCGATAGTAGCCAGAAAAACAAAGGATGTCACAAAATTGCAGTTCTTCTTCCTTTGCTATGTTTGTTAGCTTAAATTTATTCTTGATAGAATAATATATTTATTTCAAAATTCAAATGAAGTGGCTTATATGTGCTGAATTAGTTTACTTTAGATACAGAAGCAAAACTAAATAAAGTCCTTTTTTTCCAGTATTTATATGCAATGCTGAGTTTGCATGATGGGCTA
This sequence comes from Balaenoptera ricei, assembly GCF_028023285.1. Taxonomy (NCBI): domain Eukaryota; kingdom Metazoa; phylum Chordata; class Mammalia; order Artiodactyla; family Balaenopteridae; genus Balaenoptera; species Balaenoptera ricei. Next base: position 1,255,860 of record NC_082659.1, on the reverse strand, counting down.
AAACGACAGAGTTATTCTCATTTGATTTTTTGAAAACCTGCAAAAATCCATGGGCATTTGTACTTTAATGTATGTAGTTTGTTTCTGTGGATTGTGTTATTATTTTAATTAGTACAATATGTGTTCTACAGTCATTGTACTATTTTGTTACTTCTCCGTACAACTTTTGGACCAACATCCCCTGTCTCTCCTCTCTTGGATATTGACATCCCAGGAATCTAAGCGTGGGACTTTCTTCCTGACCTTGGCCTGGGCATAGACCCAAGACTCCACTCTCTCATTAGGGCATCGTGTCACGATTGTAATGTATGCTTTCTACTGAATAATTTTAGTATTACGGAGACACAAAACAATTGGACCATATGTGTCTCATGTGAGCCACATAATGAAAGGGCTGAAGTAAGTCACAGAACAATAAACAAGTAAGTGCTTTATATTTTTCCCCTTGAAGGGTTTTACACATTGATTCTGCCCAATTTATTCTAAGAGGCCTTTTTGCCCCTTTAGAATTACTCTTTTACCCTCTCCTATTTTCTATTAACACAGATAGGGTAGAAAAAGAGGATAAAATGCTCCAATGGCTGCCAGTCTTGGTAGTAAATAGACCAATTCAAGATAAAAGGTAAAGATTAAAAACTACAGTAGTCTTGAAGATCGACTCTATCCTGAACCTAGAACCCACATACTACTGATAATCTGGCCAGCAGGGCTTCTGAACAATTTGTTTTCTCATTTTCCATTTTTATGTTATACAGAACCAATTTCTACTTAGTAAAATTATGAAAAATGTTTTTCAACTGGATCTGAAAAAGTTATTGCTGGTTATTGATGATCAAACAAGTGTTCTGCTTCATGGACATTTTCCAGGGGAATTGGACAATATTCCATAAGGAAGGCTTCACTTCCCAGCCCCTGAAGTGTCTTTGGGTCCTTTGGTTTTTTTCCTAGTTATGCTGTCTCCACGGGCCATTGGTTGGTAGACAGAGGTTCGCTCTGTCCTGGGTTCGGTGTATTCCCTTAACACAGCAGCAACTGCTTGAGTTCCTCCAAATGCACACGGATCTGGGCAATTGTGCATTCTAATGTAATGATATGAAAAGTTCATCAGAATTATACCGTCAATCATTGAAGATTATACAGTCTTGTTTTCCAAATCAGTTTCTCCTCCCTTTTCTCCACTTCTCCATCCTTGACTCTGCCAGACTCCTCATGTCCCTTATGTCTGTTCTCATTAATGGGCTTACAGTTTTAGGGGGAAAATATTATTAAATAGAGTTTGAGGAACCCAAAGTTGGGAAAAACTAATTCCAAATGGGAGAACTGGGAAGAATTTTAGGAAACATAATGTCTTCTCTTAGCCTTGAAGTGCTGTACGATTTCACCAAGCAAAGATGGGGAGAACACCCTTAAAATTAAGGGAATATATTTGCAGTGAGTTGTGACTCTAGCATCCACCATGGGGGGCAGGGGAAGAGGGACGCAAAGAAACATTTGAGGGAGAGTCTCCTCTCCCCTGGTCCTCATTATTTACCGCTTTCCCAGTCGTTGACTGACAGGCCTACCTCAGCTTCTGGTATTTGATTCCCTTGCAATCCCATTTCAGTTATCAGTGCTGCCATCTTCTGATTCCCCTAGCAGCCATTTTCATCTTTCCAGAGGATTCCAGTGTTTTCTTATTATCATTTTCTTCCACCATTATCCTTGATGACTTCAGTTGTCAGGTAGATGGCATTTTAGACTCTTTGAAGACATAATTCTTTGTTATTACTCAGAGAGATAATTTAGTGTCATGGTAAAGAGACTGATCTGTGGAGCTCGACCACCTGGGCAAGTTTCCTACCTTTTCAGTAACTCGGTTTCCTCATCTTTTAATAGAGCTAATAATAGTACCTAATACAGAAGACTCTTGTTGTGAGGCTTAAATGAATAAATGTATTAAAAGTACTTACAATGATAACCTAATACATCTTACTAGCTATTACCATTAGCATCATAAATGATGTGTCTACACACCTTCAAGTTCACTACTCAACTTCCGTACTTGGCCACACGTTGTCGGGACAGTGCTTCAGCAGCCAAAGATCTGAACTACAGTGTGTCCCCCTCATTCCCAGCCTCCTTGCAAGACTTAGCTGCCTGTCATGTCGATGGTGCCCTCTGTCTGGGGCTCTTCCTTTCACCATGCTGCCTGCACCTTTACCACCTGCTTTCTCCACTTTTGCTCTCAGCCCTCTCACTTCTGCTAGAGAAATAGGAAGAATCCTGTAGGTGATGAATGCTGTTTGCCCTCTGTGCTGTGTGTCAACTCCTGTAATTCTTATGTTTTCCCAGGGAACTTAGTTATTTTTTTTTTCTTTTTGTAGGTGAGATAATAATCTTACTAGTAGGTAACATTAAGAGTGCCAGTACTGTTCCAAGTATGTGACAGTGATTAACTCATTTGATACTCCTGTCAATTTTATTGATGTTATTCTTTTATTTTAATTGAGTTATAGTTGATTTACAATGTTGTGTTAATTTCTGCTGTACAGCAAAGTGATGCAGTAATACACACATATATATATTCTTTATAAAATTCTTTTTCATTATGGTTTATCACAGGATATTGACTATAGATCCCTGTGCTATACAATAGGACCTTGCTGTTTATCCATTCTATATATAATAGTTTACATCTGCTAACCTCAGACCCCCAATCCATCCCTCCTCTGCCCCCCCTCCCCCTTGGCAACCACAAGTCTGTTCTCTATGTCTATGAGTCTGTGTCTGTTTCCTAGATATGTTCATTTGTGTTGTATTGTAGATTCCACATATAAGTGATATCATATGGTACTTGTCTTTCTCTTTCTAATTTACTTCACTTAGTATGATAAGCTCTAAGTCCATCCATGTTGCTGCACATGGCATTATTTCATTCTTTCTTATGGCTGAGTGGTATTCTATTGTATATGTGTGTGTGTGTGTACCACATATTCTTTATCCATTCATCTGTTGGTGGATATTTAGGTTGTTTCCATGTCTTGGCTATTGTGAAAAGTGCTGCTATGAACATAGGGGTGCACGTATCTTTTTGAGTTATTGCTTTGTCTGGATATATGCCTAGGAATGGGATTGCTGGATTATATGGCAATTCTATTTTTAGTTTTTTGAGGAACCTCCATACTGTTTTCCATAGTGGCTGCACAAACTTACATTCCCATATTGGTGCTACTCTTATTCCTATTTCACTGAAGTAGAAAGTGAGGTTCAGATGGATGAGGCAGCATCCAAAACTCACATTGCAGTGGCCACGTCAGGTTCCAGACTCAGCTGGAGACAGTCCAGAACCTACACTCTTAGGCACTACAACATCTTCTCTTTTGTAAACTTCTAAACAAGTAGCTGGAATATTATAGGTGTTAAATGTTAGGTCATTTTCTCTTGAAAAATGAAACTAGTTTTTAAAGTATTACCAAAATAGCATATAAACATTGTGGAGAAAGAACAGAAGATATAAAACAAGAAATAAGTGGTTTCTTCTCTTTTTCTCCTAATCCCGTTTCCCATTTCCTAAGAGAAACATTCTAGTGCATCCTTCCAAAATGCTCTATACATATTCAAGTACTAATACAAACATTATGTGTGCATTTATGTAGATAACATGAATGTGTATATTACATTTTATTTGTTAATGGGTGGAACTATATATATATATACACACACATTTTTGTGCACAGAGACATGGAAAACTAGCACATTTGATGCTGGATATAATTTTTAAACATTCTCCTTTATTTTTGGTAACATCATAAAATTTAAAATAATGTTCAAGAAAGAAATACAAGATGTGAAAATGTTTAGTAAGCTTCATGTATGTTTTTGTTAGCTTTTTATTAGTTTTAATCTTGAAAGATTTCCTTCACATAAGGCAATACCTACACAAATTAAGGAAAGTCTTAAACATAAGGAAAAGTCTGGCAGATATTTATAAAATCCCATTTCACAACAAAATTCTAGCAATTATAACATGTTCCATGTCTTTTTTCTGTTTGGGATAGATTTTAGCAGCTTTTAAATATGTATGCACTCAAAATTTTTCCACTAAAATATATTCACCAGAAAATTCATTATGAATTTCTATCACATTTTTGTAAGAACTTCCAACATTCAGAATAGTTCAGAATTTTTCAAGCTTTCTTTGAAAGCAGTTTATGCCCCTACTTCCTACATTTAAAGAGTAGATTCAAAGTTAACAATGATAGCACAGTGACTGAAAAAACTAAGAAACAGAACTTGAGGTTTTACTCTCAGAATGAACATGCGTTGCTGAGTCAGGGACCAACTCTCTAACTGGAAGTTCTCTGAATTAACCTCTAGATAGAACACAAGGCTTATTAAGGGGTAAGTTATAAAAATGTACTAATTTGAAGTTTCCATATATACTGTAACTGCCGCAATTGTTTCAAACTTAGACCAATAAAATATTTTTCAGGGAGAAGTATTTTATCACTGACATTTGGGAAATGCTGGCGCACAATGATAATAAAAAGCATACCAGATAGAGTCAGTTTCGTACCATTTTAAAATACTGGACAGAAAATGTGTCCCCTTATGGCCGGCACCCAGGGTAGACGCGCTCCCCTCTCTCTGCCCCCAGGACCTCCACAGCTCCCACGCTAGTCTCATTTCGTGAGACAATATAGAGACTTTCCATTTCAGCACATAAAGGTCTACCTCATTCTTTTTTATGACTGCATAATATCCCCCTCTATAGAGGTAGCCATACCACCGTATTTTGATAAATGCTAAAATTTTTATTCATACAAAGAGTGCTGAAATGTATGTTGTTACACATGCATCTTTGCACAGGACTGTATCTGTAGGATAAATTCTTGGAATTTTGCTCCTTCCTAGATCCCATATTCTTCTCCATTAAATATGGTCCCCAAATGCCCCTCATTGGACATCACTGTGCCCGCCTCAGGACGTCACTGCTCTTGTATCCACCCATTAATTCCGACTCAGCCTCTCAGTTTTGTTCTTTCCTTAATCTCTTTTCATCCTACTCCATCCTATGTATCACCACCAAACGATTCTTCTAAAATATCTTTTCATCATGTTACTCCTCTGTTCCAGAATCTATGACCACAGCCATTGGTTTATGACAATGGCTCACAAACTGTCCTCTTCAGAGAAAGCTCTGTAAATTCAGAAAGAGGCTGAGGACCTGTCCCTGGGGCACCGCCGTGTGAGACAGGCAGGTTAAATAGTAACCACTCCTGTGTCCACACTCACCGCTTACCTCTTCTACCACAGCAATTTACTTTTGTTGGTCTTATATTTCTTATATATTTGTATATAGTTTTATATATTCCATGTAATATTTCATATGAAGAAATATTTCTACTGAGAAGTATGTGTGTGTGTGTGTGTGTCCACTAGAACATAAGTGCCACAAAGACAGGAATTTTTATATGTCTGATACTTTTGTTTTGGATCCAGTGTATCCCAAGGGTCTACAGCAGTGCCTGGCATATAGATGCTCAGATATGTGTTGGATATAATTAAAATATTAATACTATTCATGAAATTATTCATAAAATTAATATTAATTAAATGTATGTATTATATATATATATATATATATATATATATATATATACACACACACACACCCACACACACACACACACACGTACATATACATCTGACACACACACCCACATTTCTCTGCCTGACTTTTGTATCTGCAGTTATTTCTACCCTATCTGGGCTTACAAGGCTTACCCTCTACTGGTTATACTAATCTGAAACCAGATCAATCCTCTACAAGCTCTGTCTTTATTGCTGTAGTAGTTGCTAGAGCTGCCATAGCGAAGTATCGCAAATTGAGTGGATTAACCAACAGAAATGTATCATTTCACAGTTCTGTAGGGCAGAAGTTCACGATCAAGGTATCAGCAGGGTCAAGCTCCCACTGAAGGAGGATGGAAAGATCTGTTCCAGGCCTCTGTTTTAGCTTCTGGTCATTCCTTGGCTTGTGGTGGTGTAATTCCAGACTTCCCATGGCAATGTGTCTGTGTCCAGATTTCCCCTTTTTATAAGCACACCAGTCATATTGGATTAAGGGCTCACCCTACACCAGTATGACCTCATCTTAACTAATTATATCTGCCGCAACCCTATTTACATATCAGGTTACATTCTGAGGCACTGGGGGTTAGAAAGTCAACATACGGATTTTGGGGAGCACACAATTCAACCCATAAGGATTCCTACTCTCTGCCATTGCTCTTGCCGTTCCTTCTCCCTGGAGGGGAATGGCCCCGTTTGCCCTCTAAATATTTGACTCTCACTCAAGGACTTCAACTCCTGTAAGATCAAAAAGTTAAACTTGACTCACACTTTAATAGTTCGGTGTTTTTTCATTTTGTCTCTTCTCCTTGATAGCGAGGTCCTTGAGAACATAACCATAGGATAGATATATAGAAATGGAAGCAAGGAGGGAGAGAGGGAGGGAGGAAAGAAGGGAGAGGGAAAAAACGCATTCCCTATTGTCTGGTGAAGCACTCTGCTTTAAAATGCCACCAATAATAGCAAAGAAATGAGTAACTGTGGCTCCCTCACAATTCACAGCATTGTCAGGAATGAAAAGGCTACCTGAGAAACATTTTGCCAGTTAAAATGTAGCGCCATTTAGGCAACAAAGGCTCAAATTCCTCAAATTGCTAAGAATATTTCCTAGTAGTAATAGCTAAGATTTATCGAAGATCCATCAAATGCTGGACACTGCTCTAAACTCTTTACATACTAATGCATTTAATCTTTACTGCAACCCTAAGAGATAATACAATTATCATCCACATTTGTTTGATGAAGGGATTTCCAGAGACGTTAAATAAGTTGTTCAAGGTCTTACACTACTTAGTGATTTCTTGGGAGTTGTACCAAGGCTCTTTGGCTTCAGAGACCAGCACTATTCTAAATTCCTTGATTTTTAAGGAGATTTTTTTTAAAGAAGTCCCTAAATCTTACACCATTTAAGGGGTAATTTTTGAATAAAGCCGTATCAGGCATCATAAAGAAGTGGGGTTAGGATTTTCAGTAAATAGACTTTTCTTACCCATTTTTCCCAGGTCTCTCTCATCTGCTCTTCTCTCCTCCACGTTTTCCCAATGTCTCCCGATTCAGACGATTCAGACTCGTGAATCGCTTAAGCCAGCCAGGCAACCCCCAGCTATCAGCACGTGGGGGAGTTCTCTAAGGGGACTAATTGTTTCTGCTCCCTTTCTGATTTGCAAACGTGGAGAATTACCTGTCCAATGCCTGGCACACCTGGATACCTGTTCCATGGATTAGTCTAACCCTGACTTTGGAGCCCACAGATAAAGCCCACTCTCTTCAAGAATGTGATGACTGTGTTGAGATGCTTGTTTGATAGGCCCTCTTGAGAGAATTTGAGTCTGTATCTGCCTGCTGGGATATTTCAACGCAGCAGCAACAAGTTGAAAATCTTTCATAGAGGGAATGTAAAAGATGGCTTTATTAGAAAGCTATTAATAAGAATCATTTTATGATTATTGTGTTAAAAGGCAGTTTACAATTTCCAATTTTAGATATGAAAATTGCTTTTCACAGATTATCCAAAAGTATACTTAGCTGAGAAAAATGTAGAAGATAAACCGCTTACAATACTACTTCTAGAAATTGATCTCTACACTCAAGGTGAATGAATTGCAAGTATTGATTAATACTTTGGAGTGAATACCATTTCATAATTTTTAATTAACCACTAGGTAATATTTAATGGAAACCAACTAATGTAATATATATGAATATGAAAAATGGGCAAGTAAAAGTGTTCTGTCCCTTGGTCCCATTGTGGTAAAAAGTAATTGCTGGGAGTGACCAGTTTGTTATCGTGTTTCCTTCTCTGGTAATTCTGGATTATTAATGTACCAAAGCACGAAGTGATTCTGCTATATTAATTCTCTTGGCCTTGAAATGATCTATAACACGATTTAAGACACATGCATTTTGTCGCCATTTCAAATGGATTGTTTGAACCCAGTGAAAGATGGAGAAAAAAATAAAAGACAAGGAATCGGATAGAACTAGAGAAGAAATTCACCTGTATATGTTTTCTTTTGAAAATACTGGCCATACTAAATAGTCATATTAGTTTTGCCACAGATCCCTGGCATGGAAGTAAGGGGAAAAGATTTATACTTGGTTGTAGAGCATGAAATACTGTAGGTCCCACATCAGCATGTGACATTCATGTCGAAATGGAAACAGTAAAGGTACAGTCTTCACATATAGAACTCTTAGAAGTACTGACTGTGTGTTGCAGGAAGAGCCCTGGATTTAAATGAATCATTTATGCCTTTGCTGCCCTAGGGCAAGTACAAGGTACATTAATAATGCAGTGTTTATTTGAAATATTTTATTATAACACACATTTATTACAAAAAAATCTAAACAGCAGAAAAAAGCCAGTATTGCACAAGTTCAGCATTCTGGACGAGTTATTTTCAAAATAGGATTCTTGGCAAATTATATCATTTCCTTCAATACTTCACCTGTGACACTATAAATAATACATATTTATTTAAGTAGTGGTATTATACACTGCTGCTTGCATTGTACATAATTTATAGAAAACGATCTACCAGCATGGGTAGGTAATGTCCTCCATGAAAGTAAATGGTTCAAATTAGAAAGTGATGAAGATCCCTAAGAGCTGCCTAATTTTAGGTGGAGTAAATTAGCCTTCTTAGGTTATTTTGTATTTTCCAAAAACTATAATCAACCTGCCTTCCATTAGAAATGTGAGGGTGATTATTACTAAAGTTTGTCATGAATAAATGGACCTGTATATTAAGTACGTATAAAGGAATACGAGAATGCCATTCTGTTTACTCTTTCAGAGGCCGCCATACCCAAGCTATACTTAACCAGCACAGAATAGTGGAGAAAACATGCCCGGGTTTAAGATCATCCAGATCGCCCTGCAGTACAGTGTGATCTTGGGAGCAAACAGACCTCCATAACTCCTGGTTTAACTGCTTATTAGTTTATGATTTGGGGCAAGTTTTTTCACCTTCCTGACTTTCCGTTTCCACATCTGAACAATAATACCTGCCTCACAGAGTCAGTAGAGGAATGAAATACTGAAAACTATGCAAAACACTTTAGTGACTGGTGCTCAACTATTTCATTTCTTGCTCTGGCCCTTTATACCCAAGAAGTATACTTACTACATAGCAGTTTAGTAACTGCTTGTCTATTTTTCCCAGCAAGTTGTTTATTCATAGGAAAAAAACTTTTCCATCTTTCCATTCCCTGTAAGGAACAAAAGGCCTGGTACCTGGTAGTTCTGATCTATACATTAATCATACATTAATTGGACTTCTTCGGATGTGCTCTGGTTTCTGGGGCAGGGACAGTCGAAGCAGTTCTGACATATCTCTGGCACATGTAAAGAATCGTACCTGAAGATGGAATAGGGATTTTTCCCTCTTTTGTTTTTCCTGATAAAATGATATCCCTCGGAACTTCTTAAGTTTCAGAATCCCAAAATACATCCTTCTGATAGTACCTTGGAATATTTGCCCCCTCTAGAGAGTCAGTAGTCATGTTTGCATACGCAGAATATACTGCAAATGTTATATGCACTTCTGCTATAATAAGAATGCTGTGAGAGTCTGTCCAGAGGACATTGTACTACGATAAAACCACTGCACGAGATTCCAGGCCCCCTCTCTTGAGCATGTATCTTAATCTCTCCAAACCTTACTTTCCTTTCCTGTGAAGTAGAGAGTAATACAAAATCCACTGTGATTTTTAAGTGAGTTCGAATACCTGTTAGACACTCTAAAAATGCAAGATTTGCTTTATTTGTTACTTCTATGTATGGTGCTAACACTCGTTTCTGAGACAGAAATGAATAAAATGAACATTTCTTGAGTACCTTCTGCCAGCCAAGCACCATGCTAAGGATTTTTCAAATATTAACTCATTTAAACCTGCAAGCAGTTCTGTGAGTGAAGTGATGTTAACTTCCTTTATCATCCAAGGAAACTGTGCTTAGCGAAATTAACTAAGATCATATGACAAATAGGCAACAAATAGGATCCGAGTGCAACTTTCTTCTCTCCTGTCCTACTGTATAAAAGTCTACTCAAATTAAAGGGGAGAACATTCTAGCAGTTAGTATGATGTGTTATCATAAAGATTATTGATAATTATATTTTATTTCCATAACCATGTATGAGAGTGCTTTCACTTGCACTATAGGTCCTAGCAATAATTTCCTCTTTTATGTGCCAGGAACCGTGCTACATATACTTTGCATACAGTATAATCAGCCTTCTAAATAAATTACATCGTGGGTGTGAGCCTCATTTTACAGAAGTAGAAACTGAGGCTCAAAGAGTTGAATACTTTATCCTCGCCATGGGGCTAATTGGTGGCCTGGATCTCTCTCTCAGCTCTGAAGGCTACTCTTTCTCTAGCTGCCTCTGTTAATCTAAAGTAGCTGTGTCAGTTTGTTTTGAGTAATGTAGTAAAACGAAGAGGCAGATGATGTGGTTTCCATGTCACAGAGAAGGACCTCAAAACTCAAGGAAATATCCTGAAGTAGTAGGAAAACAAAGACTAGAGCCCAGGGCACCGTCTTAGTTAGTACATAGTAAGTGCTAAAATGTACCTTACAGAAACCTGGCATATTTACAGGCTCATGGAATGCCCTTCCTTAAGCTGTGTTCCTATTACCTCGTTGTAAAAGACCAAATCTGTTTTCAATATACCCCAAACGTGTCTCCATAGGGAATGGGGATTTTTCCGTGTGCTATAGATGTTTCTATAGTTTCTCAGTCTATTGACTTTTTTCCTATTTAGCTGTATCTGAACCAAAATGACTGCTTCATCTGCTTTATATGAGGCCTGCTTTTGATTTGAAAACCCACATACCTGCTCCACATCCCACGTCAGCAGGGAAATACGAATTCAAACAATGAGATACCACTGCACACCTATTAGAGTGGCCAAAATTCAGAACACTGACGACGCCAAATGCTGATGAGGATGTGGAGCAACGGGAACGCTCGTTCACTGCTGGTGGGAATGCAGCATGGTGCAGCCACTTTGGAGGATTTTGCCAGAGTGTCTCACAAAACTGAACGGGCTCGTACCGTGCCCTCCAGCAATGGGCTCCTTAGCATTTACCCAAAGAAGGTGAAACTTGGGTCTACACAAAAACATGGACACAGATATTTATAGCAGCTTTATTCATAATTGCCAACACTTAAGCAACTGAGATGCCCTTCAATGGGTGAATGGATAAATCAACTGTGGTCCATCCAGACAATGGACTTTTACTCAGGGCTAAAAAGAAACGAGCTATCAAGCCATGAAAAGACATAGAGGACAGTTAAATACATATTACTAAGTGCAGGAAGCCAATCTAAAAAGGCTATGTGCTGTATGATTCCAATTATGTGACATTGGAAAAGGCAAAACTGTGGAGACAGTAAAATGATCAGTGGTTGTCAGAGGCTAGTGGGGAGGAAAGGATAAATAGGCAGAGCACAGCAGATTTCTACAACAGTGTTAAACTACTCTGTATGATACTATAATGGTGGATACATGCCATTTGTCCAAACCCATGGAATGTAAACACAACATGAAGAGTGAACCCTAACGTGGACTATGGACTTGGGGTGATACGGATGTGTCGCGGTGGGTTCACGGATTATAGGAAACGCACCACTCTGGTGGAGGAGCTTGGTCATGGACGAGGCTGTGCACGGCTAGGGCAGGGGGTATCGTCCCTGCTGCTCAATTTTGCTGTGAACCTAAAGACTGCTCTAGAAAATAAAGTCTATTCACATATGGAGTAAAATATCATGTAAAAACAAGCAGTTCAGTACATATTAATGGTTGTTGACGAGAATTATGGTGGAAATTTTATACAAATTCATCAGTGTAGTAATCATGTATTGAACATCTGCAGTGTACATGTCATAGTACTCAGAGGGAGAGGAACAGAGTAGATGCTAAGATGTCAGTGCCCACGAAGAGCTAGCAATGGTCTCATTTTAAAATAAGGACATCCAAAGGACTACTTTCAAAGAAGTAGTTTACTACTAACAATTCCTTTTAAATGGAAAAACTAAGAAGAAGAAGAAAATATATGTATTGTTACTTTGTATTACTGTTTCTCAACATGTGTAGTTGTTGTAAATTAAGTTCATTCTTAAATCAAGTTCTCCTGGGTGACACTGCTTTCCACAGGACATTTTCACCAAGGGGTGACGGCGACCTTGGAAAAGACAGAAGTGTGTGTGTGTGTGTGTGTGTGCTACACATTACATATGACTGTGCTTACGTGCTTGTAAACCAACAACTACAACTGGGGTACTGCGCAATTTCTACCCAGCACAAAATCGAGATTTCACAACTACAGTAATCATCCCACCGAAGTATCTAGCTGAGGTTTTCCAAACTAGAGTTTATTGGGTTGTTAGTAAATGGTCTATGAAGAAAACCTGTTCCCTGTTTAATTAAGTTTGGGAAATGCTGAGTTAGACAAAGTCAAGCAGGTTCCTTTCGTATAGGATTTCTCAGAAGCTTTCTTGAGCCTCGAGGCCTTGTGAAATTCCAAGAACGTAGTTCAGAATTTTATAAACTTACCTGAATATGTAACTTTTCCCCCACAGGGCTTCTCTTAAGTGTTCCCCAGAACAAATCAGAAATGCTGATTTGGAAAAGGGGACAGTTGAGGCCACTGATGAATTTCTTGGACCAGAGTGGTTCTGAGTAAACAGTATGGTAATCAGAGGGTCAATATGCATACTCTGTTTGTGCTTTGGACCACGTTTCGAAGAGCACTCTGTGTTTCCCAAATTTCTTGCTTTTGTTAATATATGATTACCAGAAATCATACTGAAATTTACAATAGGGGCTCTTTACATGTATTGCTTAGTCATCAAATTTCCCCAAATTACCATCACATATTTTTTTCACTCAAAAGCTGAATTAGGAACAGATTCTGTATCTTTAACACTGCCCCATAAATCACTCCAACACCGAGTTCAGCGTTGTAGACACAAAAGGTACATAAATAGAAGCTATTTGTTGATGGTGACTTATGGTCCTTGAAGACGGCTCATGTGGGCTACCAGCTAAAAAAGCAAGACTGGGTCTGTCTGTCCTGATACACTTGCCACCTGAATCTAGGTTTATTTGAATCGAAGTTATTTCCCATAAATGTTATTAAATCAAAGAGCAGATAGAATGCCCTTTTGAAAATATAAGATATGAAACTTGTGCTTTATGTGGAAGACAGGGCCTTTTTTAAAGTAATCATTCATATTTTATAATACGAACCATTTCTTTGCAGTTTGGAAAATGAGTTATATTGGAAGGATTGTGGCTTCTAGGTAGTAATAAATATGAATATTTTATACGGCCTTCTCTATTGTTTCAGAACTTAGCAATATACTTAAAATTTGTTTCATTTCTCTGATTTACAAACTTTTATTATGATTAGTCCTATCTGTCACAAATTGTAAAGTAAACATTGATTAGATGTAAGGCAAGATGGAATTCAAGTATGTATCGAATTTTCAGTGTGGCGATTCATTTTATTAACTTTTTAACAGATGTGTGTTAAGGGCTCACTGTGTCAGGTACTATGATGGGCACTGCAGACATCTTCTCCATCATGATAGTATTTCTCTAATGTGTGGCCATAGAGTAGCAAGCTTGATTTTCATATGAAAATTGTCATCATTGCTTTACAGTTGCATCATACGGGGTAAATATTTTTCTCTGAGGATACTTCTGTTTGGCGTGAAAAACAAAGGTAGAGTTGGTGGAAAAATATAGTTTGGACTTCTCTTAATTCGATAATTTCAGATTCCATATTAACTACTCCAGTTTGAATTGGGTTAAATTGGTAGGTTTGATAATAAAACCCCTTAGGAAATTATGGAAATGTCTTACGCAGAAAACTATCTTAGAAGAGAGAACGTAAACAAAAGAAAAATGTTCCATTATAAATCAAGTTTCTTCCTCATCCACTGACCCATTTTCAATATATTTTCCAATAGAACCGTTACTAATGAGCTCTTTTAAAGTGTTATGTGAGGCTTGGGGAGAGGGGGGGGGATTTTCTTTTTCTATAGTTTCCTTGACAGGCACCATCTTTTCAGCATAGTTTTGAGCCTCAAAATATGTTATAAATTGGACTTACAATCTGAACGAAAGCATATTGCAATGAAATGTGCACTGGCCTAGATTACAGTTGGTATTGGATCTATAAAAAGGCAAATTCACAAACAATATATAGCATGGGAGATAACCAGTAGGAAAGGGGGGAAATGACTAAAAGTTAGGAAACCAGGGCTCTATTTCAAAGTCTATGGATGACTGTAAGCTTGGAAAAGTACCCAGACTCTTTCTTGATCTCGTTTTCCTCATCTGTAAAATAAGGTTTGGATTGTACTGCATCAGCGAATCATCTCTTTCATCACAAAAATTTAATGGCTCTCTTTCTAAGTGTAAGCCAGAAGCTTGCATCAACGTTGAAGATCACAAATATGTTAAAATTAAAACATATTGTTAAATGCAGTTACATGTATGAAGTATATCATATTAGTCACAAATAAGGAATCCACACGCTCCTCAACATACTTTACGTAGGTCCAAAATAGTCCCCCATGATAGCTCTCCCGAAAGTGACCGCTGCCTTTCAGACCGTTACATCTGGGAGCCATGGTTTAACATCCATTACGTATGACGAATCTTAATGACCACTCCTTTCTTCCTGAAATAGTTTTTTACCTTGGTTTTTACCCCGGGCTGCTCCTTCTGTCTCTCTCACGGACTTATTGATCTCTGCTGGACCCTTAACTATCGGCAGTCCCTCACAACTTGGTCTTCACATTCTGCCCTTCTTACCCCATATTCCCTTCCTAAGAGAACCCATATGTGTCCATTGCTTCTCTGACCACCTAATGTCCACGATTCACAAACGTCATCTCCAGTTCTGACCTCCAGCTTTCTGACTCGTGTACAACTACCTGTTTGCCATCTCTATTCGGATGTCTTCATACACATCTACAACGTACCGTATTTCAACCACACTCTTAAGAGTTGGTCTTCTCCAAACCTAATCCTCTTCCAGAATTAACTTCCAGAGAATGGTGTAGTCATCACCCAACTGTGCGAAGGAGAGACATTTTCTGAAATGTTTCCTCCCTCACTTCACGTGATCCAGTCTGTTAACAGGTCCTCTTGTCTTTAAATGTACCTTCTCGTCACCATTGTCCATTGCCTCTCACAGTCAAAGGTACCCCTTTCCCTTACCTAGATGACAACGTAGCTTCCTAATTGTTCTGTGTTCTTCTATTCATGCTTTCCCCAATTAGCAGTTTCCATTCTGTAGTTGGAATGCTTCTTTAGACGTTCAAACAGGGTTATGATTCTCCCCTGTTTAAAATCATTGAAAGCCTTTTCATTTTTCTTTGAATAAAGAAGACCCTTAAATGATCAATGAGGCTTTTCCTGACCTGGGCCCTGCCTAGCCCTGGAGCCTCATTTCTCATTCCTAACCTCCTCTTTTTTCTAATTTCCAGACTCATTATTCTTATTTCAGTTCCTTCAATAAGCTGTACTTCTTCCCACATAAGAAATTTCAAGTAGTTTCTTCTGTGTTCCTCCCCTCTCCCAATCCCCTTTGGACAACATTCTCTCATCCCCTAGGTCAACTTCCCCTTTCATATGGTCTTAGAGCACTATATCTCTTTGAGAGAATTTATCTCAGTCATATAGGTATATTCTTTTAGGGATTATTTTGTGCACTCTATCGACAAATGTTTATTGAGCATCTACTAGGTGCTAGACACACTGTAAGCTGATAGTAAACATTGGTGGGCAAAATAGACAAATTCTGTGCTCTGACAGTTCTGTGCCCTAATAGTCTAACAGGAAAGACAGAAAATATACAAATATACCACAATAATGTATGTAAAATTTGAATTGTAATAACTGTTCTGAAGAAAAGAGGTTTAGTGAAAGGGAAGGAGGGATTTAGGGAATCAGGAAAGACTTTTCTGAGAAAGTAGTTTTAATGCTGAAATGGAAAAATACGAGGGACCAAGGGGGGGGGATGCATATTAAAGGGAAAAAGCGTTTGTGGCAGAGGGAAGAGTACTGAGACTATCTCCAGGCAGAAAAGAATTTGCAGAAAAGTACATTGAGACCCTAAAGGAGGCCTTTTTGTGTCTGTCCCCCTTTACTCCTGAGAGGCAGAGAGTAATTCTGCTTTGTTCTCTACTGAAACTCTAGTGCCAAACTCACTGACAGGCACATAGTCACTGAAAGTAAATATCAGTAGATACACAGATAGAACTCACTTTGCAAAATGACTTGTCCCTAAAACAAAATACATAATTCAAGTTTCAAAAAAAAGGTATCACTTAATAGTCATTTAATAATACATTAAGAAAAATGTTGCTTGCAAAAATTCTTTGTTAAACTGTTATACACATACTTGTACTAAAGAATCTATCTGCTTAATTTTTCTTCATAGTACTTATGTCTATATCTATCTATATCATCTATCTTATGCTATTTTAATGGAAAACTTCCCAGGAAGTTTTTAAATAGAACAAAAAAGAGAAAGCACAATTTGGATTAGCACTGTTTACCAATAAAAGCTGTAAATAAAAGCAATCCAAAGATAATACAAATAATCTCTTTTGTATCCGAATACTTCTCAGTAGTAAGTTATAAACCATCCTCTTAACACAATCAGTTTAAAACAAAATTTATGTTCACTCTTACATAAAGTTCCTTAAAACAAGCAAATTTCCAAAATAAGATGAATGCAAAGGTGCACATATATGTTTTACAGCATTTGAAATATTTCCATGATTTGATTCACTGTGCTGGATGGAGATTCAATTAAACTGATAGTTTTTCAAGCTGTTTTTATCTAAGCTAAATCATTCTGCAAACAACTCACCTTCCTCCTGAGGAAATATATATAAGATACTGATTTAATTCACTTTAAAACTGGTATATATTTATAGAGTGTGACAAATTAAAACATTTGATCAAATATATTATTGGGACTGAATTATACTAAACAGCATATATGTTATAGTCGTATAAATAATATATAGACTAAGTCTCTATGTTTAAAATAAAGTGGGAGGTTGTCTAGATAATTTAAACATTCGCTTCTGCATTATTTATGTAGCTGGTTCAAAGTAGGGTTCAGGCGGGAAGAGACTTGATACACAAATCATTGTCTGAATATCCCAGCTGGCTTGACTCAGAAGACAGAGTTTTACCTGGCAAATTGCTCATATCATGATTGTGTCTAATCAATTTCCTTTTCAAAATTGTATCTCGTTGTAACCACCTATCTCTATAAAAAGTGCCAGGAGTAGATCTCAGCTACACCTACCTACAGCTTACTGCCACACTATATCATAAATTTAAACATTCTGTTTTATATCTGTGAAATTAAACCTGTTTCCTCCTAAAATCTTATTTCTGAGCTAATATCCTCCAGAAATATATTTGAACTCGTAGATCTGTAAACTAATTACCATACACACACATACACACTGTCTCTAAAGTATTAATATGTAGGCTATAAATAATACATACTGTCAATACAATAATCCCTGTGGTATTTTCTGCTTTGTTTTTATGAAAGTTGTCCCAAAGAATATCCAATATTTTACTCATCTTTCTAAAAAAATGATACTTTTAATCACTTTAAATGTGTCATAAACATTTTCTAAGCTGAAATTTAACGGGCTCTGTAAATATGTTCAAACAAACCAGTCAAACTACAGTTAATAGACAGAAGAAAATCTTTATTAAGGATGTGCTTGCCAAAGCAACCTGGTAGACCCGTGTTGGTCACAGCCCTTAGCTACAAGAGATCTGTGGTATTTGATGGTTTGCCCATGACAGTGTTTTCCAAAATAAAACACACGGTGTGGCCTCAAGTATTCAAAGGCTTGTAGTGACTTTTTTTTGAAAGAGCATTAATGATAATTCAGATGGCACATAAATTACTAATAACTACTATTCAGGTTTGTGAATTTGACCAGAAGTCATCCATTGACAACTCATCAGGATATTTTGATGAGAACTTTTTTTTATAAAGAACAATTACAAAGCTTTTGAAATGATGACCAAAAAAAAAGATAGAACTGAGTATTATTGCCGCCTAAAACCCTATAAAATTGTTGTATATTTTTGTTTGTGTGTTTTTAATCAAATTGTCTTTTTCTCTCTCTTGTATCTATCTTTGAGATCTTAAAATGATGTGTTCTACTTTATAGTTCAAATAACCAGTCAGGGAGTCATAAAAACAGAATCATTCTAGATTTGAAAGATACCATAAGTTATTCTAGTGTTTTCTCACTACAAAGTGTTGTGTTGTCATGAGGAACCAAGGTGCTCTGTAAGCTGTAAAGTGCTAGACAGATATAAGATATTGCTATTATTCAAGTCAATCTAAATTGCAAGTTTCACAGATGCATCCTTAATCCCAACATTCAAAATTTCCCATTGATTTTATGTTTCCCAGAAAGGGGTTTCTACCTTAATTATTCAAACAGTTATGTAAATTGTCCATGAAGAGAAATACTGAATCATGTGTAGAAGATCTAAAAAAATCAGGGCATCTTAAAAGCTAAAATGGGAACTAGAAGATACACTGGCTGTTATCTTTCTGTTCTTTTTATTTGTTTCTCATGGGAAATTGTATAGCGGAGGTATACTAAATGTTATTATAAGTATATTAATACATTCTTTTAGTTTATAGGAGAACTAGCATAGACTATGCCCAAGATAAGCGTATTCTTGGGAAATGGAAACGGTCCATGTGCAAAATTTGCAAGCCAGACAGAACACAGTTGATGAGAGACAAATCCTTTTGACAAATTCTTTGCAAGTCAAATCCTGTAATTTGCCAAAGTTGAGAAGTAGCGCGATTGGAAATAAATGAAGAGATTATTGCATTTCAGTTAAAAAAAGTAGAAATTGCTAACATTTAACTGGACCTTGATATTTTCTTCTCTCTGAAAGAAACCACTTCGGTGGTCAGAGGCAAGTGCAAAGAACAGAAGAGACTTTTTCCCCCCTTGTCCTAAAGGCATTTATCACTAAAATTGCTCAGTTCTGAAAAGCCTTAGGGTTCCAGTTGGCCATTATTGTATGAATACTGTTTTCACTATCCATAACTAGAAGGTATTTTTCTTCATTGTCTAGACACAATATCCTTTCTGTATGAGTAAATTTACAATAAAGTTAGCCAATGCTTACTCTGCCTGGTCTAAAACCTTTCTTCACTTTACCAAAAATATTACTTCAACTTCAGGATGATAATGATTCAAGGAGTTACTAACTCATGACTATACATCAAGTAAATACTTTCTACTTCTCTGAGAAAGAAATACAAATACACAAGTTGGCTTTAGGCAGACACAGCTATTTTTCCAGTAGAGATAAACCACAATGTAAAGAAGGTAAATTTTCTAAATATTTGTAAATGTCTTAAAGAATTCATTTAAAATATGGCAATCATGTAATGAAACGCTACCCCTATGTTAATCAGTGTTTCCAAAATTATTTGCACATGTGAGATGTGACTCAGAGGAAACTCCAATGCATCGTATTCTAACTCAGATAACCTCATCCGAAATGAAACCTTGATGCTATTTACACGACATGTCATTGATAAAGGATCAACCATCATTTTGGCTGAATTTAAGAACAATATATTGTAACAATATTGCTGGGTTCTTGAAACCTAGTAGATGTGAATGATCAGCCATGTAAATAAATATGACCAGTACTGAAAGCCCTAACATGGAACATAATAAAATTCAAACCCACTGCAACAATTAACAAAAAGAGAATTCAATAAATAGTCCAACAAGAAGTCCTTGTGAGTATTTGGTCACAGCCACAGAGGCTGTTTATATCATCGAGCTAGAAACCTCATTAAACCAGCTAGAGCCTTTACTTTGAATATCCCTTTTTGTGGAGTTTTTCTGTTCAGTGACAGCGGGGTTTTTTGCCAAGACATTTTCCCTTGGTTTTTCCCTTTAAGTTTGCATCTGTGGGTGGCTTACCAGTCAATTCAGTGAAAAATGAGAAAAAGTAGTTGTTTCATCAAATTGACTGGTTGATTGTTAAAACAGTTGATCCCGTGACCTCTTTACATGTAGACACTGACGCTTTATGTGAACCTTGGACATGACCTCTGTTATTTAAAATGAAGCAATTGGACTTGCTTTGGGGTCTGACTCAAAACAACATGGCCAAGGTGGGAAGAGAAAAAACATATAAACATATGTGTATACACTCATACATAAGATTGACTTGTACCACATGTAATACAATGTGATGTTTAAATGACCTTGGTAGATTGGAAGAGTGGTCAGAAGTAAGTAGAATGAAATTAAATAAGAAAGAAAATGTACAGCACTTCACTTGGAGTGTGCGGAAGAGGCAGAATGAGCACAGAGTCCAACGAAACATGATGAAATCCTGAGCTAAGGGGGGTAAACCTCAAGGACTCATTGAATTGGGGCTGAGGTAGTGTGGACCCAGCAGCATACTGCTCCTGACGACTCCCAGCTGGGAGGGCAGTGGAGGATCCTGGGATCTCAAGGGTGACTTACAGAGATTCCTAGAACAGAACGAGGGAGGAAAGCTCTGCTTTTTACAGAACAGAATAGGCCCCTTATATTTTTAAGGCTTTATACTTTATGTTTTTGTCATTATTATTTTACTTGACCTCATACTACTCTTTAGGTAGACAGGACAGATGTAGTCATTTTTCCCCTTTTTGTAGATGGATCAAGCCAGGTTCAGAGAGCTTAAGTGGCAAAAATTAAAGACAAAGAAAAATTATTGAAAGCAGCAAGGGAAAAGCGACAAATAACATACAAGGGAACTCCCATAAGGTTAACAGCTGATTTCTCAGCAGAAGCTCTACAAGCCAGAAGGGAGTGGCATGATATACTTAAAGTGATGAAAGGGAAGAACCTACAACCAAGATTACTCTACCCGGCAAGGATCTCATTCAGATTTGATGGAGAAATCAAAAGCTTTACAGACAAGCAAAAGCTAAGAGGATTCAGCACCACCAAACCAGCTCTACAACAAATGCTAAAGGAACTTCTCTAAGTGGGAAACACAAGAGAAGAAAAGGAACTACAAACACAAACCCAAAACAATTAAGAAAATGGTCACAGGAACATACATATCGATAATTACCTTAAACGTGAATGGATTAAATGCTCCAACCAAAAGACACAGGCTTGCTGAATGGATACAAAAGCAAGACCCATATATATGCTGTCTACAAGAGACTGACTTCAGACATAGGGACACATACAGACTGAAAGTGAGGGGATGGAAAAAGATATTCCATGCAAATGGAAATCAAAAGAAAGCTGGAGTAGCAATACTCATATCAGATAAAATAGACTTTAAAATAAGAATGTTACAAGAGACAAGGAAGGACACTACATAATGATCAAGGGATCAATCCAAGAAAAAAATATAACAATTATAAATATATATGCACCCAACATAGGAGCACCTCAGTACGTAAGGCAACTGCTAACAGCTGTAAAAGAGGAAATCGACAGTAACACAATAATAGTGGGGGACTTCAACACCTCACTTACACCAATGGACAGATCATCCAAAATGAAAATAAATAAGGAAACAGAAGCTTTAAATGACACAATAGAGCATATAGATTTAATTGATATTTATAGGACATTCCATCCAAAAAACAGCAGATTACACTTTCTTCTCAAGTGCACATGGAACATTCTCCAGGATAGATCACATCTTGGGTCACAAATCAAGCCTCAGTAAACTTAAGAAAATTGAAATCATATCAAGCATCTTTTCTGACCACACTGCTATGAGATTAGAAATGAATTATAGGGGAAAAAAAACGTAAAAAACACAAACACATGGAGGCTAAACAATACATTACTAAATAACCAAGAGATCACTGAAGAAATCAAAGAGGAAATCAAAAAATACCTAGAGACAAATGACAATGAAAACACAATCCAAAACCTATGGGATGCAGCAAAAGCAGTTCTAAGAGGGAAGTTTATAGCTATACAAGCCTACCTCAAGAAACAAGAAAAATCTCAAATAAACAATCTAACCTTACACCTAAAGGAACTAGAGAAAGAAGAACAAACAAAACCCAAATTTAGCAGAAAGAAAGAAAGAAAGAGCAGAAATAAATGACATAGAAACAAAGAAAACAATAGCAAAGATCAATAAAACTAAAAGCTGGTTCTTTGAGAAGATAAACAAAATTGATAAACCATTAGCCAGACTCATCAAAAAAAAGGGAGAGAGGACTCAAATCAATAAAATTAGAAATGATAAAGGAGAAGTTACAACAGAAATACAAAGCATCCTAAGAGACTACTACAAGCAACTCTATGCCAATAAAATGGACAACCTGGAAGAAGTGGACAAATTCTTAGAAAGGTATACCCTTCCAAGACTGAACCAGGAAGAAATAGAAAATATGAACAGACCAATCACAAGTAATGAAATTGAAACTGTGATGAACAATCTTCCAACAAACAAAAGTCCAGGACCAGATGACTTCACAGGTGAATTCTATCAAACATTTAGAGAAGAGCTAACACCCATCCTTCTCAGACTCTTCCAAAAAATTGCAGAGGAAGGAACACTCCCAAACTCATTCTATGAGGCCACCATCACCCTGATACCAAAACCAGACAAAGATACTACAAAAAAAGAAAATTACAGACCAATATCACTGATGAATATAGACACAAAAATCCTCAACAAAATACTAGCAAACAGAATCCAACAACACATTAAAAGGATCATAGGCCATGATCAAGTGGGATTTATCCCAGGGATGCAAGGATTCTTCAATATATGCAAATCAATCAATGTGATACACCATATTAACAAATTGAGGAAGAAAAACCATATGATCATCTCAATAGATGCAGAAAAAGCATTTGACAAAATTCAACACCCATTTATGATAAAAACTCTCCAGAAAGTGGGCATAGAGGGAACCTACTTCAACATAATAAAGGCCATATATGATAAACCCAGAGGAAACATCATTCTCAATTGTGAAAAACTGAAAGCATTTCCTCTAAGATCAGGAACAAGACAAGGATGTCCACTCTCACCGCTATTATTCAACATAGTTTTGGAAGTCCTAGCCTCTGCAATCAGAGAAGAAAAAGAAATAAAAGGAATACAAATGGGAAAAGAAGAAGTAAAACTGTCACTGTTTGCAGATGACATGATACTATACATAGAGAATCTTAAAGATGCCACCAGAAAACTACTAGAGCTAATCAATGAATTTGGTAAAGTTGCAGGATACAAAATTAATGCACAGAAATCTCTTGCATTCCTATACACTAGTGATGAAAAATCTGAAAGAGAAATTAAGGAAACACTCCCATTTACATTTGCAACAGAAAGAATAAAATACCTAGGAATAAACCGACCTAGGGAGACAAAAGACCTGTATGCAGAAAACTATAAGACACTGATGAAAGAAATTAAAGATGATACCAACAGATGGAGAGATATACCATGTTCTTGGATTGGAAGAATCAATATTGTGAAAATGACTATACTACCTAAAGCAAGCTACAGATTCAATGCAATCCCTATCAAATTACCAATGGCATTTTTTATGGAACTAGAACAAAATAGTCTTAAAATTTGTATGGAGACACAAAAGACCCCGAATAGCCAAAGCAGTCTTGAGGGAAAAAAATGCAGCTGGAGGAATCAGACTCCCTGGCTTCAGACTATACTACAAAGCTACAGTCATCAAGACAATATGGTACTGGCAGAAAAACAGAAATATAGATCAATGGAACAGGATAGAAAGCCCAGAGATAAACCCACACACGTATGGTCAACTACTCTATGACAAAGGAGGCAAAGATATACAATGCAGAAAAGACAGTCTCTTCAATAAGTAGTGCTGGGAAAACTGGACAGCTACTTGTAAAAGAATGAAATTAGAACACTCCCTAACACCATACACCAAAATAATCTCAACATGGATTAAAGACCTAAATGTAAGACTGGACACTATAGAAGTCTAGAGGAAAACATAGGAAAAACACTCTTTGACATAAATCACAGCACGATCTTTTTTGATCCACCTCCTAGAGTAATGGAAATACAAACAAAAATAAACAAATGGGACCTAATGAAACTTCAAAGCTTTGGCACAGCAAAGGAAACTACAAACAAGATGAAAAGACAACCCTCAGAATGGGACAAAATATTTGTAAACAAATCAACGGACAAAGGATTAATCTCCGAAATATATAAACAGCTCATGCAGCTCAATATTAAAAAAACAAACAACCCAACCAAACAATTGGCAGAAGACCTAAATAGACATTTCTCCAAAGAAGACATACAGATGGCCAAGAAGCACATGAAAAGCTGCTCAACATCACTAATTATTAGAGAAATGCAAATCAAAACTACAGTGAGGTATCACCTCACACCGGTTAGAATGGGCATCATCAGAAAATCTACAAACAACAAATGCTGGAGAGGGTGTGGAGAAAAGGGAACCCTCTTGCACTGTTGGTGGGAATGTAAATTGATGCAGCCACTATGGAGAACAGTATGGAGGTTCCTTAAAAAACTAAAACTAGAACTACCATATGACCCAGCAATCCCACTACTGGGCATATACCCAGAGAGAACCATAATTCAAAAAGACACATGCACCCCAATGTTCATTGCCGCACTATTTACAATCGCCAGGTTATGGAAGCAACCTAAATGCCCATCGACAGACAAATAGATAAAGAAGATGTGGTACATATATATAATGGAATAATACTTAGCCATAAAAAGGAGTGAAATTGGGTCATTTGTAGAGATGTGGATGGACCTAGAGAGTGTCATACAGAGTGAAGTAAGTCAGAAGGAGAAAAATGAATATTGTATATTAATGCATATATGTGGAATCTAGAAAAATTTTACAGATGAACCGGTTTGCAGGGCAGAAATAGGGACACAGATGTAGAGAACAAACGTATGGACACCAAGGGGGGAAAGTGGCAGGGGGGTGGTGGGATGAATTGGGAGATTGGGATTGACGTATATACACTAATATGTATAAAATAGGTAACTAATAAGAACCTGCCGTATAAAAAAATAAATAAAATAAAATAAAATATAAAGCTGGATGTAAGGAGTAACAGGAAATAAGTTTGGAGAATTAATAATCATAATAATCATAATAATCCCTAATATATATTGGGCACTGATTATATATATATATGTGTATATGTATATATATGGGAGGCATAGAAATGTGGTTAATCTTCCCCTAAAATCTGTGAAGTGATTCATATGCATTTTACAGATAGGAAAACCGATGTCAGCTGTGACTCATCAGGGTCAGAGCCGTTGGTGGAGCAAAGGTGCAACTCAAGCACTTCTCACCTCTGTTTCAAACAGACTCCTAGATCACAACGAGCCTCAAACGTCTTGCTTAAGACCTTCCATTTCACTCTACGCCAGGGGCTCCGTGACTGTCAGACTTTAGCCTGCATCGGAATCATCTGGAAGGCTTGCTAAAATGCAGGTAGCTGGGTCCACTCCCGAATTTTCTGTTTCTTCTGTAGGTCCGGGGTTGGGCCCCGGAGTTTAGTTTCTACCCGTATCCAGGTGATGCCGGTGGAGACCTTCTGCCCTCGAAAACAGGCAACAGCTGAGGCCACTGAGCCGGCGTTGAGCCGTGGGCAGGTGGAGTAGCGCGATGGGCGTCCGAGGCCGTGGTCTGGGAGCGCTGATGCCGGACGGCCCTGGGGCAGCAGCGGCGGAAGCAGGGTCTCCGTGACGACAGACTCCGTGCTGGCTGGGACAGGTACTGCGGTTGGAGGTCCTGGAGGGGGCGGGCCCTCTGCAGCCCTTCTGGTCTCTGAGCACCCACCCCCTGAGCGGTTCTTCCCTTCTGTGTAAGCTGCAGTTGACCTGCACGCCCTCTTCCTGAGGTTTTTTTTGTGAAAAGCAAAGGGGTTAAACCCATAGAGGAATGACCGTACGTATGTCTAGCACAGTGAAGCATTTAGCAAACATTAGTTATTATTATAGGAGGGACAAGGAACCTGGGGAAACTGCAGGCAGTTTGTGGCTTAAACGTCTAGGCCGCTTTGCTTGGCGTTCCTGGAATGCCCCGCGCGGGTTTATACTTGGAGGTTTTTGTTTCTGTCTGTCCTGCATTCCGTTCCTCTCACCCCAGTTCCTGTGCAGGGGTGCATGTGGGAGGGGAAGGGGGGACGGCAGGAGTTGAAGCCAGGCGCGGAGGCAGAGCCCAATCTTTTTACCAAACGTTGTACAGAAAGAGAAGTTGGGTATTTTTAAAGCGATTTAGAGAAACTCTTCCTTCTTGCTGCCTTCCTACTCTCCCATCCCTCATCCTTCTAAATGTATAAAGAAAAGGAATCCTGTGACTTTTATTGATTTATTTACCTTAACTTTTCATTTTATATTGGAGTACAGCCGATTAACAGTGTTGTGATGGTCTCAGGTGCACGGCAAAGCGACTCAGCCATACAAGAAATCTTGTGACTTTTAATCTAATGTTTTCACGTCTTATTCATTTACCTGAATCTATTTGTGTGAAAATGTGAGGAATGTTTCTAAAGGGAATGAATGTGACGATGTCAGCGACGCATTGGATTTCTTAGGCAGTCCCTAAATGCCGTAACAAACACACGGTGCGTTAAGAGCTAGTTTGTACCGCGGGTAACCACTCTGACGGGGAGCCGATATTCTGTAAGAACCGATTTCAGAGATGTCTTAAGGTTAAGACCGAGAAGGAGAAAAAGTGGTGCATGTAACGCCTGTCCCTTTTCTGGAAATCAAGGATATAAATGAATGCTTGTTTTTCTAACATAGTCATCTAAAAAGATGCCAGGAGACAATTCAGCGTATGGAACGTGACTAAAATAATTTCTTCCAGTTTTAGATGTTTGGTAGAATTCATTATTCCTCATCTGGTGAAGATTTTTATCTGTTTAAACAAGATGTTTTGGTCATCTAGGTCCAACATTACATAATAATATCTCATTCATTTTATATTTCTAGAGGCAAAGTTTTAAGTGACACTTAAGTTTTCAGATATTCACTACTAGAAATCATGTCCACAAGAACACAATGTATCCTCCCAACTTATTCAGTGAGATGCCTTTGTATGTTAGTCAGTGTTACTGTAAATTACAAAGTGTTGGTATTATTTCAGTAACCTCACTGCATTTTTAATGTTTGATTAAATCCATTTTCAATGATTCCAGACAAGTGATCATTTAAAAAGATTTCTCAGACATATTTTAGAAATGACATCTTCCACAAGTGGGTGAGGAGTTTTCACATTCATGGTCATGTTGAGCCTCGGGTGAGAAGTTTCTCTCCAAAAATACAAGACTAATCCAAATGGAATAATATTTAAAATTCCAAATAATGTCCGAGGATTAATTCTCACCCTGCCCGCACCCAGCTCACGAATGAGTTTCTGACATTGCAAAGGTGATCGTGTGACCTCTCTTGCCAGGAAGGCAGCACGTAATTAATGATAAGTTGAGTTGTTTCCTAAAACGTATAGACGTTTTTCAGAGATGGCCGATGTCACTCAGTGGAATCCCTGCACATTTTCTTATCCAGGAGTGGCTGTTACTAGGAAACAAGTTTCACTGTAACTTTGAAAATACCGTTCTCAGGGTATTAGTATTACTTGTCTGTATTGTTCTGACATTTTAGCGATAGAAAGTGTTTTTGTATGGGAAACAAAATGCAGGCTGACAAATGAAAATCAAGCCAGTTGAATCAGTATGCATATTCTTCTGAGTCACCATGCCCTTTGCTGAGTTCTGGCAAACTAGTTTTACTCTTCTTTGTAGGCGAAGCACAATAAACAGCCACTGTACCAGCTCCAGTGCAGAGTCAGCGGCTGCAGATACTACATGATTCAGACACCAACACGTGCTCCCCACCCTCCTACCAGCATAAATAACAGGGAACGAGATTTTTCCATTAAATGCTTTAGGATCCTTCTCAACTTCTTAGCCGAACATTTTTCTTCAGATAATTCCTCATTTCAGAAGGATACTTTAGAAATCTTTTTAGTTTGTGTTTAAGCAGTGTTAGCTACCTGTCGTTGAGTCAGAAATATTTTTCTTCTGTTCCCTCAGTGAGAAAAACTAAAATGG
The DNA here is from genome assembly GCF_028023285.1 of Balaenoptera ricei. Classification (NCBI taxonomy): domain Eukaryota; kingdom Metazoa; phylum Chordata; class Mammalia; order Artiodactyla; family Balaenopteridae; genus Balaenoptera; species Balaenoptera ricei. Next base: position 1,227,550 of record NC_082659.1, on the reverse strand, counting down.
CTTTTCCTCGGATAGAAATTTATATTTCAGGCTGTCTGTTTTGGACATAATTTAAAGGACAAACGTTCTCCCATAGCCTTCTTTCCTTCTTCAGTAAACATTTATTGAGCACAATTATATAAAACGCTCTCTACTAGATGCTATGGAAATTCACAGATAAGTAAGACATGGCTCCTGGTCTTAAAGTTTCACAGGGGATACAATGTATATATGTAGAGAAAGAACAAGATGATTTTGGAAAATTGATGCAACTACATTTTCTAAGTAATTGTGTTCATTTGATTCATTTGTTTTCTTTCATAGGAATCATTTAGTAAGTCCTCTTTTTATTTGAAAAACTGCTCTAATTTTTAAAAAGTAAAAAAAAAGACAGACTTCAGATGTTAGTTTCTATATTCTTTGATCACGTATAGCCCACGATATACTTTTCTGAAAATGCTTCCTCATCTAGAACAAACTAGATTTCTTTTCCCTTCCTCTCTTTTAGACTTTGTTTTTCTTTTTACACTGTTCATTATTAAATGAATCTTTGTTTTCTATGAAAAAGTGATCTCTGCTTTACTGTCTAACCACTTATATGCTGCTACTCTGGATCTTCTTATTAAAAGAGAGAAGCACAGAGTTTAAATGTAGAATGAGTTTTAGAAATATGCCCGGCCACGCCAAATTAGTGATTTTATAGACCTGCAAAATAAAATTTTATTAAACCATTTAATAGTCACACAATGGAAGAAGAATACCAATTTAAATAAGGCTGACCATTACATGTGTTAGTAGAAAGACATGAGGCCAGCTGTTACTGAAAATGACTATTATTTAGTGGTTTTGTTCCTTTTTTTTTTTTTTTTGCATTGTAATGAAACTATTTAATCCCACACTCTAATGACTAACCTGTGGGGTATGTAGTGATTTCAATTTCATCAAAATTAGCTTTGCCGTGAATATAACACAAACTTTTATAGAAACTAAAAGTAGTCGTTTTCCTTTGTTCTCCCCTTCACAGCTGCATATTCTTTCTAAAAGCTGGCTTATCTATAATTTTCCAAAATATTTTCAATAAACTATTGCAGAATGCCTCTGAAGGCTCGTTTTCGGCTGTTTGTCCATGCCATGAGATAGTCATCCATCTCTGGACACAGGTGATGTGTTTTGGCCACTTGTTATGGAGGCCATCGTAGACACTGCCAGTCTGGGCGAAGTTCGGGACACATATCTTGCTCAGAGCAGTGCTGAGACATCCCAGACTCAGTGATTTCATGTTAGAAAGTCCCATGAAGCCGTCACCTTTATAGGATGGAGCTGGGGCTTTCCTCCACTCTTAGATTCCTGAGTTAACACTGACAGCCAGTCAACTGAGGCTCTTCCAAAGAAAGTATTTGCAATTAAGCTGTTCTAAGACCCACCTAAATGCAGGACCCTGTATATTCCAATTAAATGAACACTTTTGTAATACTGTGAATGTGAAAGCCTTTCAATCGGTGACAGAAACATTGAACATATTCTATGAATGATTACTAATACTAGCAAACAGCCACTGAATGCTTACTCTGTGCTGTCCTGAGGCTGTTGTGAGTGATTTACATAGATTAACTCACACTCAGAAAACCCAGCAATACAATTGTCTTCTGTGCATACTCTGTTCTTCAGAAATTATGAATGCACCCCCTAAATTCTTGACAAATAAATTCACTAGCACAGAGGGGCTATTGTAATTATCACTGTTATCACCTTCATAAGAATCTTGCAAAACTGTCATAGTCTTATAACCAGAGTAAAGGTACTCATTAACCCAAAGTCAAACATTACTGTAAATCTGTTCATGAAGTTTCTTCACTAATTCTAAACCTTTCTTAAAATGTCCATCTCAGTTGTACTTATTTCACAAAGGAAATGTGTGATTTTTTATTTTTTTTTTACATAGATAATAATTACCTGGGGGAAAATGAGAAATCAATACTTAGGGTGCAAGTCGTGTCTTCAAACTCAACAAAGTTAAGTTTTTCTCTAGATAGAAACCAATTCATGTGCTATAGGCTGTTGTTAAAAAAATTGTTTTTGATCTTGTTCAGATTTGGCCCTTAGGGTTTTGCAGGTCGGTGTTATTGTGTCTCATGTCCCCTACTGTGAAAATCAACTTGCGTTTGAATGTGCATCTTGACCCATAAATGCCACTGTGGTCCACTGAGCGTCTGACTTCAACGTTTCCTGTTGTAAAATGGACAATGGAAAACAGTTCTTTTTTCCTGAAAAGGGGGCCTGTGACAGAGCATGTGTATATGTTCGTAAGTGTAGCACAGATGGGATAAAATGCAGTGGGTTCAAGTGCATGTCTTCAACTAGTGAGGAAGGGGATACAAGACAACAAAGTTTCTGAAAAATGCCAGATTATCGTTTCCGTTTCCAGTTCACTTCTCCCTTTCACAGGATTGCCTTCACCCTGGTTACCCATAGTCTCTAGCTTAACTCTTTGCCTCGAAATGAAGATATATCAAATTCTCTCTTCACCATTCACTTTGCTGCTTGCTCTTCCCCTCTACTCGGCACACACAGATTTTATTTATCTTTAAATCCACATGTATAGCCCAATGTGTAGAATAGGAGGCCTGGCTGAGGCGGAAATGAATGAAGGCGTGCACACATGAACAGTGCAGGGATAATGCTGCCCACGTGCATTATTCTCTGCATGGGTGGCCTGCGCCTATTTTTAGAATTCCACTTTTCAATAATTTTTGGTAAAGAATCTCAGGAAAGGTATCTCGTCTATTTTTGTATAGACACCATACGTTTTGAGGAAACGTCATCTGAAAATTAAAGCACGTGGCTCTATTTTCAAAAATCTGATATCTGACAGTGCTTGATTTTTTTCTAACTAAATTTGATATTTTATTTATTGGTGGATAGGTGGATGGATGGATTGATTGAAAAATAGCAGAAGTATGAAACCCAACTGGAATTTTTATCCAACTTGGAGAAGCCGTGCATGGGAAGATTATTTCCCTGCTGGATCTTCAGGTCAAAAGGCACAAGAAAAGAAAGGAAAAAGAATTAACATTTATTGAACCTGGGCTCAGCGCCCTGCTACTTTCCCTATGGCCAGGGTTCTCTTGACAGTACTTATGGTGAAGTAGGACCAGGAGTTGCAGGTAGACACTGGTCAAGCTAGGATTACTCAGTGGCGGATAATCCAGTTTTCGGCAAAACTAAGGCCAGTAGATCTTCCTCTACTGTATTTAAGAATTGAGTTCCTTGAGGTCATTCCTCTTTCAGAGAGGGCAAAGGAAGAGAAGGTGGATAAAACTCACACTATAATCCATAAACAGCTTTCATGGTAAAGGTTAAATGGACTAAACAACCAAACACACACATGCACACAAAAGTTGGCTAAATGTGCTTTTCTTGAGGTAGGTTAGGTATACTACAGCACAAAGGCAAACTGACTACTTATATAGTGAACATAGCACTAGGTATATAAATGTGAAAAGCTGAGGTAAAATTTGTCATAAAAGAAGGGAGAAAAGATGTATGTGGAAGGTGGGTGGGAAAGGAGCAGTTTCAGTCGCCTTCAGAAAGATTTCCATGTGCATATTGGATGTGTCCATCCGAAATAAAATGTGATTCCTGGGCATCTAATATGGCACCAGAGTCTAGTTGATGGGGCTCATTAAGGCAGTTTGAAACATCTGCTTTCCCTGTTCAAAGGACTAAAATTCAAGGACTAGTGGACTAGTATGTTAGTTATTCACAGAGAGGGCAGGTCTGTTAGCATTTAAGAACCAGCAGGAAAGCTCATGCATACACACAAACACACACACGATTATTTAGTACTCACACACACAAGGAAAGTAGATATCAAGATGTTCTGTGGTCTTAAATCACTCAAACCAGGGCCATCTACGTCCTAAAAAAGCTCTGTGAGTGTGTGGTATCACTGCAAATAACCATTGTCACCACGTCTTGTTAAAGCAAAGGCCATTTGTTTCTGGGAGAAAAGTCTGGAACATATAACTGAGGTAGGCAAGGAATTTTTTCTAATGGAAATACAAACCTTTAAATAAATAATTGTCTTTTCTGAGCACATTAAAAAAAAAACATATGTATAAAAAATCATGCTGAAAAAATTTATACTCAACGAAATTGTGACACTCACTCATCTAAAAAGCTTTGCTCATTCAAACCAGAGAGATTAATCACAGAAAGGAGATAAAAAAATTTCCTGAAAGAGAAGGGAAATAATTTAGCAGTAAATCATGGAGCAGGGCTAACATGAATCACAGAAAAAGGTACCGGCTCTTATGATTTAGGTGACATATAAAAAATAGCCCTTCGTGGATTGACAGTTATAGGTATAAATGATAAAATTATTCAGCAGTGGTATGTGCTTTTCTTGCCATTTGTCATCTTGCATCTGATTACTTCTAAGAATTTAATTAAAGGGGCAACAGAACCATATAGACCTTTTGTGACTAACAATCAGATACCTTCTTAAGTCTTTTTAAAGAAAATATATAACTATTTTTTCGCTTTGTCTTTACTAAATGTGCGTGCATCTTCATACATGTTATTTTTCTTTATATCATTTTAGGCTTGCAAGAAAAATTTATTAAGAAAACATTAAAAATAAAATGCAAAGGCATTCATTTTTGTTATTAGCAGAAAATTTATTTTAATTTAAATATACACTGAGAGACAATGAATATGAACAGCTGCTTAATCTGGATGTCTCCAGATTTTATTTTTGAACTGGAAATCCAAGATAATTGTACTTTTTCTCTCTGGCTCCGCAACTCAAAGTAATGAATATGAGCTCTGTGTGTGTGTGCATACGCACCACACACAAGACCATACATTTCCTATCAGCATTACAGACATTTTTCTCTAACAGAACTATAAATCAGAAGATAGTGTTTCATATAGACGGTGAATAACATCTTTTAAAAGTGTGTATAAAAATGCAGTTTTAGCAAAGGGGACCCCTTTCCATGGATTGCACTTTAATTTGCTTAGACTAGAAGATGTTGTTTTGTTTTCTTATCCTGTATATTGTGATAGTACAGGAAGTGGGTTTATATGAATACATCCTGTAATAAGGTATTCACCATCAAAATTCTTGTAAGGAAAATGAAAGTCTCAAGAACTACTGTGAGCATTGTACAATGTGACCAACCAATACATCCTTAAAAATACACCTGCGTGTCCATTTTCTTTGCAATTCAGAACTGCTAATACTACAAGCCCAATTCACAGTCACTTTAAAGTTTTGCTTCAAACGACTTCAGTGTTTTAACTGACTAAATTAAGGCTTTTCTGTGCTTCCCCCCATCTCCCAGAGCAGAAATTAAATCAGTTTTAATTTATTTTATTTGCTAACACCGTGGATATAATTATTGCTGCCGAGTCTTTTTAATTGTTTTCAACTAGGTGCTTGTCTTTAAGTTGCAATCGACTTCTAATTCCACATTGTTGATATTCCCCTGCTAATTCTGACAAAGCATCATAAATCCAGGTATTTAGGTTTATTGAATTTTGAAATGAGGTGATTAGTTGGATCATGGATGAATGAATTGATGCAAAGCAAAATGAATTTTATGATTTACTATGGTTTACAAGTTCCCTTGGAACCATTATGGGCAAACTGTAAAATGTATTAAGGGCTAAGATATCACATTTATAATCAACTTGGCAAATTTTCCTCATGTAAAGACATTCAGGCATTCTGCAGAAGAGTCACTGTTGAATAGGCATTGGGCATATACAATTAATTTTCACTGTGTTGTCTTCCACTCTATCATTTGAGTCTAAGAGGCTAATGTATGAGGTATCAGAGGCTTCACAATCACTGTGAAATGCCACGCCGTGTCATTTTTAGGGTTTTAGGTTGTAGTCTAATTTTCAAGGTAATTACCAAATCAAAGTTCTAATAAGATGCATTTTACTTTAAAACAAAAGGTTCATCCCTTATTCCCTCCCTGATGGAGGCCATGAGCGTATGGATTTTACGTTATTGATCTTGTGGCATATAACCCATGCATTTAGTTTGGTGTTACAACAGTTGGGAAAGTGTGGGTCCATTAACACTGTGAATTTAGATGTGAAATGTTTACATCATACTATGAAGGTGACACCAAAGAAACTAGGCAGCTCAGGATCCATGGCTAGAACAAGGAGGAAAACATGTACAGCATGGTGTGAGGGGCCTCGGGGGGTCTTCGCTGCCATTGAAATTCTACCATTAGTAATTCATCCCTCTCTTTTCCTTAATAATCTTATTAACCCCCCAAGATAAGATACCACCTCCCAACAGCTCACTGAGATTAGCTGTACCAAGAGATGCTACCTTTGCCGTAGACCTTGGGGAGGGTGGGACATGACAGCTACTTGAGGAGTTTAGTGCGAGAAGAGGCACCGTGGAGGAGAGCTCCGGGTAGCTAGGGAATCCTCTGAGGGCCTAGGGAGAGAAGGACGGCGAGCGTAGCCAAAGAGCACGATTGCCCTTGTTCCCAGCCTCAGTCGTGCAGTGTTGCTACCTAGACAACTTGTAGCAGGTCAGATGCACCAAATCTTTCGGTTCCAAACAACCAGTTCTTACATTTGGCGTCATGCAATATTCATCCTTTACACCTATTTCAACTGACTGTGATATGTAAAGAAGTACACTGTCGTTAAGAGTGAACTTATTCTAAACATCCCATGGGAAATTTACAGTGTTGTGTCTGTTGGGTTAAAAACCAAAATGTTCATTTCCCTATGACTTGTCTTAGAGACTTCACAAGGCTTCAGAGGTGACCTGTTAGGTTTATTTGTTTCTAATCAGATCCATCATCTGTAATTATTATTTCTTGTGTGTGTTAATTACCACTGACACTCTAGTCCTTAGACACGTGGTGGGGATGGCCCAGAGGGCCTGATGCATTCTGATCATACATGAATGAGACTTGTGGCCACTAGGAAGAGTACAGTTAAGTGGTCTCCTGACTTAGACTTAGGAAAAAAAGCAGAGTGCGGAATAAGTTTTTCTTTCTAAGGATAATAAAAGGAATCTTCAGGAGTCCTCATTTTTAAGCTCCAGTAGCTCAGTTTGGGACCTTGAGTAGAGTTTGGGGCAATCTCCAAATCAATTAAATGTAGTGCTCAACTGTGGTTTTATTAGTTATTGTATATTTAAACAAAGTGTTTCTAATATTTTGGGATTTCACAGAAGAGCAAGCGATACGATGAAATCCTGAAAATTTGGTTGATTAGTCAACTTCGCTTTCTTCCCCTCCCACTGCCGTGTCCTCTGCCATACCCACGGTGTTGCCGAAGACCGAGCTTTCTGTGAATCTGCTTCTTCCTATCTTCTCTTGAGCAGGGAGATAATTGTTTAGGTTTGAAAGACTTCTAGCTTCTGAGCCAGCATGGGCAAAAATCCTTTTATGTTATCAAAGTACTTCATTAAGCAGAGTATGTGACTTTGTAGATTAAAAGTGAAAAAAAATTTTTTTGAAGACTGCTAATTTACCGTGTGATGGAGACTTGGCCACAGCCATTTGCCAACTTGCTCAAGAAAACGGACAGTCTATGACAGGGAATAGTCAGTAATACTGATTGTGTTGTTCTTTTTATAGGCTTAGCACTTTCCAGAAGAAGTGCCTTTTTTTTTTTTTTAATGTAAGGGGTTAAAACAGCACTTAGCTGCAAGTGTGAATATATTTTTACCGTTCTGAAAATTTTACTGAGAATAATAATTGAAAGTAAATGAGCTCCCGAAAGCTGGACATGTGTTTGCATTTTCAAAGACTATTATTTTGGCATTTCATGACAATGCCATGTGGTGAGTCATAAGACTGGTGGAATTCCATTACAGGTATCCGTGTACATTAAGAACTAATAGAATGAGACATTTTAGCTGACAGAGTCAGAGTTTTATAGCATGTATAATAGAAATCTCGTAATGATAAAGCACATCACTGTTAGATTTTAGCACACAGCAGAGGGAAGCAACACGTCTTTCTGCTGCTGCCTTGCTGCTCCTCCCAACTTCTCCCTCATCAGTACTTCCTTTATTACTTGACGTTTATTCAACAAACGGAAGTTGTTTCCTGGAGGCCACGGTAATATGCTGCCCACATGAACAGTGTATCAGGAACGTCCTCTAATCTCTCTAATAATAATACTAACGTGAAACATGCAATCCTCTCTAATAACTCCATAGATTTATATATATAACATTATCTTTCACCATAGCTCCAGGGGAGTACTTTTATTTGTCTCTTTCTATGTGTTCCTAAGACAAATCTAGTTAGGAAGACTTTTCAAGTAAGGGGCCAAGTGCGATGCATTTCTAGATTCTCAGTGCCTAGCCCGGAGCCTGGCACATGCTTCTGTACACACTCAATATGTGGTTAACAGACCGAGTTGGGAGATTCACTCTATGGATGAAAGGACTGAGGCTCAAGAGCCTAAGTCTCCGGGGTGACAGCTAGTGAGTTACAGGCGCAGAGACTGAAGTCAAACCTCTTGACGCCGGCACTCAGGGCTCTTTGCGTATCTGCCCTCCGACTCCATCAAGGCACAGAGAGGAGGGTGCGGGTCAGACCACAGAGTCCTCAGGACGCCAGGGAACAAGGCGGCAGCACCTGCAACGAAGGAAGGACAAGGGCAGTGTCAGAAGCCAGAGCTCATCTTCCTATTTTCCTATTTTCTCTCTGTCACAAATGTTCTGGGATCAACTACCTTCTCTCTCGGCGTCTCACCTCCCTGCCTCTCCTCCCACACTGATGGGGAGCCCTTGTTTCCTAATATTTATCTGTCTCCTGTTACTGAGCATTTCCAAAAGCAGAACCGTGGCCTCAAGAATCTTCAAAAAAAACTCTGTCTCGACCCAGGGCAGGTCTGGTCTTTGTTCTGCGGTGGACGGACTGTAGCAAGAATTCTCGCCACGCCATGGGGACCAGGGAGGGTCTAGAAAGAGGACACAGGTGTCCCTGCCGTAGCCAGCCGACTGAAGCCAAGTTTAAGGTCTTTTCCTTCAAAGCTCTGAGAGCCATCACGCCGAAGTCATTTCTTCCATTTCCTGGTTTTATAATGTTACATTTCAGTACAAATCTCACTTCATTTGTGTTATCAAACACAATTAAGTGATCTATGCAGAATAATCAGATTTTCCAGCAGATTATTTTCTCTTTATTATTAATTTCTAAGAGTAAAGAGGAAGAGACTGACCTCTATTGAATGCCTACTCTGTAAGGCACTGTGTCAGGTACCTTTCTTATCCTAATCTTAAAAAGAAAAAGAAGCAAAAACACTCTGAAGTTAGAACTTAATACATCTTCCTTTGCGAATGAGAACACTAAGGTTCAAAGACATAAATACGGTGCCCAAGGCCAAAACCCAGCCAAGGACCACTGAAATCTGATTCCAGAGATCCTTGCTATTCTCCAGGGTCTATTTCAGGACTTAAAAATGTTGCTAGTTATTTACTTTAATGCCAAGGAACTTTTCTATACATAAACCTTGCATTTGGAAGCTTTATTTTAGAAAAAAAATCACTCTGGCACATTCCAAATCTGTAACTATACTCCAGAATAGTAGCCATCTTATTCAGCAATCCCATGACCTTAATAAAATTGTATTTTTGGTTTTAGGATTACACACTGAAAGGCAGTGTAGAACAGAGAGAAAATATAACATGGTCATAGCAGATCAAGATTTTGATCTCAGATCTGCCAAAGACTAGCAGTAAGATCTTGGCAAATTACCTATCTTCTTTGGACCTCAATTTGCATTCCAGTATAATCACGATGATCTTGAAGGTGTCTTCCAATTCTAGAAGTTATCTATACATTTTAATATCTGTCATAAGAAAAGTGATTTTCAATTATTCATTCCATGCACAATTGTCCCTTCTTTTTAAAAGCCCTCAGGAATATAAATCTGCTGTTTTATGTTCCTCCTAATAGAAGGTACTGATACTAACGTGTTTAAAGGGTCTAAATAAAAATTACTTTTATTTAACTTGTTTTTGTTTAGAAAGAGTTTAGGTGAAACTATCTTGCTGCAGACTGAGTGATGGAAAAATACATTTGCCTTTAAGTAGAAGAACAAAGAGAACTCTGTTGAGATAAAGCTTCAAATGTGCATTTATGGTCATGTTAGGGACTGAGTTTGTGTGTCCACCTCAGTTTCCATCGAGATTCAGGCCTGTAGACAACAGTGTTAGAAAACAGTATAGCTGTAGTATTAATACTTCATTATTTTTTTTTCCCACACATGAACATTTATTAAGCATTTTGAGTATCATACACAATTGGCTTCTTTTACTTAGCAATTTTTGGCATTTTTCTCTCAATACGTCATTCTTTTTAACTGCTGCAGATGTTACATTTTATAGACATATTGGTTAGTTATTTCTTATTAATCTTCATTATACAACTTACAGAAAGTAGTTAGCTGAGGACTTTTTCACACTGAGATAGGTACAAAATATAATTTCCTTTAAATTAAGAAAGGAACTTAGGCCAAGGACTCTCAGTATATTTATTTATGCAGTTTCATTTTAAGGTTTGGAATTAGAAGTATACCTATCATCTCACATAGGCAAACTTTTGTTTTGTTTTGGAAGAAAGCGAATCTTTATAGAAACCACTTGAAGTCTAATAATTGCAGGAAGCAAATTGGAGGTGCCCTATGAGACAGTTAGCACCTACTAGCTTAACCTCCCTGATTAATGAATGGCTGCTTAACTAACTTGCATTGAAATTCAGAGGATTAACCATCGAGTTTTCTGAAGAGGATTTTTTTTTCTTTTAACAAAAAATCATTGACAAATGAGTGTAGTATCTTAATGAAGTATACCCATTTGTTCTGTTTTAATCTTCCTGTAGACTTCTCCTCCAAAACAAAAATTCTCCTGCAAAGTTTAAAAGTGCCCCTCCAATGTGACTGTTCCATCATTCACATTCAGAATCAGTGACAATTTCCAATAAAGTAGGCATTGACCGCAAAGAACAATGTTGCTAGATTGTGCAGATTGCATGTGGGAAAATAAAATGCTCATGAAAATTGCCTTCTTGAAGTGAATGTCAGCATTTCTAAGTTTGATTTTTATTTTATTTCAGAGTCAGTTTTTTTGTTCTGCAAGAAAGCTTTCCTAATAGAAGTTAGTGATAGGAAGATGTATGATTTTTTGCATCTCGGACATATGTTTATTTCTTAATTTTAATCAAGTTAAAAAGAATCAATTGCTTCAAGTTGTAAATATTACTGATGCAAAATAAAAAAGAATCAGTCTGCTAAAATTGGTGGGATACGAGGGGAGGAGAAAATATATTTTACTATGTGATCTCATTAAGCATGACTTTGGCATTTTTTTCTTAGTTAATGGCGGTTTTTTCTTAGTTAATAATCCATTCCGTTTTGTGTCTCACTCCGTTGCTACTCACTTGCTCTCATGTGTTTACCAGTTGAAATTGAGCACCTGAGGAGAAGCTTAGAAATCTTGATGAAATATTTAATCTTGTCAAATATTATCATCTTTCCCCCTCCCCTCACTCTTTGTGGCCTATTTATACTACTTTGCTATTAAAAAAAAAAAAAAAAGAACTATTTTTGGTCACAAGAAATATATTTTAAAAGGTAAAGTTCCTGTACAGTAGCGGTCACTGTCATTTTGTCAGCTTGTCACTCTGCAGGGCCACACAAGAACAGCAAGGAAAGGTATCAGTGCGTCCCTCCGTGGAATGGGGTAGAGCAGCATTTTTGATTTGAATCAGAAAAGGAGAACATTGCGCACATCTCCTGATCAGTTGGGACAAACTTTGATTTTAAACTTGTTTATTTTTATTTTTTGAATAGGGAATGATGCCGTGTCAAATGTCTAATTTTTCTACTTTACATATTTCAGGAGAAAACACGTCATCTTCTGTTTTTAATTCCATCTTTGTGACCGAGGTCAAAGTGGCGTCATTCTGTTTAATTGGCTCTGTGCAGTTCACGAGGGAATGCAGCCTGGTTAAGTCACTCTGGAGCCTTTGTAGGAACTAATCTGCCCCGCGTTTAGCCTCCCCCTTGACCTCGTTAAAGGTAAAGGAGGTCAGACTTGGGTTCAGCAGAGGCACTCCTTTGCCAAGGAGACTGGCACGACAAAGTAATCGTTGTGTGTCACTTTTCATTAATCACACCACTTTTCCTTTTCATGAACTACCAGCAAATAATTGTTACTAAATGCGATTTGCAACACTCCATGCAGTGGTTGAAGAACCAGAAATAGGCAAACAGATAAAAACACTGTTTAGCTTGCAGGCAAGCAAGTGTTTGCTATTCAGAGATACATCGTGTATAAACATTGATTTAGCCATGAGCTGACACTTATAAAGCTTTTGCTCTTTCCAGAAAGCCCTGTGGTCAGGCTAAGTAATAGCCAAGGGCAAGTGCTTTTACCTGTATGGCAAGGTTACATTCTATTTAAATTGCCTGATCTGAAATAAATCAGTTTCCCTAATGTTAGAGGGCTGCAAGATTGCCATAGGTGAGAATCAAGTGCACTAAGTAAAATGTTTGCCTTTATGGTGAAAGACTCCTAGAGGGCAGCTTGTTGATTTTGAATAAATATTTCATTGAGCGGCTGCACATAATTTCGAAGCTAAGGATTTATTTAAATCAATGTAGATTTCCAGCTTGCTTTAAGAAATGGGTTACATTTATGCACAACGAACGAGAAAACTTTTTGTTTTCTTCTTATCAGGGCTTCCCAATATTTAAACCCCTCCAGAGTGACTGATAGGACTTTTGAAGGTGCTGGTGCGTTTGGCACCAGACGAGCTGTGGTTCTGCTATCAGTGGGTTCGTTACAGGAAACAACCTAGTTCTGTGTGGTCTGCTCAGATTACTGGTCCTGAGTACGGAACACGTGCACGTGTGCGCAGCATACCGCAAATGGACGCTATGGAAATGTGGCCAGACACATAATGAAGCAAGTAAATAGTGAAGCATTGCTCTCCCTACACTATGGTGTTATTAGCTCAACCCTGTCAATACACTATGATGGCAAAGAGAAGACAGAGTCAGCTCTGAAGATGGACATAGCAGGAGCCGAGATCCCAAACTACTGTCTGTTTTCAGGCTCTTCCTCACTGTGATTCATTCTGTTTTCTCTCTTTTAGTCATTGAAATTCCCCATCAGTTGTAATATGCATGACGGCTTTATTTGATATTAAGATGCAAAGTTGAAGAACTCAACATTGACAATATACACTAATAACAAAGAGGATTTCTAGGAGAAAATGTATTGAAATTGAAAAGAGTATTTTTCTTAAAAAGAAACATAAAGGAAGACCGATTATGAAATCCAACTTTTCAAAGTTTTTTCCTGGATAATATGCTTGTCAAACAAAGCCATGATATTTAGCAGAGGGTGAAAAAATCACATTTTGGTAAAATAGAAAAAGTAATTTGATCAGATATATACAGATTCCTTATTTATAAAAAGTTGAGTTATTTAGTTATATAAAATCTACTTTGCAGATAGTTTGTTGATTCTGAGAAAGTGTTTTCCCAAAGCATACTGAAGTAAAAAAAAATTCAGCCAATACTAATGCATAACATGAACTTATAAAATCGCAATATACTCACTGCTAAAATGAATCGGAGTCCCCATTGCATAAGCAGAGGTAGTCTTCCATTTTTATGGATCTCAGGTTCATCATGTACTCACAGTTTTTATTATGGTAACTTCTGTGGTGTTTAATCTTTATCGTATTTAGTTTTTAGACATTGGTTATCATTGAGTGTTCAGCGTCTAATGAAACTTAACACTTTATGTGATTGTAAGTATGAACCATCCCATCTAATCAGAAAAAAAATTTGTTCCTAGCAGTTCTTCAGTGCTAACGACATTCTAAGTACCCTGCACATATTAGCTTACTTAATCCTTGCGACAGCATATGACGTAGGAGGTACTCATCATCATTTACAGACAGGAAATGAAGATACAGAGGGGGCTTCAGGGTCTTGACTAAGATCGCACTGTGAGCCCGGGAGCTGCACGCAAACCAAAGCCAACCGGCCAGAGTCTGTGCACTTAGTCACTAAGGACATTGCCCCCGAGCACTTTCACACAATCCAAGCTGCTGCACCGTAGACCAGCCAGGTCTCTGCTGACCTGAGGTGCGCTCGGGGTGCATATCATAGGCGGTACATGTCTGCTGATAGAGCACCTTCTGTCCTCTGCTAAGTGCCTGGGGATGTGAACAATTTACCCTCACGTTTGCTTTCTTACAGTGTAAAATATTATTCCTAATATACGTAAAGTAAGATTGCACAGTTGTAACACAAATGGATGCATGCAGATCTAAGAGGGGAAATAGATACGACCTGGTAACTGGATGATAGATTTTGTCCTTAGCAAGTGTGCAGTTGATGCCCTGAAACTGTTCTTCTGTCCCCACTATGACTTTTCTCCTTCAGACTGAGAAACCCTACCAGGGTCGCCTGTGTGCCCTTACCCTCTGCAGCACAGGGTAGAGGCTGTCGTGGAGGTGCCCCTCTTTATAACAGCTGAGTTGGCTAACTTCACGTTTCCTGTCTGGAGCAGGTGGGTGCAGTGTCTGTCTGCCTCGCTAAGCTAATTTTCCTTTTCCTCTCGGCATCCAGAACTTACCTTCCTTCCTCTTTAATGGATAGAGGTTCTTTGGGGAGGTTTTTTTTTCCCTTCCTTGCATAAGTGTAAAGGAAAACAGCATAATGTTTTCTTCAACCTTATTAAATTGCATTTCACCCTTGAAAAATGAGCCAGTGGTTCGGTGACGGCCTGGGTATGAACCATGTCCGGACGCCCAGAGGTGCAGGAGGCCTTGGCCCACGCACACCTGTCCAGTGTTGGAAGGACACGTAAAGACAGCAAGATAGGGGAAGTCGCTGGTGGTCCAGGGGTTAGGACTCCGTAACCTAATTCACTGCTGAGCGCCAGGGTTCAATCCCTGGTCGGGGAAATAACATCCCCACAACCCACGAGGCATGGCCCCCAAAAAAATAAAAAATAAAGGCAGCACCCTCTTTGGTCTCTGGCAGTACCAGCATCTGCAGTGAGGTCAATGAATGTGGTCATTCAACACTCTAAAGAACTTAATTCAAAGCCCAAAATAACATCAAAATACTGCAGATCCTTCCCCGATTGTATGAAGCTGTAAAGTTGTCACCAAGGCCGCCCCTTTAAGTAAGTCCTTTTATGGTCTCCCATTCTCTGTCCCATTACCCTCCCACTCACCCCCTTCTCGACCCCTGGTCCCTGCGGAAAAACTTCCCCAGCCCCAGGCTGCAGTCCGGCTTTCCCCCTTCCTGGTCCTGCCTCGCAAAGTCAAGGCTGCTTCCTGACAGCAGGAGGAATGCTGTCAGTAGTCGGGGATGGGTAAGAGATCAAGAGAGAAACAGAATTCTCTTTAGCCAGTTGGGGGAAAGGGAAAAATTGTTAATTCTCATGTTAATATATTTTATCCCTCACAAGTAGGTCATCAATTTTTTTCTTCCTTCTTTCTATCCACACTGTAACCCCCAGCCAATCTTGTTGAGATACAACGTTGTTGAGATAAACATCATTTTTTTCCTTCTGGTAGGCATGTGAACTTACAAACGGGAACTGAAATCATAATTGATAGACCCATACAGCAGTTCTCCCCTTTTGGCCATGGTTTTTTAAAGTTTCTCACCCTGTAATATGTACTCAGGAACTGATCTGATTTCTTTCTATACGTTTCAACAGTGTGCTAGGCTAGGTGAAGGGATTTTAATGATAAAAGAGAGACCCCATCTCTGTCCTGATTGGCTGTGGATGGAAGATTTGTCATTACATAAATTAACACTGGCATAATAATTATATTCCAGTTATTATAAGGACTGCAATAAAAGGACAGTCTGCAATGAAAGCTACAAGACTGAAATTTCACCTATAACCGGGGAAGTGGTTAGCATTTAATAAACGTTTACTGAATAAATGAATCAACACATTCAAATATTACATACAAGTCTTTGGAGAATTCCAATTTATTGGAAAAACTGCATAATCTTCTCTGTGTTCTCTTTTTGAGACGCGGCTTACACTGTAGAGCACTCCAAAGAGAGATCTTGGAAGTCTGTATCACAGGACAAATCTTATTGAAATTCCCACTCACTGCTGTCTGAACCATCATTTTCACTGATGAGAAATGGTTTATTGCTTTTTCATCACTGACATTCACTTTGCTTGATGAGAGAAAAAAACAAAACAAAACAGTGTCATTAAATAGTAAGCTTGCTGAGATTTGGTTTTCTCTCTTTTTTTAACTTAAGCTTATACATGCCTATTTCACAGGCATATTACCCCATCTCACCCATGAAGAAACAAGGTAGGTTGATTGGCATGGACCCCATTCACAGACTAGAGCCACTCTGGGATCCTAACCCCACACTGTCCTTTACTGGTTTTGTTTAATGTAAAGTCAAGTCATTGTGTTAGTTTGCTAGGGCTGCTGTAACAACTGCAGATTGAGTGGCTTAAACAACAGAAATGTATTTTCTCACCGTTCTGGAGGCTAGAAGTCCAAGATCAAGCTATTGACAGGGTTGGCTCCCTTTTAGGGCTGTGAGGGAAGTTTCTATTCCAGGTCTCTTTCCTTGGCTTGTAGATGGCCATCTTCTCCTTGTGTCTTCATATCGTCTTCCCTCTGTTCATGTCTGTGTCCAAACTTCCTCTTTGTATAAAGGGCACTAGTAATATTGTGTTACAGCCCACCCTAATGACCTCATTTTATCTTAATTACATCTATAATGATGCTATCTCCAAATATGGCCGCATTCTGAGGTACTGGGTGTTAGGATTTCAATTATGAATTGAGAGAAGGCACAATTCAGCCCATAATAGTCATCTTCCTGAAGGGTTCTGTGGACTGAGTGTGACTAAAGTGGCACAAAACTGTTCCTCTTTTCAGAAAAATTGAAGTCGAACACCGCAAAGTTATCAATTAGATAGAGGTATGAAGTACACAATCATGAGATTAGAATTTTGTCTGATTAATGGGTGGTATTACTTAGATAAGTATTCTCCTGCATTGATATAGAATGAATATTAAAATTAATATTTTAATACCATTATCTATATTAAACATTATCTATATTATATAGATAATATAACATTATCTATATTAAATCTAGAAATGATCCTACATTGGTTATGCTTATTGCCCTATGAGAAACAGGGAAGTATCTCCATTTTAGTGTCTAAGGTCTGGCAACATCATAGGTGAGACTTGAATTGTAAGAAGTAATAGAGGGAGAAATGAGTTAGCCCAGGTTCCTGACTTGATTTTCTCCCTCTTGAGATCGTCTTAGGTGTTCTGATATCTATTAGGCTATTCTTTCATTTGTGGCCATTACATCTGGCTACTGATCTGCAGAGTCCAAATACCAATGGTCTCGGCTATCAGTGAGGTTGCATCTCCCTCATCCTGGAAGTTTCCAGATAAGGATGTTCAGTGGGTTTTACTTCTTTATCTTCCACAAGTGAGAATCTGATTGAAGTGGTAGATTGCAGGCCCTGTCATTATGTGCTCCAGGAGATACACTGGAAAGTGCTTTGTAGCCAAATGGGTAGGGGCTTAGGGTACAGGAAAAGGGGACCTGCATTTTCTACCTTTCTGGCTGGCAGCTTTGTTTGACCTAAAATCAAATTACTAGAAGAAGCAACAACATGGTGTGAAATTTAAAAACAAAACAAAATAGATGCACTCTAGTAAACCCGCAAGCACTTTGTAGTTTCTGTTTTATTATGTTTGAATAGTTATTTTCTGCTGAACCCGTTTTTCATTCTAGATTGAAAAGAATCTGGTGTTTCAAAGACAAACAGGAGTTCAACGTGTTAATAAAGCAGAAATACACCATCTTTGGAGACTAGTCTGAAACTCATAATAAATGAAACACTCGTATAATGAATTGAGAGTTCTCGGTTAAGTCACTGTCACTTGATTGATTTTGTTTTTCTTATCTGTAAAATGGGCTTTTGAGAAGTACATGGCTAAACCTGCAAGAGTGGTATGAAAATTTTGCATGTGGTCATCCAAGCATTATTCATTTTTCTAGAGAGAAAGTCCATAAACTCCCCATGATTATCAAAGGTGTCAGTAACCAAAAAAGTCTAAAAAATATCTGGACCAGATGACCCCAATTAGCATTCAAGACAATTACAGGTTCTATACGATTTACCTGTTCTGAATCCTTCTCTTAGCCATTGTTACTAGGATTTATCAGTGTAAATGTTAAGTACAAACTCAAAGTGAGCATACATAATTTGGCCCAGTGTCTTGTGGATTTTAATAGATCTAATAGTTGGTTCATAAATAAATAATGAAAAGATAAATTATAGAAAAATTTATGGGATAGGGCAGAAGTGGGCAAATACATAATAGTTCTTAGTCTTTTTTGTCTGTGACAAATGATTCATTAGAAAGACGTGTTCCCATTGGTGTCTTCAGAACTATTTAAAATTCTCAACACGTTAACCGTGATTTTACTTTTCTTCTCATTCTTGAAAGTGTATTAGAGTGAGTGAAAAAGTGACAGTAGGGCCTGTATACTGTTAAACTATTTCTAAGACATTAGGTCAAGAATTAAACAAGGCATTCATTATATACCATGTAGTAATCCTCATGAATTTTTGCCTAAATATTCTTGCCTAATTATAGCATATCTTATTTGTTCGTAAGCCCTAAATGAAATGGTAAAATGAATAGTGAATTGTGGATATGTTTCTAATATACCCCGATAAGATACAATTGTGTTAAAGAAAATGGAATGTTTTCAATTTTTTAAATAATATTGTAATTTACAGACATAATTTGCTATGACAATATATAGTATAGTATTGCATATGTCAGATAAGAAAAGCTGGTACCTTTGGACGTGCACATAAATTTTAAGTTTTCTATCAGAACAAGATAAGAAAGAACTTAGTCAAATAAGTTATGTTGAAAACATGAACCTGAATTCAACATTCAGGGAAAAAAAGGGTTGCTTTCTGTTTAATAATTGTCTTGGTTTTTGTTTGTTTTATTTTTTTATTTTTTATTTTTCTGTTTCTAGAGCTCCTTGTGTCATCTGTCCTTAAATAATACTCTTTTGAAAAATCTCATGTGTCCTAATTGGCCTCCTTATTTGGGTCTCCCAATATTGTTCTCAATTTTGGCTACACCTATAAAAAGTACCGATACCTGGATCCCCCTCACCAGGACTCTGATCTGTTTGGCCTGGGGTGCAGCCTGAGCACGGAGATTTTTTAAAACTCCCCAGATGATTTAATTGTGTTCACATGCTTGAGAACCATTACCTTAAAGAAGTCACGGTTCTTGGAGAATAGCTGATTCCACATTTGCAAACAGTAACATCAAGTTAGACTGAGAACATCTTGTGTTGTCAAAAAAGCAAGAACACTTTGCAAAGTATCTGGGATAAGCCAAAATGTAGAAAGAACCCAACTTAAAGAAACTTCCACAATTGATGCAATTTGACTATCAATTAGAAAACAAATAGTCAATTGGGGTAAATGGAATCTATAAAAAAAACCCAACAACACTAAGTTCATAATAATACAAAAGTCATGTGTGAGTGAGAGGAGTGGGTCGTATGTATAAAACTGTGCTAAAGGGAAGATGTGTTTTCAGTAATATTTATAGAAAATGCTTTATGTTCATCAAGTCAAATTGTTTATTCAAATTTCTTAGTTTTCTTTATTCATTCAGTATTTGGATGCCTACTATGCGCCAAATAATGTTCTAGGTACTGGAAATATATTGTTCATTTCAGTGAAATCCTTGACTTCAAAAACTATATATTCTAGCTGGAAGAAATGAGTGACAGATATACATAATAACACAGCAGCAAATGCTACGAAGAAGAGTAATTCAGTGTAAGAGGATAGAGAGGTAGGGCAGAATGAGACCATTACAGAGATTACGGTTGGGGAAGCCTCTAAAATTTTAATATTTGAACAAAGACCTGAATAAAGTGAGGAAGTGTGCTTAAGACTCACTAGGGGAAGAGAGTTCCATGCTGAGGAACAGCAGCAAGTGCAAAGGCCCTGAGGTGTGAATGGTCAGCAAGAATGCCAACATGACAGAAGCAAGATATTGAGGTCAGAGGGGCAGCCAGAGGTCAGATCACTTAGCGCTTGAGCATGGAGGGATATGGTCTGCTGCTGTGTGGAGGTGGATTGTAGGGGGCAAGTCCTGGAAACAGGATGCCAGTTGGGAGAACAGTTGGGAGTTCAGGTGTCAGCAGTGGACAGGGAGAAAGTCATTAAATTCAGGACTCTTTTTTTTTAAAAATTGAAGTATAGTTGATTTACAATGTTGTGTTAGTTTAAAGTGTACAGCAAAGTGATTCATATATATATATACACACACACACATATATATATTCATTTTCAGATACTTTTCCATTCTTGGTTATTATAAGATATTGACTATAGTTCCCTGTGCTATACAGTAGGACATTGTTGTTTATTTTGTATATAGTAGTGTATATCTGTTAATCCCAAACTCCTGATTTATCCCTCCCCTCCCCTTTCCCCTTTGGTAACCATAAATTTGTTTTCTAAGTCTGTGAGTCTATTTTTGTTTTGTAAATAAGTTCATTTGTATCGTTTTTTTTAATTCCATGTGTAAGTGATATCATGTGATATTTGTCTTTCTCTGTCTGACTTCAGTTAGTATGATCATCTCTAGGTCCATTGATGTTGCTGCAGGTGGCATTATTTCATTCTTTTTTATGGCTGAGTAATATTCTGTTGCATATGTATATATGTACCACATCTTCTTTATCCATTCATCTGTCAGTGGGCAATGAGGTTGCTTCCATGTCTTGGCTGTTGTTCATTTTTTAAAAAATAGAGCTGAATAGAGTTTTTGATGGATTGGGAGTATATTTTGGTGAAAGGGGAGAATCAAGAATGGATATTTACTGAGATGTAGAGTTCAAAGAAGAAGTATGTTTAGGGTGGGGAAGGAAGAATCGGTAGTTTATGCTGGACATATTAAGTTTGAAATACATGTTAAATATCCCATTTTTGGAGGGAGGGGGCAATTGGATATTTGGTTGTCAAGCTCAGGTAACACATTGCTGCTGACAACAGAAATTAGGGAGGCAACAGCATGTAGAGAGTACTTAATACCATGGTATCAAATAAGGACCTGGAGAGAAATCAGAGAAGAGGTTTGAGAACTGAGTTCTGGGGTACTAATACTTAGAGGTCAAGAGGAGTTAGAGGAAACAAACAAAATAGCATGAGATGAAGGAGCCAATAACGTATAAAGAAAACCAGGTATGTACTTTCCAGGAAGTCAGATCACATTCCCCAGGAGAGAGTAGTAAATTTCACAAATGCTGCTGAGAGTCAAGTAAGATGTAGGCTGAGACCTGAACACTGGATTTGGTCACATAAATGTTTTCCTGTAAGAGGATCAAAGAAATGTGGTTACAACTGAAGGGCAATATGAGATGTCACGGAAGGGACAACATCTAAACTGACAATCAGAGCAAGGTACTTTTAAATGAAAGGTATATTGTTTACAAAACTTAAGTAAATACAGTCAATTCTCACTGTTTGCAGTAGTTAGGTTCTATAACATCTCCAAGAGCACTGAATTAATGAATACTGAACCATTGCTCCTAGGGGAAAACTAGGGTTAGATTCCTGTAAGCCTCTGGTCACAGCATTTTCATCAGTTGATCAGTACATAACCTTCTTTTATGTTTGTGTGTGTGTGTGTGTGCGTGTGTGTTTTAAACACCCCTCTTAGTGTATATTGTGGATTCATTGGCATTCAACTCACAGCAAGAGCACTTAACTCATGCCTGAATGAAGATTGTCTAACACATGTTTTCTCTGTAAAGAATATTACATCCTTCTTGTGCTTAGGAACACTAGATGGTACTTCAGCACTAGGTTTACAAATACATTTTAGCAAGGGGGTGATCACAAACACAAAATCCATAAACAATGAGGACCACTTTGTGTATCATAAAATAAAATACTCTGTCAAGATGGAGATACCTCAACCCCTGCTGAAGAGAAATGGATAATCAAGCTTATAAAAAGTTTCAGAAGAATAGGAGTCCGGCTTAAACTTGTCAAAATCATTGGCACAAAAAGTGGATTGTTTTCATTGTATAAATTGTTAGACATTTGGACATCAGAACTGCTCCAATTTTATTTAGTGTCTGAAGATTCCATATACTGAGAATTGTGTAAAACTGGGGTGGTACAGAACAGTATAGACTATCTTATCAACATTAGAAAAATTACCCAGGGTTGAAACAACTACACGTTCAGATCCTATGGCTTAACTATTCTACCTGAGTAAGGCAAGTGCTGCTGTGGGCTTGTAGGCTGGGCCGTCCAGCTTGCTACATGTGCACAAGAGCTAATATAAACGTGGTTGAAAGCATTAAAAATAATTAGAATTTCTTAGAAGGGGAGCAGTATTAACATCCCATTATTAGGGCAATAAATCATGTATTAATTTAAGTTCACTAAGTACATTTGTGGCAGCCACAGTATATAAAATCATAGAAAGTCTGCCTCTAAAATTATAGTGTATTTGAGTCAACCCGCATGAGCCCAGGCTGTTACTCCTAGCCTCAGCTATTCGAGGAGAATTGAGATCTGCCTCAGTTCTTGCTGCCTCTGAATCTGAATCCAATAGAAACAACACAATTCTACGTGCCATTTTTCTAAAAATTAATAGACAATGAGACCTTGCCATGCTCAAATCAAAATTCAATATCAGCAATAAAGGAAATAATGTTGTAAGACCCCTACCTGGTGATTGACAATTGTGTAAGTTAAAGGAAACCTAACTTGGCAAGCCCCCTACCCCCCATTCTTGTTCTCATTAAATTCAGTGTTTCATTGGAAGGCATTGCAGTGTCATGGTTGCATGCACAAACTCTGGTGCCATTTTGCACAGGTTCACATCCCACTTTGGTGGCCTGTTGGCTGGTGACCTCTGGTAACCTCCTTTCCTCTCTGCCTTTGTTGACTAGCTGTATGGGGCAGATGGTGGTGGTACCTATCTCACTGTGCTGTATGAAGATTACACGAATGAAGGAATAATGTCCAGGGCTTAGTAACAACAGATCCTGGCATGTGAGAAGCCATACATAGGTGTTTATAGCAATCACAAGTATTTTGGCTTTGGCACAGTGACTGAGGTATAATCACAGAACAAATAATCACAAGATAAGTTATCCATCTTTATTTTGTATTAGCAAGTCAAAGGAGAATATAATTCACTCCTACCCCTCACCCCCAAACTTCCCATCAATTCACAGTCAAAAGAAAGATCAAAGAAGGAAACATTCTCAGAGACCCTTAATTCTAATTCCTTTTCTAGATTTTTAAAGCCCCTGTTACTCTCTAATCCCATGTTTAATTGTTTTATGTTTCCCTCTCTTAGGAAGCCAATATGATAAGTACAGTGCGATTGTTGTTTATTATACCAAAGTGATACAGATATCCTAGTTTACCTTTCTCATAATGATAAATATGGCCTAATGCAAAAAAAAAAGAAGCCATTGGGCAGGGCCGCAGGCTGGCTCGGCCTCTGGGCAGCGCTGTGGGCTGGGCTCTGAGGCTGCCCAGGGTCCCTGCTCAGGTTCCCCGGTTGTGCAGGGCCAGGGGCGATGCGGAGCTGTTGGGGGGCCGCTGGCTTGGCTCCCTGCCTGGGTGGGGCTGTAGAATAGGCTTCCCCGCCGCCGCCCCCATAGGTTCTGGGATTCTCCCGACGTTGTCTTGTCTATGGAAAGTTGTTAGCTGGTATTGTGAGGTCTTGCTGGGAACAACCTATGTCCCCATCTTGATGATGTCACCTCCTATCCATAACACTGTTTTTATTTATCTTTCATTTTCAATGAATATTTATTGAGAACCATCTATGTTTTAAAAAGGTAGAACAAAGACAAATAAAATACATTTATCCCCTGTGAGGAGTGATAAACACACTTTAAGAAACTTCATAAAGTGTTTAAAAAATCTATGAAAAGATAAATGTTAACTTCTATTATAGCTTAGAGATCGTGACCTCAATATGAACAGCAACAATTCTATAGCACTTTTAAAAAATACATCCACAGGTAATTCTTTAAAGTATTACTACCATATTCTAGTTGAAAAAAAATGAGGCTTGCCAAAATTTGCCTAATCTCTTTGATCATGCAAGGTAGAGCAGACACTAGAACCCTACCTTTAACTTCACAGCCTGTGTTAATTCTCTCAGAACAAGCTGCCAGAAGAGTCTTTCTACACATCCTTTGATAGCAATTTTGTAGTATTGAACTACTTTCTGGAAAACATAATATAGACAAGGCACATAAATTGGCTGGGGTTAAGGAGGAAGAAAAAAAAAATAGTGTCTCTCTCCAGCATTTTTTTTTTCCCTTTATTCTTTTCTGTCTATTCCCTTTTGGCTCCAAAGGGGCTCTAGAGTTTTTGAAAAAGACTAAGTATTGCCTGTTAAGACGCTGTAGCCTGAAATGAAAGGCTTTCGATGTCTTTACATAATATGATTTTCTTTGTTTCCTTCCATTCTGTTCTGGTCTCTGTATATACTTCAAGGTCGTCCACTCTCCTTACATGTGTATGTTTCCAGTACCATATTGCATTCTCTGTTTTAACCTCAGAGGTGGCTAAGTAAAGCGCTACAGTTTATCTTGCAAGTTTAGTTTCAAAAGCCAACCACAGGGAGAAGCCGCCTGTATCTTCCTGGGGTCTGACTGAGGACCTTGTCCCGTTAATAGCCTCCGTAAGAGCAGAGAACTGCAGCTTCCACATAAATAGCCTTATCAAGTCACAAAACCCAGGATTTCCTGATGTGTCTGATTTTTTAAGTTATGGATTTTTGGGGCTCCATCTAATGTTTTCATAGAAAATTATTTTATTGTTGATTTTTTAAATGAGTTAAACAATGGAATATGACAAAATTAGACACTGCCACTGAATTTCTATTCTACTTTTTGGAGAAACAATTTTACTATAATAGAAGTAATTATTCCAAGTTATAAGGTATGCAATTCTATCATAGTAAAAATTAACTATGTTAACTTTTACAGCCATTTTCATTGACATTTTGAAATAGTAAAAATAGAGTTTAGTTTTTAAAACTGGAAATTATTCATACCAATCTGTGAATCAAAGGGTATTATTTCTTTTCCTGAAACCCAACAATAATTTGCTTCTGATTTTCAATAGCTCACTGATTTCCTGTGTGTGTGTATGTTTTCCTGTGTATAAAATGACACTATGGAAAGATCTTCTCTATATGGTCTGCATGCTGTGATTAAAAATGGCTTAGAAAATGGCAGTTGAACTTAGAACTTAGAACAGCATTTCCAACATTTGTTCTATAAAACATTGAAACATTATACAAGAGAATTCCATCATCAAGTAGATTTTGGAAATGTATTGTTACAAATTTCGTGGGGAATATTTCTACTAGAAGACTTCTCAGAGCCTTTACTATTGTATATGACTTTGTACTCTGAATTTGCACAAATAATGTAGTATATGCTATCTCCCAAATGCATTTGACCATGAAATGCTTTTTTTCTAAGAGCAACCATCCTATAGTCTACAGAATGAAATTTAGTTAACATTGACTTTCGTAAAATGAGATATAAAAATAGATTTTGTAATAGGTGTTACCCATCTCTTTCTTGTTTAAAATTAATATGGTTATTATTTATAATAAAGAAAACAGTTTATATGACCAAGGAAGCTAAAAATCATCTTTAATAAAATGCCTCAAAA
The DNA here is from genome assembly GCF_028023285.1 of Balaenoptera ricei. Taxonomy (NCBI): domain Eukaryota; kingdom Metazoa; phylum Chordata; class Mammalia; order Artiodactyla; family Balaenopteridae; genus Balaenoptera; species Balaenoptera ricei. Next base: position 1,201,746 of record NC_082659.1, on the reverse strand, counting down.
GATTATTTCTTCCTCATAGATTTTTACTACTTATTTTTGAAATGTCATAAGTAGAACATATTTTTCTCAAGTTTTTCTAAAGATATACTTATTTAGGACATTCAGTATAGAGTTAAATGCATCTGCTTTTAAGAAAAAATATTTTACTAAATGTTTTGGGTATCAAAATGTTTTTAATCGTCTTTATTGCATTTTTTTTAAAAATATGATTTCTAGTCTAAACCAAAATTATCAATCATTGTTTTTACAGAACAATACCATTGTTATACTCATTTTTTAAAAAATTGTGCACCAATGAAAGTTATATTAAGCTATGTGTCAACAATAATTTTTGTCATGCCTGTTCTGTAATTATTCTATTTAATAATTTTAAGCAGCAGCAGCCTTGGGAAAAAATCGGAGCAATTGTTATGTAATAATTTATTAAGTACCTACTATGAGCTTAAGTACAGTGATAGGACCTAGAGCGAATACCAAGAGGAATAGGATAGCAAAAAGCCTTAGGATCTTTGTTCATATGTATTTTTTATCAGCTCAAATTAATTCACTATAATTTATATACAAATTCTTTTTCAGAGTTTTCATGGGTATCCATTTTAGTTTTTTTTTAATCTTTTTATTATAAAGAATTCCATATATACAAGAGTAGTGAAAATATTGAGGTGGACTCTGTAGAGTCATTTATGTCCCTTTAAAACATGTAAGGTAGTAGTTTAATTTGTTTGAATTTTTTTATTTCCTTTTTTTTTCAAGGCTAATTCATAGGACATGTGTAATTCTCTCAGGTTATATCTCTCTTTATTAAGGTAGCTACCATGACACTTATTGTCTGAATTCATCATTTCATGAAGGTTTTGCCAAACGGTCCAGTGCTATAATTCTTTCTTCCTTTATAAGCTTAAATACTCTATAGAGAGAAATATCTCTCCTCAATTATTTTGTTACCCTGAGATATAATTAGTACAGGAATGACAGGTCAAGTTTGTCTCTTTCCCTTTACAGTTTGCAAAATATTTTAGATGACTTTCTAGCAACTTCAGAAATGATCGATGAAGGTTTTTATGTGTTTCGTTATTCGATATCATTGTGAATTAACGGATTTTAAACATATTTAACATATTTTAATTTGTTGTCATTATTATAGTTACTAATGTTCAAACTTTCCCATCTTTGGTCAGTGGAAACCTTTTCAGTTTGGCTGAGTCCTTTGACATTACCTTAGTCTTTAATAGGTTCCTTAACCCCTAGTACGACAGGATGCCTAGACTTACCTTGTACATTTCCTACCCTAGACCTGACTTCAATTATTTCTCAGGGAACTCAGGTTTCTTTTAGGGAGGAATGGTATTTTGAGACCACAGCTGTGTTCCAGGGATACATCTTGTTGGTGGGTTGGCCATTTGTTTCCTGCCCTTTTAGTGGACCAAACTAAGAAAATTTCTCAAGAGGACATATATTATATAGTTCATAGCAGTAATGCCAGTTTACATTTAGAACTACACTCTTTTACCCTAAATTGTTTGATTTTACATTTTTTTCTCTTTTAATGAAATTCTAAATTCCTAATGGCATTAACATAATCATTTATTTCCTTGATCCGGTAGGAAGGTCGATATTACAGTAGTTTGAGAATAGCAATAGCAATATCATGGGTAACAAAATGATTACTGAAAAGAATTTAAGATGTCTTTGTAGTTCTTTTTGTTCTACTTAGTTATATCCTAATAGAGTACATCAAATTACTCTGCTTTAAAATCACTAGAAATATTCTGTTTTATTAAGCCATCAACTTAATACATAGGTTCATTTGTTTTATTTTGTATTTTTAAAAAATTTTATATGTATGTAACATGATTCCAAATTCAAATCCACAACTTGAAGTATATTCAGAGAAGTCTGGCTTCTGCACATGTGCCTCAGCCTTCCCTCATTCACAGGTAACCATTTGATATAGTTGTATTATCTCTTGTTTATTTAATGGTTGAATCTTCTATCTTTTAAAAACATGCAAACAAACATAAAGATACATGTATAGTGTAATTACACATGCACGTGTCTGCATCGTATGCCCTTCCCTTCCACCGTAAACAGCAATCGCTCTCAAATTCACCTGCAAACCCATCATCTGGGGGCTTGTTAAAACACAGAGTGCCAGTCCCGTCCCCAGAGTTTCTGATTCAACAGGTTTAGGAGAGCACCCACTTTTCTGCATGTCTAACGAGTTCCCAGGTGATGGTGATACAGCTGCTGCGGGTCTAGAGACCACCCTTTGAGAACGAGTGCTGTGTATAGTGTTCTTGACTTCATTTCCCACTTAAGATGATATTCTGAAGATCACTCCAGCGATGTAAAAAGAACTTTGTTTCTCCTCGTAGCTGCACAGTATTCCACCGGGAGGAGGTGCCACAGTTTATTCCACTAGTTCCCTAATGTGCGCATCTAAGTTTGTCATTTGGGGAGATAAAATGAGTTAATCATATAAAGAATTTAGCCTATCAGTTCTCAATCTTACTGGAACAAGATCTACTTTCTTAAATTAATATATTATAATGCACCATTTATTCTCTGAAAAATAACTTGTGCATAATATAGCCTAACTACATGCATAATTTTTAAATGAATGTAATTTCTTAAATCTAATTTAAAGAAAAAATAAAAGGAAAGCAATTTATAATAAAATAATATGTATTTGATATGTAAATGACCATGCATGACAAATCTAAATGACGTATGAAGCAATTACATGTTGAAATAATGTTTTGGATATATTGGGTTAAATAAAACATAATTAAATGAATTTCACATGTTTCATTTTACTTCTTTAATGCAGCTACTAGAAAATTCTAAAATTACATATGTGAATAACATGAGGAATAAATATCCTAATATTATCTTCAGGGGCATTAATAAAAATCATCATCATTATATGGATAACATCTCTATTAAACACTTACCATCAGGCATTGGGATAAGCCAATGTCATCAATAGTATAGGCACCACCCATATGCAAGCGAGATGCTTGCACTTACATCATCTTGCATATGGCAGAGATGGTAGTATAAACACAGGTGTGCTGAATCTGCAACTCTAATACAAAGGGCAACATCGATACCAGTCATGTAATTTGCTAAAATGGTAAACAACTTGTGTAAAGTTCTGACCAAAGTAATCTTTCCTTGATTAACATGGTAGCTGAATTTCTGGAAAACTCAGTGCATTAAGCATTAAAACTGTGCAACAAATATTTTATGTTTTTATGTAAGGTTTTAGGCTGAGTCAGTTAGGCTTAAATAATTATGAAATGATGTTTCATCTGAGACTCTTCAGTGGAATTCTTCATTGGGCAAGATTGACCCAAGATTTATTATACCACCTGCATCCTTTGGCTAGATGCCAGGAGCACCCACCAAATTGGGACAACCAAAAAAATGGACCCACAAATTTCCAAAATGCCCCCTGGAGGGTGGTACCTACACTATTGATGACATTGGCTTATCCCAATGCCTGGCTTGTAAGTGTTTAATAGAGATGTTGTCTCTATAATGATGATGATTTTTATTAATGCCTCTGAAGATAATAATAGGATCATACTTATTCCTCATGTTATTCGCATTTGTAATTTTAGAATTTTCTGGTAGCTGCATTAAAGAAGTAAAATGAAACATGTGAAATTCATTTAATTATGTTTTATTTAACCCAATATACCCAAAACATTATTTCAGCATATAATCAATATAAAAGTTTTTAATGAGCTGTGAAACACTCAAGATATTATCACATTCCTTCTCTTCCTAAGTGCAGTTCTGTGTGTATTCTACACATGCAACGCATCTCAGTTCCAATCAGTCGTATTTTAGTTCCTCAGCAGCCCTGAGTGAATGTGGCTGTAACATTGGTCAGCATAAGTCCAGTCACACTTAAACCACACTTCCTGGGTTTGAATCCCTGGTCTACCTCGTACTAGCTATATGATCTTGGCCTCTTTCCTTAAAAACTGTATGTGCCTCAGTTTCATCATCTGTAACACATGGGTGGTAAAAATAGAATCTATGTCAAAAGGCTTTGTGTGAATGAAAGAGTTAATAGTACTTAGAAGTAACACACAGTAAGTTCTCAATAAAGGTTGATTGATATTCTATAGGCTTAGTTTTTTTTTATATCCAGAGTTTATTAAAAAGAAATAGAAAGATGTCAAAAGCTGCGATAGAAACAAAAAATTTTCATCAGTAGATACCATAACACATGTGAAATCTCCTTTCGCCACCTCACCCCTCTCTGCACACACACGTGCACCTCCCAGTTTCTCATAATAGTTCTTTCCATTGGGATTATCAGCAGTACTCTTGCCAACTTTGGTGGATAAACAGAAGCACAGAATCCACTAGTATTTTAGCTACTCCTGATACTAAGTCTTAGAGCTTTGATTTGATTTTGATCCCTCACCACATATCACGTGTTAAGGGAGGTGTAGATTTGAATCTTGAGGTTGCCTGCTGACTTCTAAGTAAACAGAAATGTATGCAGGCAAGATCGTTCGCATGATTATTTCATTGTTGGCCTCCTTGCCGAATCACACATCAGAAGCATGTGAATGATCTAGCAGTTGAATGTGGATGTACAATTACTGACAGGTCACCCTGTAACAGGAGTTCTGTCCTTATTACCCTGCCCATGACAAACTTTTTCATGTCAAAAAGAAAATGACAGGAGATGGTCATGGGATGTGAAATGTCGCAGTAGAAATTTAAAAATTTTCCTTTTATTCTCCATACAACAGACATTCTTCTGTTTTCAGCCTGATGGTGCCATTTTCTATTTTTTCAGCAATGGTGATAGGAATTGTAGGTAAACCTGATGATAGACTCTTAAAGTTTCTGTGTGCAAATTGAAAGAGCGCATTATAGTGCCTGCCTTTCCTGAGGTCTGGCAGCCTAACCAATACGGTATATAAATACGACACCAGCAGAAGTTATAACAATAGTTTCTGTCAGCCTGTCTGAGATGGTTAGAGAATAGCAGGAGGGAATAGCACAGTAACCCAGAAATGTCCAGATTCTTCTGGCCCCTTTTATTGTGATAAATCTCTTGTGAACATTGCAGAGAGGTATTGTTTGCATCTGGTGTATCTCTGTCTAGAATGTGGCTATGTACATCTCTTCCTTCTTTCTAAACTGTGGCATAAAAGCCAATTCAGTTCTATGCAGAAAAAATTATAAAACACTGTGCAGGAAGGGAGTAGAGATAATAGATTTGAATAAGATGAATTAACTACTTGCTATACCTTCACCGTTCGAGATGTGAACAGTGCAAGATTGTACGTTCAAAAATCTAAGGAGTGTTCTTTTGTTCTACAAGAAGAATAACTCTCGCAGATGCTGGTGTATTGCAAAATATGTCAGATAACTTACTGCTAACTGAGAAAACTGGGGCTCTGCATTCTACATAAAATTTTGTTGTTCCTTAATAAAAGAAAGAAAAGGAGTAATTACCATAAATGCTTGCAAAATATTACATTCAATTAAGTATTTCTAAGTGTATATTTGAAAGAAATTAGTGAGGAATGTAAAAGAGTAGAAGAATGGAAGCTTTGAAAGACACGGTTTCAGTCTTCTATGGAAAACATTCAAAGATTGTCTGTGGTCTTGGAATTTGCTATCTTGTTCTTCCTGGCATGAAGTCCCCGCACCTGTCTGCTTTTAGGTCACACACCATGCATATTTCCTCCTCTGAATCTTTCTCATTCCTAACACCCAAACTGGCCTCTTCCTATCACAAATTCACTCTACCTAATTCTTACATGTCCCCCAAGGCTCAGTTTGAGTCTCATGTCACCCATCAAGTCTTTCCAAACTCCCATAGCTCTTTTTTTTAATGATCATTTAAAAAAAAATTTATTGGCGTAAAGTGAATCAGTTATACATATACATATATCCACTCTTTTTTTTTTTTTTTTTAGATTCTTTTCCCATATAGGTCATTACAAAGTATTGGGTAGTGTTCCCTGTGCTATACAACAGGTTCTTATTAATTATCTATTTTGTATATAAAGTAGATATATATTTTATATATGTAATGGCCTATATGGGAAAAGAATATAAAATAAGAGTGGATGTATGTGTATGTATAACTGATTCACAAACCCCTGTAGCTCTGGATTTTGCCACCTTTTCTTCCTATGGTGTTGGTTAGACTAATTTCCTAAGTATCTACTGTATGCCCAAAGTCACACAGGTAGTAAGCGATAAAGCCAGGATTTTAATTCACAATGAATCCAAGCTTACCTGGGGTTTGTCCTCAATGGAAATTGCATATTTAAGTCCACATGTGAGATGGTGGTCAGCTATTCCAGAATTTCCAGGCTTAATTGGGCGGCTTCTCATCTCTGATTCCCCTATTGTTTATCCTTCCTTTGCTACATTAAATTATAATGGAATGTTCCTAGCATGCCTGAAGGCAAGGACTGGGTCTTATTTTTTCACCTTTGTATAGTCAGCAGTAGGAAACTGCAGCCCTTAGATAAGTGTTCAGTAAAGGTTTGGTGAGATATACACTACTTATGACACGACCATAGTTTCTCCTTTTTTTCATATAACTGATATAAATGTATCAGGCAACAGAATTCACCTTGGTAAGAAAAAAAATGCCCAAACCAAAAACAAATAAAAAGCCCGAGGTCACACTGAAAAGTTTTGGACACTAAGTATTTCCAAGTGTTAAAAGATAACCCACTATTTTAAGCAACGGTCTATATAATAAATTCAATTTACTCAGAATTCAAATGATGCCTCAATGCTCATTAAAATGAAATCTGAATTCGTGAAAGTCATGACTATGTACGTAACTCTGGGTCACTTTGCTGATTTGAAGCCGCCTCCCTGATTCATATTTGGTATTTAGTTTCACAAGTAATATATTAAGTGCCTACTGCATGCATTGTGCCATTCATTTTATATTCATGTCATGCCTTCACTGTGTCACATTCTCTAAAAACCTGGATACTTCAATGTGGTGGATACATGCTTTCTAAAGACAGCTCTCCATCAAGCTAAGTAGTGTATCTATTTAAACTTTTTGTCACAGAGCTTGGATTAAAATATTCAAGTACTGAGCAACAAATACATCTAAGTCAGTATTTCATTACTGTTTTCCTCTTGTTCTCAAACAGAATGTTATTCATTGAGAGAAAATATTATTGACAAATAATAGCTTCATGGCATAATAATTCTGACATAAGAATAAGAATGAATATACAAAACAGTGGATTATACCTCCATGTTAGTTTTTTTTATATTCTTCCCATTAATACCCTAAGCCTGTGTTGTCACATTCTCCCAAGATATTCCTGTTTGATATCATTTTTTACTTCATGCATTCCTTAATGTGGTTATTTTGGTGTGTAACAATACTGTATTCTAATTGTGTGTGAAGTTGCATGCTGCATTTTTGTATTGTTTTTGTTTCCCTATCCACTGACTGAAAGTGTTTATACAGGTATTAGTGTTCTAAAATTAAAATTTTCCTTAAATTTTTTCATTTAAAACTGTACTCCTATTTGATGATTTTTTTAATAAAAATATGTTTTGGAAAGCCTGTGTATATTTAAAACTATAATTCTAGAGTACTTTGACCGATTTTTTTTTTAACAACCATTCAAGAATTCTTACTTCTGGCAGTAGTCTTTTCAGTACTCTCAGTGGGAAGAAGTCTTTGTCCTTTGAAAGCATATTTGAATTTTTTGAAATAGCCAGAAGTTATTCAGTGTCAAATCTGTTCAATAATTTTGGTGATCACACTGGGCAATACTATTTTAGAACAAAAACAAAACTGAACCGCAAAGATAAGTTTTCTTGTGTGGCTCATAAACTCATTCTAAGGAAATCCATCCATAGGAGTTCTAATGAGGAATATATCATTAAAACCAAGTTTCTGGTGGGACTACCTTGAAGTGAGTTTGATAAGGGTCTAAGAGAGGGATGTTAAAGCAGGGCCTGTGGGAAGCACAGAGGAGAGGTATCTCATCCAGACTAGGGTAATGGGGGAGTCAGGAAAGGTTTCACTGATAAAGTAACTCTTGAATGCATCAAGATGAATAGCAGTTAGAAACATACAGAGGGTGAGAAAGGTCATTCCAGGAGGATAGACCATTATGTACAAAGGCAAAGAGGCAAGAGAATATGTAAAATGTAGTTCTTTTTTTTTTTTCTGTTTTTTTTTTTTAAACATCTTTATTGAAGTATAATTGCTTTACAATGGTGTGTTAGTTTCTGCTTTATAACACAGTGAATCAGTTATACATATACATATGTTCCCATATCTCTTCCCTCTTGCATCTCCCTCCCTCCCACCCTCCCCATCCCACCCCTCCAGGTGGTCACGAAGCACCGAGCTGATCTCTCTGTGCTCTGCGGCTGCTTCCCACTAGCTATCTATTTTACGTTTGGTAGTGTATATATGTCCATGCCACTCTCTCACCCTGTCACATCTCACCCCTCCCCCTCCCCATATCCTCAAGTCCATTCTCTAGTAGGTCTGTGTCTTTATTCCCGTCTTGCCACTAGGTTCTTCATGGCTTTTTTTTTTTTTCCTTAGATTCCGTATATATGTGTTAGCATACTGTATTTGTTTTTCTCTTTCTGACTTACTTCACTCTGTATGACAGACTCTAACTCCATCCACCTCATTACAAATACCTCCATTTCATTTCTTTTTATGGCTGAGTAATATTCCATTGTATATATGTGCCACATCTTCTTTATCCATTCATCTGATGATGGACACTTAGGTTGCTTCCATGTCCTGGCTATTGTAAATAGTGCTGCAATGAACATTGTGGTACACGACTCTTTTTGAACTATGGTTTTCTCAGGGTATATGCCCAGTAGTGGGATTGCTGGGTCGAATGGTAGTTCTATTTTTAGTTTTTTAAGGAACCTCCATACTGTTCTCCATAGTGGCTGTATCAATTTACATTCCCACCAACAGTGCAAGAGTGTTCCCTTTTCTCCACACCCTCTCCAGCATTTATTGTTTCTAGATTTTTTGATGATGGCCATTCTGACTGGTGTGAGATGATACCTCATTGTAGTTTTGATTTGCATTTCTCTAATGATTAATGATGTTGAGCATTCTTTCATGTGTCTGTTGGCAATCTGTATATCTTCTTTGGAGAAATGTCTATTTAGGTCTTCTGCCCATTTTTGGATTGGGTTGTTCGTTTTTTTGTTATTGAGCTGCATGAGCTGCTTGTAAATCTTGGAGGTTAATCCTTTGTCAGTTGCTTCATTTGCAAATATTTTCTCCCATTCTGATGGTTGTCTTTTGGTCTTGTTTATGGTTTCCTTTGCTGTGCAAAAGCTTTGAAGTTTCATTAGGTCCCATTTGTTTATTTGTGTTCTTATTTCCATTTCTCTGGGAGCTGGGTCAAAAAGAATCTTGCTGTGATTTATGTCATAGAGTGTTCTGCCTATGTTTTCCTCTTAAGAGTTTGATAGTGTCTGGCCTTACACTTAGGTCTTTAATCCATTTTGAGTTTATTTTTGTGCATGGTGTCAGGGAGTGTTCTAATTTCATACTTTTACATGTATCTGTCCAATTTTCCCAGCACCACTTATTGAAGAGGCTGTCTTTTCTCCACTGTATATGCTTGCCTCCTTTATCAAAGATAAGGTGACCATATGTGCGTGGGTTTATCTCTGGGCTTTCTATCCTGTTCCATTGATCTATATTTCTGTTTTTGTGCCAGTACCAAACTGTCTTGATTACTGTAGCTTTGTAATATAGTCTGAAGTCAGGGAGCCTGATTCCCCCAGCTCCATTTTTCATTCTCAAGCTTGCTTTGGCTATTCGGGGTCTTTTGTGTTTCCATACAAATTGTGAAAATTTTTTTTCTTGTTCTGTGAAAAATGCCAGTGGTAGTTTGATAGGGATTGCACTGAATCTGTAGATTGCTTTGGGAAGTAAAGTCATTTTCACAATGTTGATTCTTCCAATCCAGAAACATGGTATATCTCTCCATCTATTTGTATCCTCTCTAATTTCTTTCATCAGTGTCTTATAATTTTCTGCATACAGGTCTTTTGTCTCCTTAGGTAGGTTTATTCCTAGATATTTTATTCTTTTTGTTGCAATGGTAAACGGGAGTGTTTTCTTAATTTCACTTTCAGATTTTTCGTCATTAGTGTATAGAAATGCAAGAGATTTCTGTGCATTAATTTTGTATCCTGCTACTTTACCAAATTCATTGATTAGCTCTAGGAGTTTTCTGGTAGCATCTTTAGGATTCTCTATGTATAGTATCATGTCATCTGCAAACAGTGACAGCTTTACTTCTTCTTTTCCGATTTGGATTCCTTTTATTCCTTTTTCTTCTCTGATTGCTGTGGCTAACACTTCCAAAACTAAGTTGAATAATAGTGGTGAGAGTGGGCAACCTTGTCTGGTTCCTGATCTTAGTGGAAATGGTTTCAGTTTTTCACCATTGAGGACGATGTTGGCTGTGGGTTTGTCATATATGGCCTTTATTATGCTGAGGTAAGTTCCCTCTAGGCCTACTTTCTGGAGGGTTTTTATCATAAATCAGTGTTGAATTTTGATGAAAGCTTTCTCTGCATCTATTGAGATGATCATGTGGTTTTTCTCCTTCAATTTGTTAATATGGTGTATCACGTTGATTGATTTGCGTATATTGAAGAATCCTTGCATTCCTGGGATCAACCCCACTTGATCATGGTGTATGATCCTTTTAATGTGCTGTTGGATTCTGTTTGCTAGTATTTTGTTGAGGATTTTTGCATCTATGTTCATCAGTGATATTGGCCTGTAGTTCTCTTTCTTTGGGACATCTTTGTCTGGTTTTGGTATCAGGGTGATGGTGGCCTCATAGAATGAGTTTGGGAGTGTTCCTCCCTCTGCTGTATTTTGGAAGAGTTTGAGAAGGATGGGTGTTAGCTCTTCTCTAAATGTTTGATAGAATTCACCTGTGAAGCCATCTGGTCCTGGGCTTTTGTTTGTTGGAAGGTTTTTAATCACAGTTTCAATTTCAGTGCTTGTGATTGGTCTGTTCATATTTTCTATTTCTTCCTGGTTCCGTCTCAGTAGGTTGTGCATTTCTAAGAATCTGTCCATTTCTTCCAGGTTGTCCATTTTATTGGCATAGAGTTGCTTGTAGTAATCTCTCATGATCTTTTGTATTTCTGCAGTGTCAGTGGTTACTTCTCCTTTTTCATTTCTAATTCTATTGATTTGAGTCTTCTCCCTTTTTCTCTTGATGAGTCTGGCTAATGGTTTATCAATTTTGTTTATCTTCTCAAAGAACCAGCTTTTAGTTTCATTGATTTTTGCTATTGTTTCCTTCATTTCTTTTTCATTTATTTCTGACCTGATCTTTATGATTTCTTTCCTTCTGCTAGCTTTGGGGTTTTTTTGTTCTTCTTTCTCTGATTGCTTCAGGTGCAAGGTTAGGTTGTTTATTCGAGATGTTTCCTGTTTCTTGAGGTAGGCTTGTATTGCTATAAACTTCCCTCTTAGCACTGCTTTTGCTGCATCCCATAGGTTTTGGGTCGTCATGTCTCCATTGTCATTTGTTTCTAGGTATTTTTTGATTTCCCCTTTGATTTCTTCAGTGATCACTTCGTTATTAAGTAGTGTATTGTGTAGCCTCCATGTGTTTGTATTTTTTACACATCTTTTCCTGTAATTGATATCTAGTCTCATAGCGTTGTGGTCGGAAAAGATACTTGATACGATTTCAATTTCCTTAAATTTACCAAGGCTTGCTTTGTGACCCAAGATATGATCTATCCTGGAGAATGTTCCATGAGCACTTGAGAAAAATGTGTATTCTGTTGTTTTTGGGTGGAATGTCCTATAAATATCAATTAAGTCCATCTTGTTTAATGTATCATTTAAAGCTTGTGTTTCCTTATTTATTTTCATTTTGGATGATCTGTCCATTGGTGAAAGTGGGGTGTTAAAGTCCCCTACTATGATTGTGTTGCTGTCTATTTCCCCTTTTATGGCTGTTAGTATTTGCCTTATGTATTGAGGTGCTCCTATGTTGGGTGCATAAATATTTACAATTGTTATACCCTCCTCTTGGATCGATCCCTTCCTTGATCATTGTATAGTGTCCTTCTTTGTCTCTTGTAATACTCTTTATTTTAAAGTCTATTTTGTCTGATATGAGAATTGCTACCCCAGCTTTCTTTTGATTTCCATTTGCATGGAATATCTTTTTCCTTCCCCTCACTTTCAGTCTGTATGTGTCTCTAGGTCTGAAGTGGGTCTCTTGTAGACAGCATATATATGGGTCTTGTTTTTGTATCCATTCAGCCAGTCTGTGTCTTTTGGTGGGAGCATTTAATCCATTTACATTCAAGGTAATTATCGATATGTATGTTCCTATTCCCATTTTCTTAAATGTTTTGGGTTTTTTATTGTAGGTGTTTTCCTTCTCTTGTGTTTCTTGCCTAGAGAAGTTCCTTTAGCATTTGTTGTAAAGCTGGTTTGGTGGTGCTGAACTCTCTCAGCTTTTGCTTGTCTGTAAAGGTATTAATTTCTCCATCACATCTGAGTGAGATCCTTGCTGGGTAGAGTAATCTTGGTTGTAGGTTTTTCTCCTTCATCACTTTGAGTATATCCTGCCACTCCCTTCTGGCTTGCAGCGTTTCTGCTGAGAGATCAGATGTTAACCTTATGGGGATTCCCTTGTGTGTTATTTGTTGTTTTCCCCTTGCTGCTTTTAATATGTTTTCTTTATATTTAATTTTTGACAGTTTGATTAATATGTGTCTTGGCGTGTTTCTCCTTGGGTTTATCCTGTATGGGACTCTCTGTGCTTCCAGGACTTGATTAACTATTTCCTTTCCCATATTAGGGAAGTTTTCAACTATAATCTCTTCAAATATTTTCTCAGTTCCTTTCTTTTTCTTTTCTTCTTCTGGGACCCCTATAATTCGAATGTTGGTGCGTTTAATGTTGTCCCAGAGGTCTCTGAGACTGTCCTCAGTTCTTTTCATTCTTTTTTCTTTATCCTGCTCTGCAGTAGTTATTTCCACCATTTTATCTTCCAGGTCACTTATCCTTTCTTCTGCCTCAGTTATTCTGCTATTGATCCCATCTAGAGTATTTTTAATTTCATTTATTGTGTTTTTCATCGTTGCTTGGTTCCTCTTTAGTTCTTCTACGTCCTTGTTAAATGTTTCTTGCATTTTGTCTATTCTATTTCCAAGATTTTGGATCATCCTTGCTATCATTATTCTGAATTCTTTTTCAGGTAGACTACCTATTTCCTCTTCATTTGTTAGGTCTGGTGTGTTTTGACCCTGCTCCTTCATCTGCTGTGTGTTTTTCTGTCATCTCATTTTGCTTATCTTACTGTGTTTGGGGTCTCCTTTTCACAGGCTGCAGGTTCGTAGTTCCCGTTGTTTTTGGTATCTGTCCCCGGTGGCTAAGGTTGGTTCAGTGGGTTGTGTAGGCTTCCTGGTGGAGGGAACTAGTGCCTGAGTTCTGGTGGATGAGGCTGGATCTTGTCTTTCTGGTGGGCACATCCACATCTGGTGGTGTATTTTGGGGTGTCTGTGGCCTTATTATGATTTTAGGTAGCCTCTCTGCTAATGGATGGGGCTGTGTTCCTGTCTTGCTAGTTGTTTGGCATAGGGTGTCCAGCACTGTAGCTTGCTGGTCATTGAGTGAAGCTGGGTCTTGATGCTGAGATGGAGATCTCTGAGAGATTTTTGCTGTTTGTTATTATGTGGAGCTGGGAGGTCTCTTGTGGACCAGTGTCCTGAAGTTGGCTCTCCCACCTCAGAGGCACAGCCCTGATGCCTGGCTGGAGCACCAAGGGCCTTTCATCCACACGGCTCAGAGTAAAAGGGAGAAAAAATAGAAAGAAATAAAGAAAGAGGATATAATATAGTGAAGTAAAATAAAGCTATTATAAAGCAAAGCTATACAGACAAAATCTCACCCAGAGGCATGTACATATACACTCACAAAAAAAGGAAAAGGGGAAAAATTAATATATCCTGCTCCCAAAGTCCACCTCCTGAATTTGGGATGATTCGTTGTCTATTCAGGTATTCAACAGATGCAGGCACATCACGTTGACTGTGGAGCTTTAATCCGCTGCTTCTGAGGCTGCTGGGAGAAATTTCCCTTTCTCTTCTTTGTTCGCACAGCTCCCGGGGTTCAGCTTTGGATTTGGACCCGCCTCTGCGTGTAGGTCGCCTGAGGGCGTCTGTTCTTCGCTCACACAGGACGGGGTTAAAGGAGCAGCTGCTTCCGGGACTCTGGCTCACTCAGGCGGGGGGAGGGAGCGGTACGGAGGAGGCGGGGCGAGCCTGCGGCGTCAGAGGCGTCGTGACGTTGCAGCAGCCTGAGGCGCGCAGTGCGTTCTCCCGGGGACGTTGTCCCTGGATCACGGGAGCCTGGCCGTGGCGGGCTGCACCGGCTCCCGGGAGGGGCGGTGTGGAGAGTGACCTGTGCTCGCACACAGGCTTCTTGGTGGCGGCGGCAGCAGCCTTAGCGTCCCATGCCCGTCTCTGGGGTCCGCGCTGATGGCCGCGGCTCGCGCCCGCCTCTGGAGCTCGTTTAGGCGGCGCTCTGAATCCCCTCTCCTCGCGCACCAGGAAACAAAGAGGCAAGAAAAAGTCTCTTGCCTCTTCGGCAGCTGCAGACTTTTTCCCGGACTCCCTCCCGGCTAGCTGTGGTGCACTAGCCCCTTCAGGCTGTGTTCACGCCGCCAGCCCCAGTCCTCTCCCTGCGATCCGACCGCAGCCCGAGCCTCAGCTCCCAGCCCCGCCCGCCCCGGCGGGGGAGCAGACGAGCCTCTCGGGCTGGTGAGCGCTGGTCAGCGCAGAGCCTCCGTGCGGGAAGTGCGGGAGTCTCTCCGCTTTGCCCTCCGCACCCCTGTGGCTGCGCTCTCCTCCGTGGCGCCGAAGCTCCCCACCTCCACCACCTGCAGTCTCCGCCCGCGAAGGGGCTTCCTAGTGTGTGGACACCTTTCCTCCTTCACGGCTCCCTCCCGCTGGTGCAGGTCCCGTCCCTATTCTTTTGTCTCTGTTATTTCTTTTTTCTTTTGCTCTACCGAAGTACGTGGGGAGTTTCTTGCCTTTTGGGAGGTCTGACGTTTTCTGCCAGCGTTCAGTGGGTGTTCTGTAGGAGCAGTTCCACGTGTAGATGTATTTCTACTGTATCTGTGGGAAGGAAGGTGATCTCTGCGTCTTACTCTTCCGCCATCTTCTCTGTATCTCCCCCTAAAATGTAGTTCTTTAAGGCTGGAATATAAGGTGAGCAAAAGATGGTGTTGAGGAAAGAGGAAGGGTCATTGTGAAAAAGAACTGTGAATGCCATGGCATGAAATTTAGACCTTATCCTGAAGGTTAAGAAATGCCTTGATTCATTTTAAGAATGGGTACCTGACATGGTCAAATGTTACATGACAGAGTATAATAGAGAAGTCATAGAGAAATGGAATGGGTACAGTAAGGTCTGGGGAGGGGCAGGGTTGGGTCAGTGATGCAGTCAAGAAAGACGGAAGTCCAACCGAGATAGGGATGGAGAAAAAGGGGTGGTGGCAATGATATCAAGAAGGCAGCATCAGCAGACCTGGTGGCAAAATGAGTGTGATGAGGAGAAGAAAAAGTAAGAAGTGCAAGGGCGCTTCCAGCCTCTTTGTTTGGACTTCTGAATAGATGGTGTGGCTATCGCTGAGTTAGAAAATACCGGGTAGGAAAAAAATAAGATTTTTTTTTGTTCAATAATGAATTAAGTCTGAGGTGTGTTGAATCAGTAGTGCCTATGGGCCATACATGTGGAATTGTTATTAAGGTGAATCAGTATCAGTCTGGAGATCTGAGGAGCAATGTGACAGGATATTTATGTTTGGACTTAACAATAGACAGTGAATGAAGCTTTGCAGTGAATGCAATCCATGAATTCAAGAGCTTGTAAAACAAGATGGAAAAGAAGGTAATGAAACACTTCTGGGGAGCCATAGAATTTCAGGCTACTGTGGAGAGGTTCAGAGTATGTACAGAAAGAATAGAAAAACCGGAGATCAGGATGTCATGGAATCCATGGGAAATAAGTGTTTTCAAAAGGAAGGGGGTGGTCAATGGTGCTGAAAGCCTAGATCAGTGCATGGCACCTGGGAAGCACACGATAAATATTGATTGTATTAAACTCTTCGAATCAAAATTGTGCCGATAGCATGCACACTTCTGTCTCCTTTTTTAAACTCTTTATATTTCATTATGATAGTTTTTCCTCTATTCTAAAATCTTCCTAAAAATATAATTTTTTGATATTAAGCTGTATGAGCTGTTTGTATATTTTGGAAATTAACTCCTTGTCTGTAGTGTCATTTGCAAATATTTTCTTCCAGTCCATAGGTTGTCTTTATAAATTATAATATATTTTTATAAAGATATTTTATAAATGTCTTTATAAAAATATAATTTTTAATGCTCCAGAATATTCAAGACCACGCTCTGTAGAGGTCATTGGGCAAAGCCATGTTAAGTCTTGATAAACATAGGACTCAACATGCGTAGGCCATTTAGAAGGACTACAGTGGGGAAGGCTAGATGGACAGTGGGAATGCTATCAGGTGGGGGAGTTTCTCTGATTTTTTTGCTTCTGAGTTCACTATGGCCAACCTTCTCTCTCAGCTGAATACTGCCTTAGGATAATGTGTATATTCAACTAACCCAAAAGCAAGGACATAGAGGGGAGAATAGAAATATCATCAGCAAATGGTCAAGACAAAGCACAGATAATAGTCTGGAACAGACTCGGCCAGTCACCTTGTCCTAAATTTAAAAGATTGTAGAGTGATATTGGGCATGATGGGGAAGTCAGCCCTCAACAATGTCTTTTAAATTTCTCAAATCACTGTAATCCAGACTGATCATCTACTGTGTTTAGTCTGGTGTGGTCTTCCTAGACTCTCCATTCATTATTCTCCTTTGAACTCTTGATGCTTTCTTCTGTGTGGAATTTTCTGTTTCCTGGAAACCACTTCTTCATTTTCTTGATTATTTTCTCTCCTTTTGGCAGAATACATTCTCCAGAAGCTAAATCAGAAAGGAACAGGGGAGGTAAAATTTTGGTTCACATTGGATATCTGAAATTATCTTGATTCCACCCTCAGTTGATTGTTTACTTAGCTGGGTATAGAAGTCTAACTAGGAAATAGTTTTCCTTCAGAATTTTGAAGGCATCGTTTCAATGTCTTCTAGTTTCCAACGTTGCAGTTAAGAAGTCCAAAGACATTCTGACTTTGTATATAACCTATTTTTATCTCTCTGAAATAAAACCTTGTTGAAATTCTGGCTTCTCCACAAGTTCTGAAGTTTCATCGTAATATGCCCTGGTAAGGGTTTATATTCATTCAGTGGGCTAAAGACTAAGTGGGCTTAGAAATTGTATTGAATTATTTTATTGATGATAGTTGGAAGACAATTCTCCATGATTCCTCAGAGCTTAGACCTGCACAGTCTGAACATTTTAAGCAAAGGGCACTTTTGATCAGTAAACAGTCTTGGAAACCAGAGATAGTGTATCCCTCTAGAGATATCTAGAGACATGCTTCCCTAAAGATGTACCAGAATAGTAAAGATAAAGCCTTCTGCTTCCTCCTAGAGGTTTTTGCTTACATTCCAGGATAATGCATCATCTCTCTCTTTCTGGAAGGGAGCATGGGCAGATGGGGCAGAGTTCTGAAACTTAGGACTCCCTTTTCAGCGGTGCACCATGATGCACACACAAGGAAAATCCAGCCCTCGTTGTGTCACCCTGTGGGGATGGGGGGCCAGCACAAGATGCTGTTCCAGCAGCTGTTCTGCTATGAGTAATAAATGCTTTGCATCTCTGAAGCAGGGCTACTGTGTCTTCTGTCAATGTATATTTATAAATCTCTGGCAGGCTAACTTATTAGCTTTCAAGTAGAGTGAAATCTCAAAGCCTTCACCATTTTTGACTTAATAATGATTCCTTTTAGTCCATTTTCCTTGTTCTTTTTTCCAGGGATTGTACCTCCTTGGCTGGTTCTTTAATATTTTGTTTCCCATATCAGATCATCTCAAATTTATTTTCCAGTATTCTATTGAGTTTTTCATTTCAACAGTCATGTTTTTAATTTCCAAAATCTCTTTGTTTTCTAAATGTACCTGATTTTAAAAAACATCCTGTTTTCGTTTCACGGATGAAATATCTTCTCAATCTCTATGAGAAAATTAGGATATATATATTTTAAACATCTTTATTGGAGTATAATTGCTTTACAATGGTGTGGTAGTTTCTGCTTTATAACAAAGTGAATCAGTTATACATATACATATGTTCCCATATCTCTTCCCTCTTGCATCTCCCTCCCTCCCACCCTCCCTATCCCATCCCTCTAGGTGGTCACAAAGCACCGAGCTGATCTCCCTGTGCTATGGGGAGGGGGAAGGGTAAGCTGTGACAAAGTGAGAGAGTGGCATGGACATATATACCCTATCAAACGTAAAATAGATAGCTAGTGGGAAGTAGCCGAAAATTAGGATATTTTAAAGCTTTCTTCTCCCTGCACAGTGACTGTTTGATTTTGTGCTTTTAGTTATTTGTTTTGACCTCTGTCTTTTATGCTAAAAGCGTCTTTTAGCATAAAAGAGTCTTCTAGTCATCTTTGGCTCATTTTTCATATTTAAAAGTTGGAGACAAAAATACTAAATGCAAATTCTACTCATTTTGGTAGCGTGTGTGACTTTGAACTTGACTGGGAGAGCTTGAACTTGGGAGATCTGGCTGCTTTCTTTTACTATTTGATATTAGGTAATTTTGATGTTTCTTCTTGGGCAAGTCAGAATCCTCAGAAAAATCCTCTGTTATTATTCTGTCTGGAGGGTAAAGGCCACACTGCCAGTTTTCAGGGAGTGGAGAAAAGGATGTGGAGGAGAGAGGTAGTCTGAGCATTCAGTATATACATATATCCTTAATTCCTGTTTGGTGAATAGTAACTCTGTCTTCTCCTGTGTCTGGTGTCCCCTAGTTTAAAAATCCTGGTTTACTCTCCACAGAGTATATCTCCAGACTGGGGCCCTAATGCAGGACAAATTAGGACTGCTTCACAGACTTCCCCACTGTCACCTTAGGTTTTAGCATCCCTAGGTCTGTTAAATCTGTTACCACTTATCCTTTGCTTTTTAGCCTCCAAAATTCTTTTGCTACTCTCTCCCCTCTCAAGCTTCCTATTTTTGTAGGTTTATTACATAAATATATTTTTACTGACGTTTTAGGGGATATCAGGAAGGAAAAGTATTAAATGTATACATGTAAGTTGCCATCGTTCCCTGAAACCTGGTTTGTTTCTTCACTTGGATTTTTTACATTTAACTTTTTAGCGCATTTAAAATTGCAAAATAAGAAGCTAGCATTAGTCTTTTTTTTTTTTCTTTTCTTTCTCAAATAGCCAGTTTTTTTAAAACCATTTTTAAGTGTTTAATTCTTTATCCTT
The DNA here is from genome assembly GCF_028023285.1 of Balaenoptera ricei. NCBI lineage: Eukaryota > Metazoa > Chordata > Mammalia > Artiodactyla > Balaenopteridae > Balaenoptera > Balaenoptera ricei. The sequence goes on along the minus strand of NC_082659.1, from coordinate 1,182,247 downwards.
TGGCTTATGATAGCTTGTGATTATTAAAGGCTAAGGTCTAGTTCAAGACTACCTCTTGTGTTTCATTCATCAATTCATTTGATTCTAATACCAGTACAATAGTATTTTAATGATGATACTTCTAGGGAGAAGCTTAATATCTTGAATGTCAAGTCTTAAGGGAAGGGTTGCAATTGTTTTTATTTGCCTCTCAGAAACACATAGATACTTAATAGTGTTTAAACTCTAACAGGAGAGGACCAAGAAAGAAAAGAAAGAGATTATAATGATGTGAGAATGAGAGGAAGAATGAAATCTTTTAAGATTTACTCATTTCCAATAAAATTGTTTATTCATTCAAATTATATATCATATGATAGGAATATAAATATATTTTACAAAATTATCAAACTTTATTTAAAAATTATAGAATGTATTTACTCATTTAAAAATTTAAAATACATCATTTTTAACCATCCACTCTATGCTAAATAAATTTGCTAGGTAGGTGAAATGAGTAGAATAATACCATTTTTCTTTTCCACTGTGTAGAAGTATCAGAGGGTTTTATATGTAATGAATGTCTGCTGTTCCAGGTCCTATAATGGATGTTTTACATGCAATTTTACATCTACTCTTTATGCTAACACTGTAAGTATGTAGTGTCCACATTTTCAGGGATATAGAAACCGTGGCTCAGAGAAGTTAAGTAACGTGCATAAATTCACATGGCCATGAAATATTGCTACTGAATGTCAAATCCAAGTTCTTCTAATCTCCCAAGTATAAGAAAAAGTGTTGAGAAAAAATAATTTGATGATTTTATAATATAATGCTGTCTAATTCACATGATCTATTTAAGAGCATGAGTTTCTTTAGCTTGGGTGGAAAGTGGCATTTAGAATATCAGAGAGATAAAATACTTAGCATATTTTATTAATTAAGTCAGGTTTAATAGATTATGTTCAAGTAAGAGTATTTGAGAACTGAGAATATAAAATCTATTAGTGCATTTCTAAGCCTATTTCAGACTTCCTTTTCTGATTCCCAAACTTTTAAATATTAAGAACAAATTTTTTAAATTATATAAATATTATATATATAATATATGATTTATATTATATATTATATGTAATATATATATATATAATATATATATATATATATATATATATATATATCCATGTTCTGATTACACTGGGACTCAGCTAATGTGTCAACTGAAAACTCACAGATTTGATAGGTAACCCTAATGTTAACTTCAGAATCAATCAAGAATCTATTGTGCCTTAATTTGGTAGGTGACACGTGATTTGATCTTATAAAGTCTAGTAAATAAGATAGCCACTGAGTAAATATCAGACATGATTTTTAAAACTGCTTATAGATTTTCCAACCAAAATCAGATCTGTCTGATATTTATGTGATTAACTATATAATGTAGCTAGAGTTTGTAGTAGAGTCATGTTTTAGCCTTTTAAAAATTTTATCTAGAAACATTTGAAAAAAATGGTATCGTTCGATTCAAAAGAATATTACTATTCTCATCTGATATTTATGTCATTTTGTTGTATCTAAATTGAATGGCAAAAAGAAGATTATTGTTGTTGTTGTTATTACTATTATTATTAGTTTGTATGGCTTCTAGATTAGTATAAAATGTTTTTTACAAATAAGATACATTATTATATTATCTCCTTAAGCATAATAGGGGCTGTTTTATAATTTAATAAATGAGGATTTACTCATCCAGTTACAATTAACATATATTTATGTTGCTCTAAGTACGTGCAAAACACTGTGAATTCTATAAAATAAATCAGAAAACCTTCACTGAGGAACCTCACATTTTAGTAGAGGACAAAGTATATTGGCAACGATAATAAATGCTGGAGAGTCTCCACATATGATACAATTGTGTGGGCGTTTAGAAAGAGGAGCACCTATTTCTAGTTGAAAAAGTCAAAATACCATTTCTGGAGGGCGGCATTTGGTCTGGGCTTCAAAAGATAGTCAGGAGCCATAGACACTACCTGAACAGTGGAAGGAGAGAGAGACAAATGGCAGATCTAACTGTGCTTCCGTGATTCCTGGGGAGCAAAAGTCACGATGGGTGCTCTGCCCTCCTCTGGTCCTTCCTGTGAAGAAAAGGGAAAGAATGAAGCAGGAGGGCAGCCCTTGTTAACATGAAGTCACTCTCAAAACGGAAGGCTCCTAATGCATCTTCAGAGGAGTCCGAAATGTCATCAGGTTGTTTTTATTTGCTTTACGTTACAGAAGAAACTTTGGGGGCCATATCATTAACAGATACATGAGGGTACAGGTTAAATTACAAAAGGAACTCCAAGACACCATGACTTAAGTAATGGAGGATGCATTTCTCTCTCATGCGACACTGTAGCTGGTTTAGGCTGGCAGAGTGCCTCTTCTCTGCTGGGTCATTCAGGGAGCCAAGACCCCCCCCCCCCCATCCTGTTGCTCTCGAAGCCCAGGAGGGTGTTACTTTTCATCCCTGTAGTCTGAGAAGAGTCACTGCTATGTTCATCTTCCAGCCAATGGCAAGAGTGGAAAAGCTAAGGTCCAGGAGAAGATGACCGCTCACGTTCCATTAGCCTGAATGCAAATACATGGCCGCGCTACCCCAAGAGAGTCTGGAACATTATTTTCTGGCCAGGTCTCCAAGAGAAAGGGAAAATCGATTTGCAGGAAGTGGAGGGGAAAGTGGTAGTCTGCCACAAGAGATTTTTGGTGCTTTGTTTTGTTTTTATAATTTCTCAGGATTTGTAGAAAATTTACTATTTAATAGTTTTTATACCTTTATTGTTTAATATGATCTAAATCTTATAAGATTTAGAATATAGAAGACCACATACTGTAATTACATGGTGCATTTTTAAGAGGCTTCTAGTATAACTTGTACATGTGGCAAATTCAACTCCCAAAATTAAGTTGTAAGACTGAAGGTATTCAGGCACCAAAGTAAAAATGTGACTCATGCTCTGTTTATGTGTTTAACAAGATAAAATCTGTGATCTTCATAGTATTTATCTGACTGTTCCTCGACAGCAGTTTTCAGTATGCAAAATGGGCATTTCTGAAGAGAGTATAAAGATTGTGAAATCTTGTCCTGGATTATGAGTTGTAGACCACCCAGATAAAAGCACGGATTCTATATACATTATGATTATTTAAATTACTTTTGTACAAATGATCTATGTCAGAATCTCAGCTTAAGGGTCTGCGGATTCTTTACTCAGATTATATCCATGTTGTGATAGTGGCAAAAAAGAACCCCATACGACATATGTTCAAAATATCAGGACAGAGAATACTTTTAAAGTTCTGTACTATTTTATGAAATAGATAAAGAATGCTATTTTAAGGATTCCCTGCCAAATTTTAGTTTTAATGACGATTCCTTTTAATGTGTGAGTAAACATTTTTAATAAATGAGTCTGTTTCATGAAGTTCAATACCATAAGTATTTATTGAATGCCTATTCAAATGCAAGATACTGCGTGGTTTTAATTTAATGCTTTTGTTACATGGACTTGATTTTCTAAGGGTAGCTGATTAAAAGGAACTATCCGCTCAGTTTTCTTTACTGGGCCTATGTATATAAAATAAAGTAAAGTAAAACTACTGCGGTCCACTGTACTGTACATCAACAAGTAAAGAGACAAATGAACATTGTTATGAATAAACTTTACACAGAAAATGATTGTTCCAATGGTGTTAACCTCCCTGGGCACCAGAGTGAGTTCTGTAACTTAAGGGAGCATGTAAGATTAATGGCATATGGCCAGACTGTATATTATTTATATATCAATCTCTAACTCACATAAAAACCTCAAAGGCAGAAGGAATCTAAAATTACATGGGAAAGGAAAAAGAATGTGAATCCAAGAAAAAAATACTCTCTGCATATATTTTACTTGTCAGGCACAAAATTAGTTGTCAGCTTTCCTCAATGAGTCTTCCAATCTGCTTTAATTATAATCTGAGGATGGAAACCCAACAGCAATGTCAACTGAGAATTGATTGGATGCGTGGTAGGGAGTGGGGACCGAAGAATAGATGAAGTGTTTGGTAAGAGAGAAGCCCACCAACCTACCTTGGCAAGAAATGATTGTAGAACTTAGAAATGACCCCAGCAGGAAAAGCACAGCAAAAGAGGATTCTGAAGCCATTTCGTGAAAGGACCATCTCACCCTTCTTCTACATCTAGAAGCACCTCTCTATTCCCTTAATTCAGATTATTTTGATTTTATTTCCTGTGACAGTTTCTTAATTTGCAGAAGTGTGGGGTGCCTTCATTTTTTCCCTAAGATCCCAAACAAAAAAGATTAAAAAAAAAAAAAAAAAGCATAATGATTCTTAAAGGGCTAAGCAGCCATTATCGTGAAAATCCACTTACCGAGAATACCCTATTCATAAATCAGGTAGACTGTACTTAGTACAGTTGTTATAGCTACACAGTTATTAACTGTGTTTCTGGTAAAAAGAGGTTTCCATTTGAGATTGGTGTAACATTTGTATTTGCACTGTTGATATGTTAGTTAGTTCCAATTGATAGAAAATTGGATAGCAAACCAAAAAAAGAGGGGCAAAATAACAGAATGAATCTCTGACTCAGTGAGACAGAAGCTTGTGTTTTGAGGTGAAGATGAGGTGGAGATAGGTGAAGATGAGATGAGGTAAGGAGATAAGTGAAGTGATGAACTGGCTCAAAAGTAAAACAGAACACGTGGAGCATCTTAAGAAATGCTCCAAATCACATTTCCAACCATTTGCAGACTATTGTATAGATGTTAATTTATTTCCAGGAGATAATTTTTGTATACTAGAATAATTAAAAAGTCAGCAAAGACCTATCATTGCTTTATCCATTATTTATTGAGGAGGAAAGGAAGGAGGAGGATGGACACAGATTAGAACTGCCTAACTGTCCTGAGAGTTCTCTAAAGTGTTGTGATTTTACATGGCCTGAAAATGCAGATGAAGATTGGGAGTTGTGTTTTCAACCTTGGACCTCTGTAATTAAAATCAGTATCTAAGCAATTTCTTCCAGTTACTACCATGGAGTGAAAGTAGAACTTTATTTTTCTTTGACTGCTGAGGATAGATAAATAGATGAATGTTGATAAATGTAAATAGATATCAAGGTATAATTAAGTCCACTCTTCTGAAGTCTATGTATGTTAAAATGCTACCTTAAAAAGAAGTTATTTTCCAAAACTTCTGTAATCACTGTAGGCTGTATCTTTGAAACAGAAAGTTTCCATATCTTTATCATCCCAGCTATTGCTTATCTCTATTGACTAGTATCATTTTTCTGTGATCATTTCATCGAGAAAAGGGTGACTGAATTCACTGAATCTCAGGAAAAGTGGCTAACTCGTGCATTCTTTTATGCTCTCCTGTTTTAGCTTTTGATAAAACCTGAGCACTTTGAGGTCTGTGGGTCAAGCATCAATACTGTTCCCAGACAGCCATTTCCTCTTGTGGGCGTCCCTTGGAATTTTGAGATGTTGTTACCAGCTGCAGATTAGTGTGTAGAAGGCAGAAAAAGACTGAGTCTGAGTATCTTACGGGTGGGGAAAGGGGAGGCTCCAGAATTGAGATCAAATTGAGATCAAAGCAACCGTATCTTACTGTTTCTGTCACTTAGAGTTCCTGGGATAGTTATGTTGTTGAATATTTGCTTCCCATTCTTTGTTTCTCAGAACCTTTTGGATTGAACTTGAATAATTATTCAAGACTCCTTACTATGAAATTTTGGCATTATGCATTTAAAAATGCAAAACTATTAAATACTAATATGCTGTGACTCAGATCTTTGAAAGAAAAAGTTCTTTGTTTGAGGCTTGGAACCTGCCATTCTGTTTTATTATTGCAGAAGTTCCCAGCAGGCACATTCACCCCGACTTAATTATTAAGCCATAAACATATCTTTGAAAATTCTCCCTTATACTGAATGACCAGAAATCATTTAGAATTGCTTTTTCAATCATCTTATGCAGCGAATCAGACTTCAACACAGAGTATGTTTTTTTAAGTGTTTTTGGAAAGTGAAAAATCATTGAATTGATAATAGTATTAGAATGCATGGTACATAAAATAGACAAATGTAGAGACCAATGGATAAATGTACTGAGGTATTAGATAACCATTATATATATATATATATATATATATATATATATATATATATATATATATATATATATATGCTTGGCACTTATCTGGGGACTCAATGACAATGTACTGAATAAACACAAGTGTGAAAGAATCTATCACATCTCATTTATACCCCACATAACCACATACATACATGTCTTAGTACTGACAGTGGAAGAAGTTGAAGATTTTTACTTGGCATTAAACATATCCATGCAAATATACAGACATATGTATGCATTTGTATTCAATTACAGACTTGTTGTTTTGGTGATTTTGACTGAAGGAGACCAATTTTCAAAGTGATTCATATTTTATGTGAAAGTATAACTGGTTAAATGGGACCCTAAGTCTCAAGAGTTTTTAGATGACTGAAAAAAAGGCCATTATTTTTCTCCTGGCTTAGAGTTATTGAGAATATGAGAATAGGAGATATAAGTTTGATTATTGGTAGAGAATAGACATGGACTGTAGAATAACCAAAAACTCTCTTAAAAATACCCTGTGTATAGTTTCTACAGGAATTTTAAGGAAATGGCCTGATAAAAGTGAAGCTCTCCAAATGTCATGACATTTACAAGATTATTTGGAAATACTGAATATTTGTTAAGTACTAAAATGTTCTCCACTCTCAATATTCTTTGAAAGAAAATCAGTTGACTTAATAAAGATACAGTTAACACGTTTGGGTAACATATGCTAATATGCCCACATGTAGAATCTACATGAAAATACAAAAAAGCGGGGTAAGTGAGAAAACATTGTTTAAAAATAAATAAAGAAATATGGATTTCCCCTACTGTTTTCACCACAATACTTTACCTCTAAAGTGTTTGAATAGTTTCACTAACTGCCAAATTTTTTATTATGAAAGATTGATCTTTAATTCAAAAATTACATTAGAACATGTTCTCAATGAAGTACATTAATTTTTGCCCCTCCCCCCCAATTATTGTTAAACTTGAAGAAGAGTTACAAGAAAAAAATTTGGTAACTGAGACATTCAGTACAAGTAGACAGTAGGTGACATCACTTATATAACCTAATGCCCATAAAACTTGAGGACTGTTCTCTCCCAAACAATTCAGATGTCAAGAAAGTAGCTACAAACTAATCATTTTTCCTCAGTCAGAATTGGGAAAAGTGTTTTGGTTTTTTTTTTAAAAAAAAGGTTTAAAAAAAAAACCTGTGTACTACTTAACATACAGACATGTAAATAAAACTGGGGAAATCTGAAAAAAAAATATGAAACTTACTACAATCCTGACATCAGTACTGGACTAAATCATCATTTATTTATTATTGTCTTATAAATATGTTAAAGCGGAAAACCTCTAGGCTCAGGTACAATAAAATATTTCAGCATTAAACTGAATAATAAAATGCCAAAGGTAAAAGACTGATAACCCACCCAGCTTAGGGAAAAAAAAATCTATCTAAATAAGTAGACTTTGCAGAATATTCTGTCTTGTTCCCCAAACCTACACATTCTGAGACACTAGACTTGGTTTGTCTTTCTTTGGCGTTACGAGATTGAATTAGTATCTGTAAAGTTTTCTGTATTAAATCTCATTAACAGAAACATGAAAATCTCTAATCATTTCACAATTGCAAATCTCAATTATAAAATAGATTCAAAGTTGGTGTTTTCATCATTTCAAGGCTACTGGAAGTCCCAGGTTATACTGCTAATGATACCTGTGTATTTGAACCCAATGTTCCATTTTAATGTCTCTCTTTTTTCTCACAATATATTTAAAACAGGAATTTTTCTTCCCTCTAATATAGTTTCTCAAAAAGAGTAGAGGAGGTCCGACAAAAATCCTGCTCTTTCACACTTAATCACTAGTAATAAGACAACACAAAACTGGGTCATTTTATCTACAGCTTCATTATAGTTTGCCTTTGGATACAAGTCCCATGAGTATAGAAAATGTGGCAAATTAATATATGCTAGTTTGACTGATTTCACTGAAAGAATCAGCTAAACGTTCAAAAGAATTTACTGGTCCATCTGGTAACAACTATTCTATGAGTAAGTGCATTCGAAGTCTTTGTTTTCTGAGCCACATAGCTTCATGTGAGTATATACACTCAAATACCATTTAAGAAACAATAATACGAACCCCAACTCTGCTACCCTTAAATAGTGAATAAATTAAAATTTAAATTGAAACAGATTGAGCCTCTGAGATGTCACTACAAGTGCTCACTTTTTTTTTTTTTTTAATCAGCCCGCAGTTCATCAAATTAATAAACATCAGTGACCCCTGCCAGATTGCCAGGAACTAGGGGTGGCTTACCAAAACCTTAGGAGAAGAAACAAGGTCATAGACTTTCCTGCCCTACAGCTGTCATCATGGCTGCTAAAAGGGAGAAGAGTGGAAGCAGGTAGCTAGTAACAGAGAACCACTTTCTGAGGAGATGAGAGTCTTGGGTTCAGGTAGGGGTCTGGTAGCATCATAAACAGAATCTTTGAGAAATGGTGCAATTTCCTATAGTACAGGCAGGGCAGAAGATGGACGCAGGTCTCCTACGAGTTGCCATTCTCCAAACACAGACCAAGGTTTCTCCCTTGGGATGCCATGGCAACATTGCAATCAATTTCAGAGCAAATCACAAAGGGTATAATATATCGGATACACTGTTCCAGCTGTAATTCCAGCTGGCCCTCTACTTTAGCTGACTCAAAAGGTCTCATTAAGTTGAGAAAATGTTGTATAAAAAAACAAGGAAATTTTCATTCAGGAAAAGACTTACTTTTACCCCTAATCCTAAAGTTAGGTTCTTTTGCAGCTGCAAATTGAGCAGTAAGAAGAAAATTCATATATTTGACTAAATTTACTGCCTGCTCTGAAGCCTATTCCTTCTGTCCTGTTCTTAATTGAGAAACATGGCCCATAGGAACTGACAGGGAATGTATAGCAATGGCCCTGGTCACTGTCACTGGAAGCAGCCTTCAGATTCCCAGATTTGTTCAGGAAAAAAAAAAAAAAAAAAGCTGACAACCCATGGAAAGGCACATCACGATGTTTTCCTCCTTTGAAAACAACTGCACTAAATATCTGTTCATTTCACCATGTTCTGCCCTCAGTCTATCATAAACATAACTTAAACATTGTTTGGAAAACAAAGAGATTCCTGGGGTAAACAAATTTCACACAATCATAAAACATAAAACTGTATGTATGAATATTACCATTTAGACATCCTTGAGTATAGGATGCCCAAGAGGTCATTGGACTTTGTAAATATACCCTGGCTTAAATGCAAATAAAAAGATGCATTGAAGGACACAAAAAGGGTATTCAAAGGCAGGATGTTTGTATTATATAAATTTATCAGGCACACAAGATAGGTGTAACCAGCACAATTACCAAGTGGTATCTGGGGAGTACTACTGAATGCATTGTGCAATAAACATTATACAGCACAATAAATGAGGCAAAATAGCTGGGAAAATACGTGAGGGGAAAGAGTGGAGAAAGGACTATAAAATATCTCTATGAACATTAACATAAATGATGGGTTACCATCTCCCAACTGTATTCTTCTGACAAAGTGTCTATATAGTAATGTTTTCATCGTACGCTATCATTTAGAAACATACTGCACAAACCATATACCTGTAAAATCTATAGTTTCTTTTGTCAGCTTTGTGGCTGTTATTCAGTACATGTCAAGTACGCTGCTTAGGGGGTAGATTTATAGCCTATACAGTAACTGGATTTCCTAGACACCTTCCCTTAGAAAAACAAAGTGAAATATCATAGCACTGAGGAACATTGGAAAGCGAGTTCTATCATGTTGAGCCAGTGAGCAGAGCTCTTTCCGCCCTCTGAAGCATCTGTCCGTGGTGCTAGTCCTGCCTGTCAGAAACACCCTTGTAATCACCACGTCATTTATTTTGTCCTCATTGTGCTTGGGTTTATATGTCCCCCTTGTCTGTAACTTTTCCGAAAACAGAAATTTTGCATTGCTACTGTTTCCAGTGCTGATTTTTCTGGAAGTTTAGGTTTGGTCCTTTATTCATTATTTCTACGACTGATTGCAGTGTTTCTGTTGTTCAGTAGTTTTTCTTCCTTTTGTTTTCACTGTTTGCTTTTTCCTTGACATTGGCGGACTCGTGTGTGTTTGGTCTCCTAAGCATGCATCCCGCCCCCCCCCCCTTTAATTATGGAGGGGGAGGGGCTAATAGCTATTAGTAGATATATTTCCCTTCTAGAATCCGAACTGGCTTTTAAAATTTGTTTCCCTCCCTTAATTTATAAATATTTTAATCAATAATGTATCTATTATTTCCCAAGTGAGCCCTAAGGAGTGAGTTTGATGGCCTCACACAAGCCATTCCAGTAGAACAGCCTCTCAAGCAGCTGACACCAATGAGCCTAGCTAAGATTTTACGTCTCGAGTCCCTGTATTTTTAGGTTAGCCAGCAACAGCACACTCACACCATCACTGAACCAATGAAACTGATGTGTTGTGCAAGTTCCCTCACTCCCTTTTGCTGAACTTGCATTGTGTTGCCCATTGCATATTCAGTCAGAAACTAGCCTGGAACAAAAAGTCAGCCATCAGAGAAAAATACTGTCTGTCCTCAGCGTTGTAATTGCACTTGATCAGCATCAGCTCTGCATCAATAATTACACAAGGGTCCAATAATTATGTTGGCAATGAAACAACGTAGTCAAAACTTCAGTTATTTACATGAGGTGATGGTCCAAGGACTGAAGCCAGTGTTGGAGATTGATGCTCCCCACTTACTTATAACATCACAGATGATTGAAAACAGGTGCCCTTTGTCTGGTTTGCAACATTCTCTTCCAGGTGTGGCCTCACAGACTAACTAAAGAACTATACTTGCTTTCATAGATGACATACTTGCTTTTAAAAATCTAATTAAAACTTTCTTTTTGGTCCTTAGGTAGAAAGATGGCTCTGCTGAGATAAGCTCTTAATTAATGCACTGAGAGCTTAGGAGTCCCACCTCTCAACAGGAATGATTGACGTCCAAGGATACCTAAATTGCACTAATTGAGCCCTGCCTCTATACAGGCTTCCTACAGCCAGCTCATCAGAGAAGCTAGGTGAGTAGACCAGCATAAAAAGTTATTGAAATATGTTCTTTGCTTTCCCAAAGAGTGAAAGAGAAACTTTCCAGACTGTTGAACATTTATTATCACAGAAGTCAGGTCTTTTCTTCAGTTTTAAGATGTAGGTTTTGCGTTATAGTTGTTGTTGTTTTTTTTTTTTTAATTGAAAAAGTAGCACTTTAACATAGCCATTGAAATTTAAATAACCACCTTGTCTTCTCAGTTTGCAAGCCGCAAAACTCACAAGCCAATTATAGTGTGCAAACACCGCTTGGCATCATTTGTGGATGTTAAATTGTGTTGCATAGCAACCGGCACATGCGCTGTGGGGGGTTTGTTTGAGATCAGCCGTCGTCCTTGAGCTTAGTTTCCAGAGGTGCACCTGACTGTAAACACGCCCAAAGACCGTACTGAGACAGTCCTTCTATGCTTATTTCATTCTGAAAGACGTTTAGAGGCATTCTGAGGCTCTCGCTTTCACGAAATCTAAAAACCATTTGATATAATCTAGGTGGCTTAGTGGTCTAAAATAAAATTCAAGCACAGGGCTATTCGCTAAAATTGAAGACGATTACACCATATTAGATGTCTTCATTTATATCTGAAAGTGTTATTCACAGATTTTTAACTGTTTTAAAAATTATGGAAAAGCGCAGTGTTGCAACTTTCGTCAAGGAAATATGAATAATATGGGATATTAAATTAGTTACTTAAAATATATCATTAAAATGTGTGTATTATTCAGACAAAATACAAATAGAGCTTGAGTTTTACCATGTAAAAGTTTAAAAGGTGAGAGTAAAGGGATGAAGACCACAAAGAAAACTAGATTGAGAAATTATTAAGCATAACGGTTGTACATCAAAATGAATAGAAGTGGAAAAGCAAACAGTGAGAACAAAAGGAAAAAAATACCAAACAATAGAAGCACTGCAGTAAGTTTTAGAAGTAATAAGTAAAATACAGAACCCAAACATTCCAAAAAATCAGTACTGGCCAAAGCAGAGAAGAAAGTGACAGAAGGAAACAGGGTTAGATTCAGAAGTATTTAGGGAACTACCATGTCCTAGCAGCAAAAATCAAAAAGAATTCTTTTAAGACTTTGGATTCCTGAAAATTTAGGAGAACGTGTTGCTCTCACACTTTTTCTCTTTCCACTGCAGTGCACTTCGCTGTGCCGACTGTTTCAAATTGTGAAAAATGTGACGCTCCACTTAAAAAGAAAATCATAAGATGGCTACATTTCTATCAAAATGGCTTTATTATTACCAGTGAGAAAACCTGAAGTGGAGAAAAATTGAGAGAGATCAGAAAATCTTGAGCTGATAATCTCGTAAAAAATATAGAATGCTTTTAACATCAAGACTATCTCGCTGGGACCGAAATGGAATAAAAATGGAACAGCTTCTTTACTTAGATCCTTTTATTATTGGGTGGCTAGCAGGACCCAAATACAATGTATCAAGGCCATGGGAATATAAGTAATAGAGCATTATCTATTAAAACAAAACAATTATTTAGGTGGAAGGAGCAGGAAACATGGCCCTCAAAAATCCTAAGTGTTTATTTTGATTTCTTTGTTATTATGTGTTCAGACCACATTCCTTCATCACCTATTACGTACTGAGCAAGGTTTGGTACTTGAAGTGGCTTTGTATGAAATTATGCATGGAATGACCTAAATCTCTTCATATCTCTTGAGAGTTTATATCTTTAATAATGATGAAAAGGCAGTATCACTGTGTGCTTCATTAGTCTCATGAACCCGTAGAAATATTTATTCGTAGAAAAAGTAACCATATGTTCATAAATTGGCAGAAAATTCTACTTGAATTCACATATTTTTAATGCAGTTAACAAAAACTCAACATTCTTTCATCGTACTATGAGGAACATACCTTTGGATTCAAATTGCTCAAAGGTACCTGAACTAGTTATCAGCTTTTGTCTTCATATATGTTGGGTAATCAAAGTGCTGGTGCCTGACAGAAAGTCATAAGTTATTATGAGATGGAACAGTCAGCACTGAGAGGTCCAGGGCCACGCTGCCCGGAATGGAGCCATTATCATAATAGCCTATCACTCAGGCTAATCAAATCAGTTCTTACTCTGTTCTGTTTCTGAACATGGACCGTCAGATCCAAGTTTCCAATTCCTACATCTCATCACAAGCATACTGCTACTAGCCAGTACATGAATGAACATATCAAAAGACATGCTGGTCACCCTCTACCATTGCAGTGTCCAAAAATCCTCGGTAAATGTTTCTCTGGTCTTTGAAACAGATCACTTATCATATACTTACTGCTTCAGTCACTTGCTTCAATCACTTGAAAGGTTTCTTATACTATTTCTTCATTTGGAATTTATATAACTCTTTAGATGTGGGACTATTCAGTTAGCTGGGCAATTCATTATTCTGCTGTTTGATCTCTGGGTTAATTTCTTGCTTGTAACTTTAATAGCAATTTTAAAGATCTTGAAGATTTATTAATAAAATTTGTTACCTTTTTTTTAAAAAAACAGGAGCATGTTGAAAAAACCAACAAATATCCTATAACATCCTGTAATATCCATGCTAATATCATTTTTGTTGTAATTTTAAATAACAAAAACTAATGATGTACATGATTAGGAAAAAATATGTAAATTTAAAAAATTACTTCCCCTCAAATAATTACTAGCTATAATTTTTCTTCCACAGAAATTCATATCCCTTTAAATATCTACTTATCATTTATGCATTCACTCAACAAATAGTTATTCAGAGTTTCTTACATATCAAGCACTATTTTTGGTGCTAGGGTGTAACAGTAAGCAAAACAAATTTTTAAAAATTCTGGCCTTCATGGGGCTTACATTCTTGTGGGGAGAAACAGACTATAAACAGAATAAATAAGACTATGTGTGTGAGTGTGTGAGTGTGTGTGTGTGTGTGACAGAGAGAGAGAGAGAGAGAAGTAAATAGTATAGAAAAAGTAAAACAAGGAAGGATGACTTGAAGGTCTTATTGAGAAAGTGATATTTAAGCAAAGACTTGAAGGAGGAGAGAAGGAACCCAGTGGATAGTTGGGAAAGAGCTCCAGGCAGGAAAAATAGCACGTGCAAAGGCTCTGAGGAAAGCTCTACCGGGTGGAGGAAAGTAGTGCAAAGGAACTAAGAGAGCTGGAATGGGCAAGAGTATGGGCAGGAGCAGAAGAGCATAGGAGAGTCACAGAGCTGGAGATTACTAACAGATTTTAGCTTTTAATCCATGTAACATGGGAAGCTTTTAAAAGATTTTGTATTTTCGGGATGTGGAATATTGGATGACTTTGAACAGAGAGATGAGGTGATCCTGATGTATGCTTTAAAAGGACATCCCCGGTTGCTATGTTGATACTAGACCAAGCAGGAGAAAGGGCAGAAGCAGGGACAGTAGTTAGAAGACTGTTGTAATCATCCAGGCAGGAGATGATGGTGGCTGGAGCCAGGAAGGTGGAGGAAGCAGTGGCAATATGTAGTTTTCCGTTCCAAGTGTATTCTGAAGCTGGTACTGACAGAATTTGTGATGGATTCGGTCTGAGATGTGAGGTCAACTACAGCCACAGTCTGTAGATTAGGTCTTGGTTAGAGATAGGAATTCTCAGCATATAGATGGTATTTAAAGCCACATAACGGGGTGAAATCACTAGAGGAGCCATTGTGGGTAGAGAAGAAAAGAGGAACCAGGGCTTAGACACAAGCACCCCAATGTCAAGAAGTCAGGATTCTGAGGCTTACTCAATGAAGAGGGGGGGGGAGACTGGAAAAGGGTGGTTTCCTGGAAACCATGTGGAAGCCATTTGTAAATGTCCTTATATCGAGGAACCTGAAGATTGGATTGGATTCGCAATGTTAGGTCATTTGTGGTGTGGTGGGAGAGAAAATCTAATTGACATTGGCTCAAGAGAATGAGAAGAGAAAAATTAGAAGTAATCTGTACAGATCACTCTTTGAAGGAATCTTGCTATAAATAGAGACAAAAAAATTAGATGGTAGCTATAGTTAGAAGTGGGGAGAAAGTTTTGTTTCCTTTGAGATAATAACAATAACAGTATGTTTTGTATTTGATAAGGACAGTTAAGTCAATCGGGGGGAAATTGCTGATGCAAGAAAGATCTGCTGGAGTTCTTTGTATGTAGGTGAGAGAGCATCAGGCTTCATGCAAGTGTGGAGGGAGATCCAGCGAAGAGAAGTTGGCATCAACAAGTGCAAACACAGAAAGGTGGGCAGATGAGGAGAGACCTTATGGAAGATCTCTTCTAGCTTCTCCGCTTTGTTTTAATGCAATAGAAGCAAGGGCATCAGCTGACACTGAGGATGGTGGAGGTTTGAAGGTGGAGGAGAGCGTATAAAATCATGATGGAAGGGAGCATGAGTAGACTGAGAAAATAATGTGAGAAACCAGAAGCACGAAGGTGCCGTGGAGGTTAGTGGTCAGGAATTTAGGATAAGACCAGTGTGTAAGGTTGTGTGGTTTTCATTCACCATATTCATTCACCGTACTCAGTTGTGCAAGTGCAGGTACAGAGTAGGCAGAGTTGGTGGCACAGTGGTTGGAGTTTTGCCAAGGGAATATCAAGGAACTCAAGCTGGGTGAATGAGTTGACGGCGTATGCAAGGGGATGATTATAGCATAAGGTTGTGGAATTTAAACTGGATACGAAATGAGGGGGTGAGAGGCAGAGGAATGGCGTTAGGATCTA
The DNA here is from genome assembly GCF_028023285.1 of Balaenoptera ricei. Lineage (NCBI taxonomy): Eukaryota > Metazoa > Chordata > Mammalia > Artiodactyla > Balaenopteridae > Balaenoptera > Balaenoptera ricei. Next base: position 1,166,268 of record NC_082659.1, on the reverse strand, counting down.
AAGGTTGTAAGCACAGTTGCAGAAGGAGTTCCAGGCCTTTAGGGAATGAGCTGGAATGAGGAGGGGGTTGGTGTTAAAGAATGGAGTGCTTAAAATTGAGGTAATGGAGAGATTTCAGTCATTTGTGATGAAAAAAAGTCAATATTGTGACCATGTAAAAGAGGTTAAAAAGAGTAGAAGAACTTTGGAGCTCATGACTAAGAGGGTAGGTTTGCTCTTGCAAGGATCAATGGGGATATCAAATCACCTGGAATTTGACAGGAGTAATGTTAGAAAGAGTGAGAATGAACTAGGGTAAAAAATTTCCAAGGAATGCAGAAGAGGACCTGGGGGAGATTGGTAAGGAGTAGCTTTAAAGTGTGATATAGCCTAGTGATGTGCTCTTCCAAGATAGGGTATTTGAGGAGGGGGAGTGGATAGTGGTCTGTAAGCAATAATAAGGAAAGATAGGAATGTTGTACTATTTGACTCTTAATTCCCTATGTACGGCTATTTATCTACTTACCTTGTTCTGCTTACTTATACCTGTGCCTCTACTTATTTAGATACCACTAAGTAAGAGCAGGGGTGGGTCTGGGTGGCCTCCCATCCTCAAAGCCAAGGGAGGGAACGGTCCAGAGAACTACTCACAGGCTAGTGGGTCTCTCATGTGCTCATCACTGTCTGGACGGTTCCGGGCACTAAGCTCACTGCCCAGCCCCTGTGCTACCAGCGTAGAGCAAAGCACGTGGAGAAGGGGTGACGTGGTGGGGGACTGCCATGTGGAACACAGGTCAAGCTGTCCCCCCTCAAAGCCCAAGAGGTTTACAAGATGGAGCCCCCGTGAGCCTTTCCCCACACACTGACCTATCTGCCCCCCTCTTCACCATCCTATCGATCTCCTTTGACCTAGGACATAGATAGGATGATGGGCTAATAATTTTTTACTTATACAAAAGTAAAGTACTGATTGGCTAATATTTTTTTACTTATACAAAAGAAGTATGTATACCCATTTTCTTGCACATTGCTTTTTTCCCCCTTAATTTTGATATATATTGGCTCACAGATATCTGCCTCATTCTTTTTAACAGCTGCTCCCTCACGAACGTGCCAAAATTCAGTTAGTCAGAACACTTCTCCATTGATATACTCTTTAGTTATTTCCAATTTTTCACTATTAGCAAAAATGCTGTAATATATCTCTGTATATACTTATATTTGAGAAATCTTCGCTGCTATATTCACAAAGTAAATTAGCATTAGTGGGTCAAAGGGCATGAGAATTTATTTAAAATTTGCATATACATAGGGTTGGCCAAAAAGTTCATTCAAGTTTTTCTGTAACATCTTACAGGAGATATATATATATATCTATCTTAATTGCCTTCTAGTAAGATTAGACAAATTTACAGTTCTGTCAACAGTGAATGAGAGAGCTACTTTCCTTACCACCCTCATCCTCACCATTAGTTATCATATTTCTTTGTATTTGCCTTTGGACTAAAAACGATTCTATTTTCATGTGTTTCTCGGGTATTAGAAATTTTCTCTTCCTATATATGGTCTTTCCTAGTTTTTTTGTCCTTTATAAAATTAAACTTTTAATTTTGAGACCACTGTAGATTCACATGCAGTTATAAAAATAATACTGAGAGATCCTCTATACCTTTTGCACAGTTACCCCCAAAGGTAACATCTTTCAAGATTTGCAGTGCAATATCACAACTAGGATATTGACATTGATATAATATTGCACACATGAAACTTAGATAATGTTATAAACTAATGCTACTTCAATTTTTAAAAAGAATATAGCTTTCCTAATTTTTGACTGTTTGTCTGTTGTGGTAATCATCTTTCTTGTGTTTGATTGGAGTATTTTTTTAATTAGGAACATTATCTTTTCAAGCATATTAAATATGTTTTCTCTGAGTTTTCATTTGCATTTTGATTTTAGTTATACTGTTCTTGGCTGTTCTTTTCAATCTCTTCTTTATGTCTTCTGGATTTTGCATCCTGTGTAAAAAAAATCTTGTCAGCTTATAAATGAATTTACCTTCTAGAATTTATATGGTTCCATTTTTCATATTTAAATTTTGACCCATTTGAGATTTATTTGCTGTAAAGAATTAGATAGGGGTCCAGATTTATTTATTTTTTCTTCAAATAGTTAACCAAATGTTTCTATCCCATTTATTTCAAATATTACTAATGTCATAATCCAAATTTCTATATATATTTGTGTTTATTTCCAGATTTGCATTGATCTTACTTATCATATCTTCTCCAGTACCAAACTCTTTTAATTATTGTACCATTTGGGATATATTTTATTATATGATATAGGACATCACCAGGTGATGCTCATTGCTCCTTCCCAAGGGTTCTTCTAGCAGTTTTTGAGTACTTATCCTTTAACCTAAAAATTTTAGTATCACTTTATCAAGGTAAAAAAAATCCTGTTGACTTTTAAATTTTTATTGAATTACTGTCAGATTCATAGATTTGAGGAAAATCCATACCTTTGCACTATACAATATTCTTATTCACATGATTACTAGCCTTTGTCATTTTCTTATTCTCTTCTGAGTTCTTCAGTAGAGTTTTAAGGTTTTCTTGTATAGACCCTACGCATTTATATATTGTACAAGTACAAGCACATATGCATCACCCCTAGTATTTGCTTGATCAATAACAGAAGACCAGGGGATTCCCTGGCAGTCCAGTGGTTAGGGCTCTGCACTTCCACTGCAGGGGGTACCGGTTCAATCGCTGGTCAGAGAACTAAGATCCCGCATGCCATGAAGCACGGCCAAAAAAAAAGAAGAACAGAGAAAAGAAACTGTTACACTCAGAGGCCATCAAACTCATTCATTAATTTGCTTGATAGATATTGGACTGTTATTTCAATATTTAAATTACTAATTTGTAACAGCTAATACTTTGCCCATGTTTTTGTTCGTGGCAGTTTGTACAAGAGCCAGAAGGTAAGTAAAGAAACAGGTTTTTCATGTTTTCAGAGGTAGGTGTGCCTGAAGTAAGCACCCTCATTTCATAAAAAGAGTAAGTTGTAAAAATAAAATATGCTAGATTGGATAATCATCTACAATGTTAACAGTCCAATTGCTTGTCATGTAGAGGAAGGTTGTGCTTTAATTAAGCAATAAGACATGACAGGATGTGAATTATGGAGTAATAATTCTTGTCTACTGTATTGTTAGACAAGAGGCCAAGGGCCAGATGTCATTGCGTACACTGCCCATAAATTATTACACTGTAATTTAAAGCTAGAACATTATAGAATAATTCTAAACTATTTTTCAAATAACTTTGCAAAATGAGAAATGTAGGTTGAATATATTTATTAAATTTTATGTTAGAGGATCTCTACTATAATGCTATAAGATCAAGAGGCTAAAGAAAAGCATTTATTTGGGGGGAAAAATATAGCAGGAAAATATAGCAAAGTTGGCATCATAGTGGATTACTCTCTAAACAGTATTAATATAGAGGAGATTCCTAGGAAGGTGATACATTGACTTTTCCCCCTATGATTAGGGGAAAATTGTTGGAGCTAAGTTTTGAGAAATTTTAAGAGGGGTCCTTTTAGATTTTATTTTTTCTTCACAAAGCAATGCTAACTAACAAATAACTCTACCATAAACCTTCCAGAAAAACATGCATCTCCCTGAAAGAACTTGGCAAAGCGTGGAACAGTTTTACAGAATTTTGGGTCCTTTGAAAATCAGTGTGATTTGTAATCCTAACACTTTCCCCCATAACATATCATTTTGAAAGTCCTCTTTTGTAAAGACATTAAAACAGATCTCTTATCACAAGAAAACACATTGTTTAAAATACTGCTTTTTTTAAAAGAGGAAAACTCATTTTTGCCCATTCAAAAGAAAAATGTTTGAGGGAGAGTATGTGATTGTAATAAGGAGAAAGTCTACTTGCTTTTCATCTGCAGAACACTCTGGCTAGCAGTGTTTCAAAAGACGATTTCTTTTTAAAGTTATTATAGTTTTGTGCTTTCATTGCCAATATTGTATACTTTTAAGATGGCTGTGGTGTTGACAAGTTCGACTTCTTTTGTGAATATCGCAAGATAAAAGTTATATATTACAACCTCAGACCATTAATTTTGTCTCAGGTTCTCCTTTAAATTAATGTATTTTATCACCAAATATGACCTCTTTCTAGAAGTGTGATAACCAGAGAGAACTTAATATATGGATCAAGTATAAAATATTTTTAAAGGGCCTCTAGAAACACCCACCTGCCCAAAATACATCTCTTACTGTCTTATCATAAGACCATTAATTATTTACACCTCTAGATTAGTGTTTTGGTCTTGAATAGTCCCTTATTAAAATAAAATCTCTCCCAAGTCAATGACACAGAATCCAGTTATCAGGTATTAATCCAATAGTTTGTCTATTTGCTAAAGTAGTAGATTTAGGTTATGGATTTGCTTTCATCCGTAACAGAAAACAGAGAGGAAATGAGACACAAAAAAGAAATGTTTTAATGGTATGAGAAAGTTTCCAGCCCTGAAACTTGAGCTAGGTGTTACTGTTACAGGTCCTTAGCTCCTGGAAGGTGGCTTGAAGACACACAGATTTCATGGTGAGGGGGTAGAAGAACCCAAAGGAAAGGGAGGACGATGAGTTCTTTATGCAAGAAGGGACCATGTCTTATATGGTGCCTAATATGTGTCTTAAATGATGAAAAAGGCAGGGAAAGCCAAAGAAAATTTATCTTTAGTACTTAATGGTTTTACCCATTCTATCACTTGTATTAGGTCCATGGGTCTATCACAACAATTAAATAGAACCATTTTTAGCACTTTTTTCTTGTTTCTGTTCAGTTGAATTAGGCAGGATTGACTTTTCTACCCAGTGGCCCCAATGGATCCTTTTCTGGAGTTATAGCTCAATAGGATTTTACTCCAAAATTCTTAGTATGGGAGACTACAACTGTCTCTAACTTCTTCTCCAAGGTTTATTGTGTCAGTTTTGGACAACCCACATGACGGGTAATTTTTAGAAAGTGTAACAGAAACTCATAGAATTATTCGTAGAGGACCATGATATGACATTATACTATTAGCTTGGAACAAGAGTCCAGATGTGACGAGGCTAAATGAAAAACACCTATGCATTTTTAGAAAAGGATTATCAGTTACTTTGTTTTAATTTTTCTACTAGCACGTCCTTGATTTAAGCTCTGTCTACTTCTACAGAGACATAATTACTTTAAGGTATTTTAGAATGTAATAAGTTGTGAAAATAATCATTTCACTGGTTGTTTGTTGTTTGGGCCTACAAGCTTGTTCAAATAGACACCATGCCTAAGTGTTAACTGATCATATCAGTCAGTAGGGAGATTAAAAATTGCTTTTTATAGGTTTATGTTTATTAGGAAAAATTATTAGCACTAGTTTTGTGAGAAGATTGATGCTAGGGCTTCAACATCATTCTATCCATATTTATAATAACACTGCAGAATTAGTGCTAATTTCCAGATCAAGAAATGCAGGTTTATAGAGATCCTCAGTAAGTAAGAGGTGGGTCCAGTCTTCTAACTCAAGACCATGATTTGAAAGCAAAATTATTTTCAGTGAATCATATTGTCTCCTGCAGAACTTGAGTCAGAATATTTTTTTAAATACGGAATTTAATCATCACAAAGTTCTTCTAAAAAAAAACCTGCCATTTCCCAGTCTGTCATCCAGGACTCTTAAATTTCTTCCACTGCCCATTCTAAGAACTCCCTCCTCGTATGTTGTCATGAACTTCCTTTCTGCTGCAGAACCCATTACACATTTTCAGAAGTGCAACAGCAGGAGTAAGCTCTGGAGTAACAACCATGAGCACCAGTCTTATCACACCAAAGACCAGCAGTCAATTCTGCAGAAAGACCCCAGGATCATAGCTGTGGAGCAGGAACCAGCTTTTTCCTTCACCCAAGTTTAGTTTCCTTCCATTAGATTAATTGGTGTCACACACTGTCTGTGTGTTGGAGTGGGGTTGAGAGTTTTGAGTGAGTGCTTCTGTCATGATCTTTTGGGGGAAAAAATGCCGACCTGTAAATAAAGCACAGATAGAAAAGAAGACCCAGAGCTAGTATCATAACATTTTTGCACGTGCATGAGCCTGTCTCTTAAGGTGTATCTATGTGTTTTTTGTAATCCATCAACTTGACTCCTATCTCATTCCTAACACCCTTTTCCTGCTTTTTGTTTCAATTTTCTTCATCAAAGTTGCTATTTTTAAGGTCTTTGACTTAAAAGCAGCAGCCTGGACTCATATTCCTCATTTTTCTCCTATTTACGCAGTTGGTTTTGATATTCCTAACCTCGGGCTGTACCCAAGTATGATGCACTCCACTGTAGCAGCCCAGCAGACGTGAGTCCTCATTTCTGGCAAGGTCATTCATCATAGAAGCTGTTGAATTCCTTGTTACTACATTTGGATTAAAAGTGGAATGCAGGTACCAATCAAGACCAAAGTAGAGAAAATAATACTTATTATCTCAAACTACAGTGGTATCATTTTATTACTTGGCGTGAAAATGATGAGCACCACACCCCAATTTTATTTTCTCAAACCCCTGCTGCATAGACAGCCCAGAACAGAGAGTAAAATTAAGAAAAAATAAAGTCAACAGTTGCTAGAAATTTCTCTTTTTGCTTCCAAAATATAAAAAAAAAATTATATCTTTTAAAAGATCATAGCAAGTAATATATAACCAAGAAAAAAAGAGTACTGAAAAAAAATAAGAAACAAAAAATAGCTCAGTGGCAAGGTAACAACTGACAAGACTTATTCCATCTGCTGGAAAGAGTTTAAAACCTTTACCTGCTGCCACTCACACAATAGAGATTGAGAGTTCAGAGCTGAAAACTAACATCTGATGTGGAAATATGTCATCATGGTTCATCTGTAAGTGCATTTCCCTGCTTATTAAATGTTATACTCTTTGTTTGAAGGAAATAAGAGTCCCCAAGTTTTGAAGTGTAAGAAAGTAAGACACAAAAGACAAGAAAGAACTGAAATGCTTGTGTACAACTAGCATTAGGACACCTGAAGGTAATCACACGTGCAGCTGGTCCTCCACGAACTCTAGGTCAGGGGTTCTTCACACAGAAATACTTTGAAAGTGAGGAGAGGGGTTGGAACCGTCTATAATCAGCCACACTATCAAAGCATAAAAGAGAAAAATATCTCCCCCCAAGCAAGCGAGAACAGAGGCAACCTCTGCCATTGAATCCTTCTCTCTTGGATTCCCCTCCCAGCTCTCCATAATTCAAAACAGGCAGGCAGCGGGCTGTACAGATGGAGACGCAATAGCCACGGTCCACAGGGAGCATTATAGGTCTGCCTAGTTGTCTAGTTAACAGTCAGCTATTTTTGGATAATACCCACAGTTGTTTTACAAGAATGAGAAGAAAGATGGATTTATCCTGAGTTCAGTATATTAAAATATTTGTGCAGGGTGGTGCTTGGGCTGAAGCCATTTTACTTACCTGCAAGACCGCTTGTCGATGACTCAGACTGACTTCCCGTGCAATCGACAGCAAAGAGCCACCGTTGAAATGATACTGTGGGTCAAATGAGAGGCATATTCCACAATTTCAGGTCCCAGAAAGAAATGTTTTAGGCACTAGTTATTATTTTCATGGAGTTTTGTTTTTGACCTTGAACAAGCAGATGGCAGAGAGGTTTAGAGATGCCCTTGCATGTCATACCATCACGAGGGACCAAGGAGGTGCTGTGTTATGTACGTGATCTTCAAAATGTTGGACTGGGGCTCCTCGGCCAGCAGGCAACACCAGGGAACGCTCTTCAGTTAATGGAATTTGGGGGTTTAATGAGGCTTGATTCATTTATGCAGTGAAACGATGTGGGGAAAGGAAGCAACCATATAAAATTGACAAGCATATTCCTTGTAAAACATTTTTTATAGACATAGTTATGTTGGCAGATGTTGAAGCTATCTTTGAAGCTATAAATCAGTTTACTAATCACGAATCTTCAAGTTAGTAACCAGACCAACAATCACAAGAGCATATTAGACACAAGCAAAGTTGACGTTATCTGTGCTAGTTTTAACAAAATACAAGGGATGGCAACAATATGTTATTATTATTATTATTTTTAAAGGAATTCCTTTTATTTTTATTTATTTATTTTTGGCTGTGTTGGGTCTTCGTTTCTGTGCGAGGGCTTTCTCTAGTTGCGGCAAGCGGGGGCCACTCTTCATCGCGGTGCGCGGGCCTCTCACCATCACGGCCTCTCTTGTTGCGGAGCACAGGCTCCAGACGCGCAGGCTCAGTAGTTGTGGCTCACGGGCCTAGTTGCTCCGCGGCATGTGGGATCTTCCCAGACCAGGGCTCGAACCCGTGTCCCCTGCATTGGCAGGCAGATTCTCAACCACTGCGCCACCAGGGAAGCCCCAATATGTTATTATTTATTGAATGCCTACCACTTACCTTTACTGTGTTCTATATTCTCAGTGATTTGCATATGTGTGTGTATATAGATATGCACGCACACACATATGTATAAAATCATACAATCTTGCTCTCTAATTGCTATAATATCAATACAGTAGAGAGAAGACTCATGCAAAGTAACCCAGTTTTGTAAGAAAAGTACAAATAACAAGCTTTAGAAAGTGCAGTAGAGAGAGAACATACTTGAGTGGAGAATTGAGAAAACGTTTCATGGATAAGAAAGATTGTGAAATCTACCATCAAAAGATGAATAACATTTCAAGTGATAAAGAAGGGAAGGGCATTGCAAAAGGAAGTGGCATTAACAAAGGAATAGCCTTGGGAATTTATCAAACGTTTAATAATTACTAAGCCAATCTCCCGTCTGGGTAGAACGTGAGGCTTGCGATTGGGAGACAGAGTAAAGCTGGAAAGGTAGGCAGAACCAGATTCTGGAGGACCATGGGTGGCAGGCAAACATGATTACTGTCATGATTTTCATTTCAAAATCGGACAGTTGTAAGGAGTTGCTAATTGTCCCATAGCAACCCATGGCTGACATTTCCATCCCATTATTAGCCAAGACCCTTAATTAATCTTACCTGCGGCCCCCAGAAAACTGAGATATTAATGTAGATGAGCCAAGGGGTCACCCTACCCTTGATTTTTTGTTACCTTTCCAAAGGCATTGTCAAGCTTGTGTGTTTTGTTAGATTTTAGAAAGTCAGCTCTCAGGTGCAAACCTGGGTGTCTTGTGGTTGCCGGTGAGCACTTCCCAGTTTCTCCTGCCTCAGATTTCAGGTGCAGCTCAGTGACAGTTGTGTGGACAATTCTATTGTTCATGTGCCAGTAAATTAGGGCAATGATGTCCTTGGCCTTTCCCACATCCCAGACACCAGGTTTTGTTCATGGCTTTTTATTCTGATGCTAATTAAAAGGAAGAAAAGAACCAGTTCCTAGTAATCTTATACCTAGTTCTTCACAGTTCGGTTATCTATATTCAGCTCATTAGTTTTATTGTGACCTTTTTAGAGTTTTTGAAAGTATTAGTTTCATGAAGATTCCTTCGTTATAGCCTTCCTTATTTTTACTCAATAAAATATAAATAAAGAAATGATTTTCCCAGTATAACATGATCCTAGGAAATGAACTCAGATTGTTCTAGTCATCAATCAGTCGTCTCATTGAATACTAAGAAGTTTTTCAGCCAATCAAAAAAATTTGAATGCACACACTATGCTAGATGGCTTGAATCTAAACACAAAATGTTGAAGTGGCCATGCAGAAATCAGACCAAATATTTATAATCATTATCAGTGTATCTGGCCAAAATCCAGCAACTTTTAACCCAAACATGTATTCCAAAAGGGATACTACAGCATGTGTGGCCGAGTGACATCAACGCATAAAACTCTTGTCGCTTTATCCTTTGCCACGCTGCTCCCCTGCCCCACCGGTCCTCTGAGGGCTATTGTGAGGATGGACTACGGTATCTGATAGCACGTGGTCAATTCAGGTTTGATGGGTCTTGATGAGTCTGATACTAGGAGTGTTGACAAGACTGCCTGCATTTCTCTCCTTTGTGGTGGAGGAATCTTGCCCCTGAGGGCAGGCTCTTATTTGAATGAGCGAAAAGCATACAAATCATCTCTGGTGTCTATCGCCCCATCAGCTGCAGTTGAGCCCTTTCTTGGGAAATACATGATGACACACCACATACCTAGCTACTCCTCAGTGAGTGCCTCTGTGCGAGAGGAGTTGGCCCTCGACCAAGGCAAGGAGCTCCTCTTATTTCACAGATCAGGAAAAGTGAGTCGATGGGTATAAAGCTCTCCAAAATGAAGGGAGGCTGGAGAAAGAAGTTGCTAATGTCTTTCCCCATCTGCTTTCTCTAGTCAAAGAAATAACCCGTTCTTCTACGACTTCCCTGGCAGTTCGGTGGTTAGGACTTAGCCTTCGCATTCAGGGGGTGCGTGTTCGATCCCTGGTCGGGGAGCTAAGATCCCACAGGCCTCGGGGCCAAAAAACCAAAACATTACAGCAGAAGCAATATTGTAACAAATTCAATAAAGACTATAAAAATGGTCCACGTCCAAAATAAATAAATAACCAGTTCTCTTCTGCCCAGTTCTCCCGGTGAAACAAGAGACATCTTCCCGCTCTTCTTCCCAGCAGAATAAGTAAGGAGCAAAGCAGCTACAGCTTGAGGAGGGAGAGGGAAAGCCAGCTGCAGTTTCATCCGGGTTTGGTTCCTAACTGATACATTTCAGTATTATTTCTTTAGCAAATACATAAAATTCTCTGATGCTTTTTAATCAAAAGAATATAGCTCATCACTCTCTTAAAAAAAAACAAACAAACAGTGGAAGCCTATGAAACAAGTGCTGTAGGAAGAGTAGAGTTGCGTGCTGTGTGTTTCAAGGTGGCCGGTGCAGGCAACAGGAGTAACAGGAATGATTAAACCCTGTCGGATGGCGTTAGGTTTGGAGCTTTCTTGCCTCATGACAGGCTGTGACAGTCGAGTGGCACCGAAGCAGAACAAACGACAGTGGCAGTTTGCTGTGAGCAGTGCAACTGTCAGAACTGCTGTACAAAAGCCAGTGTTGGGGATAAGCCACCACCAAAGTTTGCACCCTGACGACTCAAGTGCTGATGGCCACGATGTCTTCACAGTAAACTCCGGGTTATAGCCCCTTCCTGGGGCTTTCCACTGTCACGCTCAGGGCTGACAACTCTTCCTGTGCTCTGGGTATTGCCAATTTCCATATCATAACGAAGCCTACCTGCTTTGCAAGATCACTAACCAGTCCTCGCATAACCCACGTGGAACGCTCATACTCACAGACTAACATGTAAGCCACGTGTATGGAGTTTATCGCGTTTCGTGTTTGGAGCAATCGTCTGACATCCAGAAAGACAGAGGCTGTCCACGTGTGAAATCCGGTTCTGATTACTTGGCTGTAAGAATAGGTTACAGCGCAGTTGTAAACCTGCCATCACAAATAGGGTGAAATACTTCACACCCAAAGCTGAAACAGTGAACTTAGCATTGTCACTAGTTTCTTGAAAAGTTGAAAAAAAAAATACTTTACACCCATGTGGCTTCACAGGTTTTTATTAGAAGCCACAGTAGACACTTTTCACTGGCAGTAAATGAGAAACCTTTCAACATTGTAATAATGTGGGGAGAGTTTCTCAGCCACTGTCATCCTCGGGGAATTCTCCCACTGAGTTTTCATAGGTTGGAGGGATGAGAAAGTTGCCCACAGGGTCTCTATCACACAGGCTCAATTTTTAACATTGCGTCCTGTCATATTTTTCATGTTTGGGGGAGTCCAGTAGAAAAGGTGTCATCCAAGTCTGCAATTTGCAGGGTGCTAGGTGTCTTACCTCTGATGAGGTCAGATTGTCCGGGTGTGAGATAAACTAGGAATTCTTGGATCCTAACATCAATTTTTCTTTCTGCGAAACCTAATCTGACCCCATGTGTGTTTTACAAGCTGGCGCTCTCAGCACAAGAATGGTTAAGAGTAAGCAGAATGTTTACCACTTACGTCTAGTTAGTAAAAGTAATGATTATGAATTTTTTAAATTAATTTTTATTGGAGAACAGTTGATTTACAGTGTTGTGTTAGTTTCTGCTGTACAGCAAAGTTATACATATACATATATCCACTCTTTTTTAGATTCTTTTCCCATATAGGCCATTACAGAATATAAGGTAGAGTTCCCTGTGCTATACAATAGGTTCTTATTAGTTATCTATCTTATATATAGTAGTGTTTATATGACAATCCCAATCTCCCAATTTATCCCTCTCCCCCTTTCCACCTTGGTACCTCTTGAAGGAAAAAACCACCTCCACATACTTATGTACCTGGGATATATGTATACATATAGCTGATTCACTTTGTTATGCAGCAGAAACTAACACAACAATGTAAAGCAATTATACTCCAATAAAGATATTAAAAAAATAAAATAGAATCTATTTTGTCTGAGAAAAAAGAAAAAAAAAAGATCTATGATTTAGAAGTTTCATCTTCCTTAACCTGCAGCTGAAGAGGCAAACAAAATCATTCCACGTTTACTGTTAGGAAGGAGAACCTATTTTTTAAAAGGGTAGTAAATTAGCTGGTGCTGGAAGCATCTACTTTCTTGCCTTCATCACTGCCAGCTCCCTCTGTTTGCTTTGATCTATGATTTGCAAGCTACTGTTATTATTTATGTGTTCTACAATTACGACCAGTGACACCTCCCCTTCTCCAGCCCTAAGCCACAAATAGGAAAGGAATAAATGCTGTTTATTGTGACAGTCTGCCTTTTCTCAATGAAACAATGACAAACTGTACCACTGACAACTCACTACCGTATTTGCTACTGCTCCCAGCTCACTTCTCAAGTGTTCTCCAGAACTGACAATGGATGGACTCGAATAAAAATGCCTAGTGAGAATCTGTTCCATTCATTTACCTCCCAGTGAGCTCCTTGGGGGACATATATTGGAATAAAAAAACAGAAGGCCCAGCAGTGTGAGGGCATTTTAAGAATTTTTGTACATCTTTCGGGCGGGGGCAGGAACCTTCCTAGCTTAACGAGGATCTCTAGCCACTAATGGACCCAACTTCTTAAATGTATTTAATTTTAAAATCACACAGTCTACAGATAATGTGAAGAGGGAATGCAGATCAGAGTCATTTATGAATTTTTGGAAAGATTTCCATTTCCTCAGCCTGGGAACTTTTAGAGAGCAGCAATCTCCTAGAATCACTGAAAGGACCAAAATGTGTGAGGTTTTCCAAAGGGCCTATCCTAATTAGCTTTTTAAGCTGTGTTAAAATGGTATGTTTACTGGATAATTGCACCTTATGGAACAGAACAGATTAATAAATAAAAGAGTCACTACAATTTTTGTATGCCCAACTTTGAGCTAAGTGCAGGCTTGTAAATATTTGACAGCTAGCCAGCCTCGTCTGATGTCATTAGTCAGAAAAAATTATTAAAAGCCAGCACCTAGCTCTGGTCTCAGAGAGAGATTGCATTTAAGGACATAAGGTTCTGTTTCTTCTTGTTTTTCGTGGTTTGTGAAAAAAGAAAAAAAATACCCCTTTCTGGAATTCCACTCTTAAGTAAAATTTTAAACAACCAACTCTGTTTTCTACCAAATATCTATTTTAGGAAACACATTACAAAATCAATACTGACTCTATTGTTAAAATCAAAACTTGCAAAAATTGTTTAATTTTCATTCTTTCATATAAAATATTCTACCAGCAGCTTTTAAATATTCGAAATACAGTTTAACCATTTAAAATTCACTGCATATTGAGTTGCCTTGTAGAATTTTCATTTCTTGGGGGAGGAAGGCGGAGAATACAAAATAAATTAAAAGAAAGTTGATGAACCCAGCAAAAATAAGAGTAAGAAAATGAGAAAACCAAGTAATGTGTAATATTAGTTAATAGTTTATTCAAGGAAGGAATGGAATCAAATCAGTCGTGTGATAATAAATATGAGTGTTAGCATCCCAAGAAAAAGCCAGAGACTTTTGGATTGGGATGAAAGGCAAAGTCCAACTGCTTGTAAAGAACACATCTAAAATAATTTTTTTAGTGTTTGAAAATATAATCATAAGATGGGCCTGGTAAATGTAAAACAAAGAGAAAGTTGGAGTTGCCTTATCAATATCATCTAAAGTGGAATTCAGGGCTATAATCATGAAACAGAACAGAAGGGGTATTATGGAAGTAGAAAATTTTCTATTCACAAGAAGGTGAAGAATTGTAAACATTTTTGTACCAAGCAACATAGCTGTGGAATGCATAATGCAAACTCTCCCAGAAGTACAATTGGATAAAACCAAATGATAATGGAGACTTGATGTGTAAAATTCTGAAACAGTTGTAATTAAGTAGAGTGCAAAAAAGCAAGGATCTGTGTAATATAATAACAGTGCAATCAGCAGGTTTGTGTGCATGTGTGGGGATAGATAGATAGATAGTAGATGGATAAAATGACAGATATTTAATAAACAATCATAGCATGTTTTCTATGTGCTAGGTACTGTTCCAGGGTTTGACATATTAATTCATGTAATCCTCATAACAATCTTTTACTGATGAGGAAACTGAGGCACCAATTGGACAGGTAACTTGTTTAGGGCTACATAGCAAAGAATAACAGAGCAGGACTTAGTCCAGCTGGTCTGACTCTAGGGCCTATGGTCTTAAGACTCTTAGACATCATACTGCCTACAGAGAATATGCTTTTCTCTTATTCTATGAAAAAAAATGTAAAACTACTCATGAATTGGTCAAGACAAACTTTAACAAATTCCACAACATAGAGGTTTACAGACAATGTTTTCTCACCATTATTCAGCAAAACCAGAAGTCACCAACAAAAGATCTCCCCTTCTTCCCCCCAAAAACTCTCCACCTGTACACTTAAAAACTTACTGCAATTAATTTCTGGATCAAAAAAAGGATCCCAAAACTAAGATTAAAAATAAGTTAGCAATTAAATATGCCATAATTATTCATCTTAATACATGACACTTCCCACTCACCACTCTGTTGTTTTTAAATTGCTAATAAAATGTCTAAATATTCTCCCTAATTCCCTTTACTTGTACTAATCTAGTCACTCAGGTATATCTATGTTGAATTTAATAGACAGCAATTGGATAATTTCCCACCGTTAATGCAGAATTAATTTTATACCTTTGTAAGTATGTATTATTTGTAGTTTAATTTCTCCTAAGTTGGATCCATTATGGTTATGATAGTGGGATGTGAGGCCTAAAAATTTTAATCAGTCCAATTCCAGAAGTCACTTTATAGCTTCAAGGGAGGAGGTAGGGCTTCGTAGTCACTACCAAGAAGTTTGATGATAAGTAGGACGTGGCAAATTTGACCAATGATCTGATATTTCTTACGATTTGCCAGCCCGGGATTATCCGCCATATGTCTTGTCTGACATTTTACTACCTCTTTACCAGAAGTTTTGACCCAAGTGGATTATTATACATTCTTTGATTTTTTTCTTCCCTTATATTTTCTTTCATTATATATATATATGTGTATATATATAGCTAGATAAGTATATATGTATAAATATACACACACTGAATGTTTAGGTAATTCTGCTCTGTAAAGTATCATTCATA
This sequence comes from Balaenoptera ricei, assembly GCF_028023285.1. Classification (NCBI taxonomy): domain Eukaryota; kingdom Metazoa; phylum Chordata; class Mammalia; order Artiodactyla; family Balaenopteridae; genus Balaenoptera; species Balaenoptera ricei. The sequence goes on along the minus strand of NC_082659.1, from coordinate 1,150,618 downwards.
ATTAATTTAGTTGTTCATAATTTAACCACATCACTCTAAACATCTCTGTATTATCAGCTGCTTAGTCAAGGCGAGAGTTCACAGTTTTATTGATCTTCTGATTTTTCCTATCAATTACACGAAGCTGGTTGGGAGAAAACGTCATTGTTAGCAGTTTCACGGTGTATTGTAATTGTCATGGTTATTGATGGCTGAAATAAAGAATGTGTTCATACAGGGAGAGGAATCATCTCTCATAACTGCCGTATAAAGTAAATGGCAGGTTGGAGTCATGACATTTAGGAATGAGGTCCAACATAAACAAATGTGCAGCCTCGCGTGGGCTGTTAGGTCACTTGTTTCCTGTATGATGGGAGAATCACTGGTCATTTGTATGCCACAGTTTACTATGAAAATAAAACGGAGAAGTATATTTTCTGAAGTCTTTATCATTAATAATGGATTACTAGAAAAAAAAATGATCATTTGGAAGCCTGATTTTAAAGTAGCCTTCTTCTCACAACCACATTCCACTAAATCTATATGTCTGAAAATGTATGTGTAATCCTAAGATCACGTCTAAAAACTGTTTTTTAATACCAAAACCATATTATATCAATTTTGATATCTTTCACTCACAATTATGTTTGCGAAAATCCTCACAGTCTATATATGATTTATTAAGATATTTTCAGTTACATGCTGCTTCCTGTCAAGTATCCCTAAGCACGGGTATATATGCTGTGCTTCTAGGTTTGGGGGAAGGTTAGAGATCGTCTATCTCAAAATGCCTAGTAGATTCTCTAGCACATAGGGTTTATATTTAAACCATGAACTTAACTGTCCAATATATTTGTGACGTTTGGAATATGTCATCCATCCCCTTAAATATCAATTCAAGAAAATACTTCTAGGATATTATGATTCTTCATAATAGTATCTTTTTTTTTCATTGTTAACAGACAAGTTCTAGTGGCCACTTTGTTAGTCTACTTGGGATCGTTGGATGATAAATTCTCACAAGAAATTCTTGTTTCCCAGCACACATGAGGCATACAGGCCCCGCCAGTTGGTATCAGAGTTCACTATGAAGTTTTTCTCACAATCCTGTGAGAGCACACAGTTTGAAAATGCCTCCCAGGTCATTTTGAAGTGATGTGAAAGGTGAAATATCTTCTGGTCTAATGGGTGGTTAGTAGCAGAAGCAGACTTTGTGATCCTAAACCCTCTCTCCTTCACTACTATGCATATTACAGCACAAGACGAATAGTTGAATGTATGAATGATGCAAAGGGTCTAGAGTATACATGTATTCATTTCAACATCACCTGGATTTTCCCCCTCTCCTCCTCTCCATACTCCAGATTGCTTCTTGGGGCATTGATGTTTAACGCATCCTTCTCCCCATTAGGAAAGGTCAGCATGAGTCAAATCTGCCGTGGTTTGCAGACTCCATCCTAGTGGCTGTTGATTTGGGATGACTGTTTTGCCTTAGGCAAGCAGGTCAGCTTTATTTTAGATCCAACTAATGACAGTGCTAAGAGTTTAATGTGAGCTGAAATCCAGCTGCCCTAATTCTGAGGTGAGGAGCAAGGCGGGACACAAAGCCTTTTGATGCTGTCATTTTCCACAGCATCAGAACTGGTCAGGCTGCTGCTGGAAAATGATCTGAATTCTCCCCCCACCATCAAGACTTTTTCTTTACCCGTGACTTTTGCAAACTGAATCAATTACCAATAAAGGGAAGCAGCTGGAGAACAGACATGGCTGGACATGGTGCCAAATTCTTGGATAGTTTTTAGTTCTCTGGTTGTGTTTGAATCAAAGTAGGGAAGGTATTATTGCTAGCAGGAATTTCAGGTATAGTCACAGATGGCGCTGCCTTACCATATATATATATATATAAAATATATATATTATATATATGTTAGAGACAGTGGTAGCTTATAAAATGGAATTAATTATATTTATTAGCAATTGGTATTCAACTTTCAGTGGAAAAGAATTCATTGGATGGAAAAGATATGATTGAAAACTTGTGGAACAAATATGACATAAAATAATTTCTGTTGTAATATCTTGGCAAGTGGATGGGTGACGATGGTCATGAGTGATGATGACTGTTTCTATTTGACGTGAAAATAGTAACGTCCTCTTTTCTCTAAGGAGAAGGTGGAGTTCTATGGAGAATTAAAGTACCATAACAAAAAATAAGAAGAGTCTATTAAAGGACTTGTAGCATGAAGTCAAGAAATTTGAACTTGGTATTGTAAATGGTAAATGCACCGGATCGATTCTAGTGTTCACTCCAGTTATTTTCTTAGTCATTATCACCATCATCATGTTAATCATCTTCCTCTTCATCACCATAATAATCAATATAATATTTATCAAATGCTCATAAAATAATTAGTATAATTTCCTAGATAAGGAGTCAGCAAACTACAGCCTCCCAGCCAAATCTGCCCCTTGCCTGTTTTTACATAGCCCATGAGCTAAGAATTGTTTTTACATTTTTATATGATTGAAAAAACTCAAGAGAAATAGAATTTGTGATGTGAAAATTACACAAAATTCAAATTTCATTGTCCCTAAAGTTTTACTGGAACGTAGCTGCATCTATTGCTTACATGGTCTGCGGCTGCTCTGTTTGCTACACCTTCAGAGTTGAGTAGTTACAACAGACAGTGTATGCTCTACATACCTAAAATATTTACAATCTGGCTCTCTACAGAAGAAGTTTGACAATCCCTTTCTAGATGATTAACATCCCATTTAGCACTGACTCAAGTTCACTGGAAACCAGAGTCAAAATTATTTGGCAAAATCGGGTTATTGTCTATTCTAGGAATTTTTAATTTGGGAACCTTAATTTGGGCTCTTACTAACTTGTGGAAACATACATGAACTCAGAGAGTACGTTGACATACACATTGGCAGAACTCTTATAGATCATTTTGATTATGACTTTCTATAAAGCCAGCATGTGTTGCCTAGAGCTGATTTGTCCCACTGAAAAATATAAATGGATACTCGTTATTGTTCTTTTTCCTTGCTTACAGAACAGTATGCATGTAGTGGAACAATTCTGATTTGACTCAAGGCTATATTATAACGTTCTGCTCCTCTAAAAGAAAGATTTTTCAAGTGGAAAATTCAAATTAAGGTTTCATTTGTCATGTCTTTTTTTACAAAAGAAAAAAAATACATGTTATATTAAAAAATTTAAAAGGTCCTAATAATTATAAAACATACGCTAAGAAGGAGATACATGAAAAGAAAGGTTTGTTCCTTAATGGTTGACAAACATTGTAAAATGAGTACTCTCTGAAGGCCTTTTTATACTTTTCCTTGATTTATGTGCTTCTGCTTATTTGCATGTTACTTCCTTTTAAAAATATATAATTTTGTGACACAGAATAGCTTATCGTGGAATTGTAAGCAATAACAATTTTCAATGGTTTCATTTAAGGACAACTAGAAAGTACCACTAATTTCAGAATGTCTAAGCTTTGAGTCATTATTTTAGAGTCAATATTTTATCTGGTCATCCTATGGGTAATGTGGTTGGTAAATCCACTGTAATTTATTTACCTTCTCCACATAATGGTAAGAATTATTTTTCAGCAACTATTCCATGAGCAGAAGGTTATTTTATGTTTGTTTATCTAAAATCTTTGTGAATTATTAGAGAATGAGTGCAAATATGTGACCTTGGACATGATCCAGAATCATCATGCCTCTTAAGAAGGATTTGCCAATTTAAATTTACATAGGTCATTCTTTTTAAGGGAAAACAGAATTAGCAATTTTTAAATTTATTCAGCACTATTTGATTCAGAAAAATGTGCCTGAGTGTTATGCTTTTTTTTTGATAACTGTTTATTTTGTTGTGTAACACTCTACAGAGATCTTTTTTATTTGATTGTGAGGGCTGATCTCTTGGGAAACGTTTATTATGTATTATGTGTAAAGTAGACACGTTTAAACATAGAAAGCAGGATCTGTGATGTGAAATCCTTTAAGTATGATGATGAAAAGATAGGATTGTTTCTTACTTCATAAAAATCATTTATTTCTTGCTCATCAGAAAGAAAAATAAGCGCTGAGAAAATTACCACATTGATATTAATGATTACTAGAGCAACCTTTCATGAATCTCTGACTCTATGAATGAAAAATTCAATAGGTTGCTACATATATCAATAGAATAACATTATTTAAGGTGACTTAACAAATGTTGATTCAAGAAGAAGCAAACTTTTTTTTCCCAAATGATTTTGAGGGAAAAAAAGCTAGCTACTCTCAAGTCAAATCATCATACTGTTAAGCTTTCCTTAACTCATCAATGAGAATTGATAAATACATCATGAGACACAATAGATATACACTCATATTGCACAGGACATAATATTATGTTTGGATTAAACCCCCAAACATCTCTGCCAAAATGAAGTACAGTTGCAGTCTTAGAGGAAAAGGGTTTAGAAAAAATATATACTGTTGGCTCTGTTATTATTTGCCATAAATTAAACAAATGATCCAGAGTAGAAGAGGGACTAATGTCATGTAGCATACATATCTGGGTTGGAGATTTATAAAATGTTAAATTATGTGGATAACTGAATAAAAGTGGATCCCCAGGAAGAAGAGGAGAACAAGAAGACTGTTAAAGGGTAGTTCTCCTTCTGAAATAAGAACATGATCTACCTAGTTTATATCAGAAAGTAGTTTGGGAAATAGTCCTGGTGGAAAGGGCCAGAGTGCATAAATTGGTTCCCCTAAGTTTCTCTCCATGTCAGGGACCCCTCATTTTGACTACCAGATGCACCACCATGCCTGGGCTCAGGGATGTACTACTTCCTCATTATAAAACTCTGACCCACTGAAGGATTGACCAGCTGTCTGGATATCCATAAATCCTCTTTCATAAAAAACATAAAGGAGAGCAAATAAAACAACAGTTTACCCACGCCTGCATTACTGAGAGACAGGCAGAAGGAAACATCAGATTCTCACAGAGCTCCTGCCATTGCTACAAGCTGGTGGATGCAGAGAATGGGGGAGACAGAGCTGAAGAAACTCCACTGGAAAGAGAAAGAGCACAGACAAAACCACCCTCCAGAAAGTCCATTACTAGTTGCCAAAATAGTAAACACGGGTCTGGAACTTGGTGGTTCACAGCAGCAGTTGTAGAGAAGATGCTTGAGAGTGAGCAGAGGTGGCAGGCTTGAAGACATATTTCTTCTGAGAGACAAGGAGATAAATAAAAATGCATGTAGTGCTCCTCAGAAGAAGGGGAGTGAGGCCAAGAAGGTAGTCAGAGGGGAAATACCAATTCCTTAGAATCATGCATTAAAAGATAAACCAAACAAACACAAAGCTGACAGAGAGGGTGACCTTGAACTAGGAACCCTGCCATGAGATACCTAGGTATACAAAAAAAAAAATGGTAAAACTTTATACAAAGCTACTTACAGGAGAAAGTAGATAATGTGATTCAAAACATCTTGGCTGATGGAAAATAACCACAAAACAGAGGAGAATTATTAACACCACTTTCCCATTTACATTTAGGATCATCAAACAAGAATTTAGGGATATTTTAAAAAGTAGAATCAGAAATTCAAAAATTAATACCAGAAATGGTAAAAAATGCAATGAAAGTTGATTAAATTTAGGAAATATATTGAAAAGAAAAGCAAAATCATCTTAGAAATAAGGAATAATTTACTAGGTCGTAATGAAGAATATATTCAAATGAAAATCTAATAAAGGACATGAAAGGAAGGCAGGAAAGAAACCAACAGAGTGAAGTTGAAATAAGGAGGCAAAAAAGAGGCAGAGAGAAAGTGACTGAAGTGGACGGTAGGCAAAAGTGTCCAGTATGCATGTAATTGGAGGACCTGAATGAGAAAAATAAAACAGTGGAATAGAGCTAATATTTAAAGCTTTCCTGGAAATTAAAGAAACCTGAACCCTACTATATTGAAAGGGCTCACCAGATACCTGGGGAAATTGCCGTGAAACAATCAACCCAGAGATATATTCTAGTATTCTAGACTTTGAAGACAAAAACAAAAACAAAAACAAAATGCTTAGAGCCTCCAGGCACAAAGATCAAATTATTTATAGGGATACAAATAACAAATATTCAGATAGCACCGCATTTCTCAAGAGCAACTTTTTTTTTTTTAAGAGCAACATTTTTAAGTAACTCAAAGAAAACGTATTTTATATCTAGAAAAAAATCTTCAATTATTAAGATATAGAAAAACAGTCTTAAATGTATAAGACTTTGGAGAATACTGTATTCAGAAGGCCTTCCTTACTGATCTACTAGAAGATCAGTTTCCTATAATCAAGATGTAACTGAGGAAATGTCAACAACAACAAAAAATGATGGTGAACATTTAACATATTGTAGAAATAAGACTAAAAAGAGTAAGGAAACATAGGTGGAAAATAGTGTTGAAGCATTGTATATACTTTTTAAAAATTTTTTTATTTATCTATTTATCTATCTGCTTATTTATTTATTTATTTTTGGCTGCGTTGGGTCTTCGTTGCTGCACGCGGGCTTTTCTCTAGTTGCGGCAAGCAGGGACTACTCTTCGTTGCAGTACGCGGGCTTCTCATTGCGGTGGCTTCTCTCGTTGTGGAGTGCAGGCTCTAGGTATGCAGGCTTCAGTAGTTGTGGCTCGCGGGCTCTGGAGTGCAGGCTCAGTAGTTGTGGCGCACGGGCTTAGTTGCTCCGCGGCATGTGGGATCTTCCCGGACCAGGGCTCGAACCCGTGTCCGCTGCATTGGCAGGTGGATTCTTAACCACTGCGCCACCAGGGAAGCCCGAAGCATTGTATATTCTGACATGTATAGTTTATATGTATTTTTTACTTTAGTTTTGTGCCTGTCCTTACCAGATTAAAATTTATTGTCTCCCTTTTATAATTTTCACCAGTCTTAGCAAAAAGACTATGGCACTACCTGGAATTTTTCCAAAGTACTGTGGTACTTAATAGTACATTTTTACAAGTTTGAATTAGAATAAGAAAAAAATGAAAGGGTCTTACTCTTCCACAGAGACACCTATAAGTTCTTGGGTTTGGGTGTAAGGCAGTAATTGTTGTCTTGTTCTTTTACTTAGACAGATGAATGGAAACACTCATGCATTAAAATAGTCTGTATTTTAAAATATTTTTATAAAAACACAAAATTATAGTTAGCAAGGCCAAGTTTGGTGAGTGGTTATTTGAAATACCTTAAAATTGGAAAAGTGACGTGGAAAGAGAAACCACCGGTGTTGGATCTTTGCATTCTTATTCTTTAAATTTTCAAATGATTATTTTTAAATAAAGGGTAATTACTGGCTTAATGTAAATCAACTGCATAGATTTTCATAGACAGACAACTAAATCATTGTTTATTGGTGGGTCTAAGCAGATCAATAGGGTCTTTTAGTAGATCAAATGTTACCTGACAAAGGAACAGCCTTAGTAAGGGACATCTGTCTTAAAATTTGGTAATGTCAAGAAAGATCTTGAGCGTTTATTATCAGTCAATATAAAGAGGCTACAATATATAAGTTAGAATCAAACTGGGTCCAAAAAGAATAGATATGTTATAACATTTCAGAATGAATGAATAATTTCAGAAGTTCTGTGGCCTCTGTAGATGACTGTTGAATGGGGCTTATTAAGCTGTGGAACAATGGATCCTATTCCACAGAGTGTCATTCAGTAGGTCTGGGGAGGGGACCAATGATCTATAACATTAACAAGCATCTCAGGAAATTCTGGGATGGGAGGATCCATGGACTAGAATTTTGAGAAACACTGGGCTAGGTGTTCATTTTTCAAGGGAATTATGATTTTTGGATACTTCCAAAACTGCTTACTTTCAAGACTTGTTTTTATGTAGTCTATTAACTTAAATGAGGAGAAAATCATATTGAACGAGTTAGGGAGATTAAGAGAAATAATTGCATATGAAGGACATCCATGAGAATGATTACGCATCCTTAGACTTAAAAATCTGTATGTGTACAGATTATAAATGTAAATGAATGCATATTGACAAATAACAATTTCAGCCTAAATACAGATGACAAATGTTTATGCAACTGAAAACACCAGAAAAGATAATTTAAACTTTGTTCTATTGACATGCAGTCTTGAATATCAAAGACTATTCAATTTGAAGATCATTTAACAGGTTTTTGATAAAGAACATAAGTACAATTACTTTAGGATATTACTTTAAAGCAGTAGCTCCCCAAAAGGGGTAATTTTGTGCCCCAGGGGATATTCCCAATGCTTGGAGACATTTTTTTTGTTGTCACAAGTGGGGGAGTGGTATTCGGTGTTGTCCTGATTCTAGTGAGTAAAGGACAGAGATGATGCTAAAATCCAAAATTCACAAACAGTTCCTCACAACAATAAATTTTCCAGCCCAAAACGTCAGTAGTACCGAGGATGAGAAACTGTGCTTCACAATTTTATTTTAATAATTATTTGTTAAAACAGTCCTGTCTAAGACATTCAGACTCTTTATTCATAAGTTTTAATAGAAAAATATTTCTAATGCTTTAAAGGCAAAATTGTATTATTTAGCAGTAAGGAAGACTTTCTGGATGAATCAAAACTCTAGATAAATTAAATGTCATATTTCCCATCGAGTTTTCAGGTTTTTTACCTCATTATCATTATACTATGCTAGAAGATCACTAGCAATTTATATTACAAAATACCATGCCTTTTTTCCATCAAACCAAAAGCTATAAGTATGCTTTTATTACATTGGCAACATTCCTATCAAAGACACAAATATCAAATGATTTATTATGATGTGATAGCAGGAGACATAAAATATTTATGGGCATAGATGTTTTCACAATCTTATAGGCAATTAAAATATAAGAACAACATGAAAACATAGAATGTCTGAAGAAGACGAGACCCATCTTGCCATCTCTCTCATTTACTTTATTTCCATTTCCTTCCTTTTTCAAAGTCATGGCTTAGAAATTTTGTTTTGTTGTGAATGTTTGAAAGCTTTCAAGAAAATGACCTTCATTATAACTTAGTTCATGTTTTTCAAGTGCTTTTTTCCTCTTTTAACAAGGGGTACTTAACTAAGCATTTTGATATATGAATTTCATTATGAAATTGATAATGGTTTGTATTTTATAGAGTAGCCACCATTTTAAGGAGTTCATTTAAGTCAACTTTACTCATTATCTTTAAAAGACGATAATGCAAACAATTTAACTCAACTCTTGTGAAGAATCTCCTGGAAAAAGCATAGGGCTGGTAGTCACATGACTTAAATTAAGCTTTAGTCCATCACTAACAAATTATATAAACTTGGGTATTAAATACTTTGGGTTTCAGTTTTCACATACAAAGGAGAGATTGTTGTATTTCAAATGTAGACTTCAGACTCACACCATCTAGGTTTTATCCTGGCGAAGCCACTTACTATGTATGTAACCATGGGCGCTTTCTTTACCTCGCTAAACCTCAGTGTTATCATCTGAAAAATGGAAATTATAGTAATAGCTTCTCCCTCATAGGGCTAAACATTTAGGCTCTTTAGCATTTAATGAGCATTATTTGTAATTATTATTAAAACATTTTCTGAGCCTAAAATCTAATAATTCTTCCATGGATTAAAATGTTAAATATTTACATAAACCTACCAGATATATTCTTATCCAGGTATAAATAGTTGAATTGGCTCAAATCATTTCTGTATGGCCTCTAATATCTAATTCATTAGACTTTTTTTCACTTATCAGTGGTTTTGGGCAATGAAATATAGTCAACATGTACTATTAGTCACATAATTTATGGGAGGAGGTGTGCATTTCTGGTTCTTGTTTAGTCACCTACTATACCCATTTCTGGAAGAGATTATTCATAATTCTTGAGCTAGCCAATGTCTATTAAATTTATAGAGCCTAAAGTTAAGGGAAAACGTGCCATCTATTTGTGCGTCAGCAACATGGTGCAGTTTTGGGAAACAAAAATGCAATCGCATTAAGTGGCCATGAGACACATTGGACCCCTTAGTGGCAGTGCCCAAAGAGAGTGAGATTAGATAAAATCTAATTCTTGCATATTGCAACTTGAGGGTTTCGGAAGATCTTAGAGGGAGGATCCATAAACATGACTGTGCTGTTTAGAGAAAAGATTTTTGAGGAAAGGTTTTAAAAATTACCATGTAGAAGAGAAGGTTGAGAGGTTACATAAATTAAAAAATAATTTACGGAGAGTGGTGCCTATTCATAATATTTTCAAAAACAAAAAAAAAATTGGCTTAATTATGATTGAAAAACAAATTGTGATTTGATGCAATTAACTGTGGTAAGACTAACACTTGCCAGAACTGTCTTAAGAATGAGCAAGTACAAATGTAGATATGTTCTCATCATTGCATTCAAGAAATGTATAATCTAGTGTGATAGAAAATATACACACATATCCCCAGAGACACTGTCTGACTGTATGTCAGTGCATTGGCTTTTGAGACTATTCTTATTACAATTAATAGAAACTATCTATTAAGAACTTACTATTTACCAAGCGCTGTATCAACAGTTTATAAGCATCATTTCTTTTAATCCTCGTGGTAATCCTATGAAGAAGATAGTATTGTTATCGCTATTTAACAGACGATGAAACTAAGGATCCAGTTAAGAATCTTGGCCAACATCAAAGAACCAGTAAGGAAGGAGTAAGGGCTCAATCCAGGTGCCTGGAACTTCACAGCTCTTAAACATTGCACAGGTAGAGAACAGTATGTTAGGGGAATGCCTGGTAGGTTGTGACCAATTCTGATTAGGAAGAGTTCTGTGGTAGCAATAAACTTTAACGTGTGGCTTTAAAGATGTGAAGAATTTCTACAGAAACAGAGAGGAAGAAAGGGATTCCATGATGAGAAGAGACATGAGCCAGGCACATAGATGAGAAATGCAGAAAATGTTGAGTGATCTTGTAAGAATGAGGGTGTATGGATGAGAGGAAGGTAGTCAAAATGTAACAGGTGATGCAACTGGAAATTTAATCACTAAATGTTATATATCATATGTAATTTAGACTATATTCTCAAGGCCAGTGATTCCCAGGAAGTGAGGACAAGCAAACTTGGTCAAGGTGTATCTTGAGTACAATGGAGGCTGTCACGTGAGATTCACTATCAGAGGGGACCAATGTCAATGATGGGAAGGTATCAATGCCTCAGGTGGATAAATACAGCCTGCCTTCTCCTCCCCAGAGATGCCCAGTAGGCACGCTCTGCGTCTCTGCCCTTCTTTGACTGGGAAACAACTCTCTTCTGCTCCCAAGAATCTTTCATCATGACGCTTTTAAAACTTAAATGTGCAAACCAGTCAACTGGGTGTCCTTTTTAAATGTGGATTTTATTTCAGTGGGTCTGAGATTCTGCATTTCTAATAAGTTCCTGGCCACACCCAAGCTGCCAATCTCAAGGATCCCATTTTGCAAGGCAAAGCTTTGGGGCACAGCAGGAAGAATTGCTTACCAAACTGTTCTCTCGATTTGGAAAGATGCTTCACTTGCCTTAGTCAAAACCTGTTCCTGCCCCAAAAATCTGTTCTGCCCAAAACATTGTTCTGAAACAATTTCTCTGTGTTCTTTAAGACAAGGAAGGATACCCAACATTCAAATGTAGTGGACATTTTTACATAGGCACTGAGTTTTGTTTAAGATCACATTAATTAAGTAAATGGCATAATGCCTACTGGGCTACAGGTATTATGCAAAGAAAGTAATTTATGATATGACTATACTAAATAATAATTTAAAAAACAGAAAACCTTTGTTAAACCATAAGAGCTAATAGGAAAAAAAGAAGTGATATCACTCTAGTTCCTTTCCTAAATATGTGAGGAGAATGACATAATTTTTGAAAAGTTCTTAGTGTGTAAGTTCATGCAGAAGCAAAGTCATGCAGTATAAATTCATTGAGGAATTTTATCACTGTAATTCCTGGGTTTTCAACCTCAGTGAAAATATACTCAGTTCTGACGTTTAGGGGAGCAACTCATTTCTCAGATACTAGAATTAGACAACGAATGTCCTGAAGGATATATTTTTGAAAAACCAAATGAAATGATAGCAACATTAGCCAGTGTACCATGAACCTTGGTTATTTTTCAAGATGGACCTACTTTGGATTCCAGATGTTATCTGGAATTTTCACCTTATTACATACACATTTTTTTTCACCTTATTATACATTAATACAGTAGAAAATATCATGAGGTCATCTAGCACTGCACTTACATCTGGCACAGAATGCCCTTCAATTTTTCTTAAAACCTCCGATAAGTAGATTAGTGAACATTCCCTGGTAACATATTTCATTATCTCAAAGACACTTAGGGACACAGGGCATCCAAAAAAAAAATTGCTTCCACTTTACTCTAAATCCTTTCCTTTTGTTCTGCTCTCATCCAACACAGAAGACATCTGCTCACCAGCACCCACATGATTTACTGGGAGTACCCGATTATTGTTGTAAAGCACTCACCCAGACTTTGCTTCTTCAGGTTAAATCTCAGCTCCTTAGCCTTTCCTCAGAAACTCCTTAGCCCAAGGAGTATTTCCTTGTTTCGCTTCAACATCAGATAGCTTCAGAATTATGTACTTCACTTTACTTAGTGGAGTTCCAAATCAATCATGGAACTCTTAAGGACATAACCAATAACAGTACAGTGAAAGTCGTTGCTTTGTAGAATATGCTCCTGTTTCTACACCCCAGAATCCTATTAGTTATTTGCCACAGTGGATATCAGGAGTTCAGCTATCACTTAGGACAGGCCTATTTATAAATTTATGGAAATGAGAGTTGAAATCTACCTTAAAGGCCATCTGGCCCACCCTTCTCATACATAAATTCTGTATGAGAGCCCTCACAAATGGAAACTACCTCCTATTCTAGGTCACAAGGTTTTAGACTGTTGAGATTAGATCTCTTAACCTGGAATTGCTCATCTCTCCATCCTACCAGGACTGAATGAATTAGTGATTTATACTTAGTTGTGACCATGAAGCATGGTCTCTGCGTTGGTAAAGTGAAGTCTTGTGTTAATATTAGTGCATGGTTTCTAGTAGATTTTATTTCTATCATTTAAATCTTGATTATAACTGGACCTCTTTAACTTTTCAAAGTACTTTGAAGAATCATATAATGTTCAATTTTAAGGGGCATTTGGGGTGTGTCCTAGCCAAAGCCCAGCTTGAATCTCCTCTGCCGTATCCTCAACAAATAAATTGTCAATGAGCCTCTCTTTCCTTGGCGTGAATCTCAGTGGTTCATGAGAATTTAGGACCATTCTAATTCTTAAAAAAATTCTCTCAGTTAAACCCAAATCTGCCTCCACTTAACTATAACTTGTTAGTTTCAGTCTCAAAGGATCCCTGTGACTTTGTTTATAGGCACCTACTATGTGCTAAAGATCTACAAGTCCTTCAGCTGAGGTCAGAAGCCCCACCTGGCCCTCCGTCCTCTGGACTAAGTCCTGTCAACTGTGGGAAGAGACTGGGCAGAGGGTTGGCTTCACCACGTAGGACCGTGGCTTTCCTCACTCTTGACATTGAGCTTCAGTCAGGACAGTGAAGGTCACGTGAGCTTCTGTGGCAGCACATCACCCTGATTATGTTAAACATAACATTTACTTAAACCTTTGATTTTTCCTCTACAAAAACTCTTATTAAACTATTTTCTGGAACAGTTTTCCCCTGCTTACCATAGACAGTTGTTTCTGTGGTTGAGGGATATTGAATAAGCATACCAACTATGTTTTCTACCAAATTTTTGATAAACCATCAAACAGGAAGGGCTGAAGACAAAGGCCATCAATCGGCTGTGGATTCCTCCCCATAAGTGGATACTGAACCATCACTAAACCCCGGTTTGGAGTTTGGTCATTTGCACGATTCCGAATTTACTTTCACCATTTCTTTGCCCAACTACATTTCCTCCATGTTGTCACCAAGATTATTTTGCTAGGCTTTGCCAGATACCTTGATTTTTTAAATTGACAAGTTTCTACCATTAGTATCTCCATGATTATGTTGGGTGAAACCTTTGCTGATTCCTATTATCAATTGCTTTGATTTTTTAGAAATCACTGAATCTACTTTAAGAACATAAAATAACAATAAGAGTAGTTAGTAATTTTGGCCTACCTTTTACCCCCAACTCTCTTTGCCTGCCTGATACACTTTAAGAAATGAGAGAGGAAACACCATTGATCAATAGGAATCGGTTATCTTCTGGAGCTACATTGAGTGTGAATGCAATTTTACTCTATTAAGTCTCAGTTAAACAACTGATGCAGGCAAATGTGGTCCACGCACTAGAGACCCTGATTATATCTAATATAAGAGAGTTAATTGCTTCCGAACGAAGCTCAAATCAGACAGAGAAATGTCCAGTCTGACTAGTACTAAAATAAAAGTAGGCAATGGGCAGCGTTGTGTTTTTGCTTGACACTGTGGAGTCTCAAGAATATTCATTTACTTCATAGGCCACATTAAGGCATGTGTCCTCCAGGGACTGCCACTCTTAGGACACGTGGACAGAAATGCAATTTCCTCTGTAATTTCTTAGATGGATTCAGTAAAGATCTTTATTAGTCTATATGGTAACACTGTTTCTGGGCAGTGTTGCCTACTGCATTTTGGCTTACATATATTAAACACATTCACATAGAAAATCATGCTTTCAAAATAATCTGAAATCATTCACACAATTTTACATTAAATGATGTTATCATGTAAGTCATAGATAGAACACTATAGTGTGATTTTTCTCTTAAAATTGTGAAGGTCAGGGGACTACCCTTAAGATGACCTTTTGTTAGAAGAAGAACATTGTCACTACTAATAAATAGGGAAACAAAAATTCTCCTGTATTTTGAAGGTTTTATTTTGGTCCCAAAATTGAACTTAAATTTCCATTAAAGTCATGTAGTGCCAAAAGGAAATCCTCCCAACAAATTCACAGTTTACTGTTCAGCGCTTCATTGTGAATTATGTTTACTCAATCTCAAAAGCAATACAGTGGAGAAGAAGATTTAAAAACATAAATAAGGCTAGATTGTATTATTAAACTAGATCCTGCCAACATAAATTGGTAGGGGAAAAATACATATATTTTAGTATACAATTATGTTTGAAAATTTGATTGCTAATGGATTTCTGTATTCATATAAAGGTCAGATGGGCAATTGTTTATGAGTAATCTGAAATCTCTTATAGCCTCTTCCAACAAGTTTTATAACATCTATTTATGTTAGACATTTTGCCATTTCAAATGTTTCTCTCCCATAGTTTTTTTCCCTAAGAGCAACGTGGTACATTTTGTTAATTTTGTACTTGTTTTCAAAACCCTCCTTTATTTTACTGGAGAGCTTGCAATTAACCCAGTTCTCTCTATTGAGAAGCATCTTTAGGATAACAGCTTTCCTGGCAGAGCTTTTGTTAGGCAGATTTTAAAATCAAGAGCCCATCCAGGTTGGAAAAAATCCAGTCATATTAAAGTTCAGCAAATCTCTTTCAAGGTCACGTCCCTTAAGATTATAGAGGTTTTCTTCTTGTGAAAAGATTGCCAAGTCCTTTTCCACACCAAAAAAATAAAATAAAAATAAATTTAAGGCAACACCGTTAGCCTGTTTTACCAAATGTTGGCAGAAAGGCGGAGCTTTTCCAGTGAATTGACAAGGAAGAGATTTTCTGCTCTCTTTGCCACTTTGAAGTTTGGTTGTAGGAAGGGCTAGTCTTCTGTCAACCGCCCTACAGACTCACGCATGCAGCCAGGGCTGGCCAGCGATCCAGCTACATGAAAGCCCTTAATAGTCAAAGGCCATGGTAATTCCCTCCATCTGCCTTTTCTTTCTTCTGAGGCGAAATCTTCACCTGGTGTTTTTGATTCATGCACTCTAATTACGATGGCTGCCATCAGCAGCCCTGTGGAGGACACCATAGCCTCGCGGAGCCCACAGAGCACACTGAAGCTTGTTAAGCGACCGTGTCTGCCTGATTTTAGGGCCCATTTTGCAGCTCTCCACAGGCCTATCTAAAAGCATCAGGAGTCTCAGTCTTGCAGGACAAGTGCATTGTCTTTCTAAATGTCTCTTCCTGATAAGCAAATCCAAATACGGTTCATTCACTGTGGCTTTGAAGGCACAGTGGGGAACTTGGCTTGCATGGGGGATACAAAAAAATGCTTAATATTATCACTTGGTATAGAGCTAAAGAACTCAATTTCTAATTCCAATAGGGAAACCTTTTCTCCCCAGCTATGATCAAAAGTTTGAAATTTAAATCAGGAGTCTTGAAAGCTATTCTAACTCTCAAAAGGGCTGGCTTTCCAACACATACAAAGAGGAAAATGCTGTGCTTGCATTAGGATCTGAGTCAGGGAAAGCTCACATCATTTTAGAAAATGTAATACTTGCCTCTTTCAATTGAAATACTGTAGAGGATCTTCCGTGTTTTCAGTTCATTTGTTTCATTGTATTTCCCATTATTTCGGTTATGAGTAGGGCTGGTCCCATAGTCCTTTTTTGTTACTTTATATACCTCCTGTTGTTTTAGTGTTTCCGCACTAATAACACCTGGCAACATCCAAAAACATTCTGATTTATTTTCATGGAAGTGCAAAAGCAGCATCAGAAATGAACTTAATAACCGCCTCATTCCACAGCCCGTTGCCCTGTATACGACACACCGTGAGTCAAAGGTTTTTAGTTGCCCTCAAAATAAATGCCGAAGCGGGACTGTCCTTCTTTATTGGTGTGTTGTTGTGAAGAATGTTCTAGCTCTGTTTAGGATACTAGGAAAATAAATGATAAAGAAAATGTAGTTGATATAAGAAAGTTCCAATTAGGAACCGAAACCTAAACTCACGCCCAGTGATTTGCAAGTGGTGGTTCTAGGTACCTCAGAGCAACTCTTCGCAGGCTATGCTTCGTCCCCACCCCACATCTCAAGTACATCGTGCAGGGATTCACGGTAGAAACTCGATCGCCAGTTTGCAAGGGACTTGGGGTTGGCACACAGTTCTAAAGTTAATGCCTAAACTAAAAACGACAATAACCTGTCATTCCTTGTGTAGTTGGTTATCCCGGTAGTTTCTGTAGGCAGAGAGTCATTACTTGCATGCTCACTGTTTGTTTCTTGTCTTTCAATGTTCACTTTGTCCCCAATGAGAAGTTGTGTGATGTGTTGCATCCGAACTCTCCAGGGGGGCAGGGGCAGCGGGGGAAGGGAGGGCCGATGCCCGTTACTGAGTTACTGAGCCATCCCCAAGTGGCTGATGCGTCTTGGTCACGTAATGGTAAAAACTAATGTTTCCTCAACTGATAAGTCAGAAGACAAATAATACACAAACGAACAAACATGCAGCTAAATAAATAAATACTGCACCCCTCCAGTCAAGAACTCTGATCACTTTTACTGCTAAATATTTCTCAACCCCACGCCGACCATCACTGCTCTAATCATGGTGTCCATCATTGCTCACCTTGACGCCGCTCCCATCTCCCAATGGATCTTTCTGTTCCTAGTCTTTCCCCTTTATTTTTATTTATTTATTTATTTATTTATTTATTTATTTGGAGACTTTTACAGCATTTTTTGTTTGTTGTTGTTTTTTTATTTATTTTATTTATGGCTGTGTTGGGTCTTCGTTTCTGTGTGAGGGCTTTCTCTAGTTGTGGCAAGTGGGGGCCACTCTTCATCGCGGTGCGCGGGCCTCTCACTGTCGTGGCCTCTCTTGTTGCGGAGCACAGGCTCCAGACGCGCAGGCTCAGTAGTTGTGGCTCACGGGCCTAGTTGCTCCGCGGCATGTGGGATCCTCCCAGACCAGGGCTCGAACCCGTGTCCCCTGCATTAGCAGGCAGATTCTCAACGACTGCGCCACCAGGGAAGCCCCCTTTCCCCTTTATTTATTTATTTATTTTATATTATTTATGTATTTTTCTTTTGGCCACGTGGCATGCGTGATCTTAGTTCCCTGACCAGGGATCGAACCCATGGCCCCTGCATTGGAAGCAAGGAGTCTTAACCACTGGACCGCCAGGGAAGTCCTCTTTCCCCTTTAGGTTCATCTTCCAAACTGTTACCAGAGCAATCTGAGTACAATGCCAACCTACCATGTCACTTCCTGTTTAAGTCCTTTGGTGACCACAACCCGGCCCCCGTCTCCCTTCTCTGTCTCTGCTCTCCCTGTCTACCTGCCACTCCCACACATACTTCAGACTCCAATAACCTCAGGGAGGCTGGTTTAACCCAGACTAATTTAATCTGCTCGTTCATTACGTTAGGTTAGGTTTATTAGCTTTTGCTGGCTCCAAACAGTGAAAGTCATGTTTTATCACCACTGTTTAGACAGCTTATATTCATACAATATCCTATTAACATTCAGGCAGCAAACCTTTACTGAGCACTTATTATGTAATAGGTACTGCACAAAGTCTTAAAGGCATGAGTGTATCCTCAAAGAGATCGGAGACTGGCTTCGAAGCAGGTAATTATAATAAATGGAGTAAATGGAGACATGTGCAGGGAGGTCATTATGAGAGGACCTTACAGGAGTCTGGAATCGTGAGAAGTGGAGAAGAGAAGGTGTGCAGGAGTAGCTTTGTAGAAGAGAAGACGTTAAGGAATGAATAGAAGGCAGCCGCATGTCGCCCGTGTGTTGTCAGGCATTCAAAACAGAGCGGAGAGTGTGAGAAAGCTGTCAAGGTAATAAACAGCATGGCACACGGAAAAGAGTAGAAATTGGAGGTGAACCTGGAGAGACAGACAAGGTGCCAGTCAAAGAGGGTATTAAATGCCATGTGAAGATAACTTTAGATGGTGGGAAACCACGGAAATGTATAGCCTGGAAAAGACAGGGGTGAGGGGTGTGTTTTAGGTACATCACTTTGGTACCTGCGCAGAGGCAGAATCCAGTGAGCAAAGCATAGAAGCTGGGAGACCCAGCAGGAGGTCCTCGTCATACCAAGATGAAAGACAGTAGAGGTCTGAATATGGGAAGGAAAGGGGATGGAGTGCAATTGGGAGTATTTGGCAATTGACTGGAGATGGGCTATGAGAGAAACAAGAGGCGTCAGAAGTGGCTTACTGTCATCATGGGTGACAGAGAGATGCAGATGCCAGCAACAGAGAAAGAATCAAGGGACTTCCCTGGTGGCGCAGTGGTTGAGAATCCACCTGCCAATGCAGGGGACGCAGGTTCGAGCCCTGGTCCGGGAAGATCCCACATGCCACGGAGCACCTAAGCCCGTGCGCCACAGCTACTGAGCCTGCACTCTAGAGCCCTCGAGGCACAAGTACTGAAACCTGCGCGCCTAGAGTCCGTGCTCTGCAACAAGAGAAGCCACTGCAATGAGAAGCCCGCGCACCACAACGAAGAGTAGCCCCCGCTCGCCGCAACTAGAGAAAGCCTGCACACAGCAACGAAGACCCAACGTGGCCGAAAATAAAATACAAAAATTTTTTTAAAAATACAAAGAATCAAGTAGTAGGAATATGTTACTATTAAAAAACAGTAGTTAGTTCCAATTTCTCATTGTCACGTATGCTCCTTATATTCAATCATTTCCATAATTATGCTTCGTAGAAAGTCATACCTTTCTGAGTGCATCAGAAATGGATTAGACAGTCACAAGATCCAGGACCCAAGCAAAGGAGATACAACACATGAATCAGAGAAAAGCCCTCTCCTTGCTAGAGGGCACATTCATAAATACCACAATGCAAGGTAGAAAGAGAGAAACACCGCAGGAAGGGGACACAGGAAAATGCGTAGAGGTCAGTGGGAGAATGGTTACTTTCTGCTGGGGCTTCAGCAGGAGTAATGGGTGAGACAGTATTTGAGGAGGCCCTTGAAACTCATATGGGACTTCAGCGTGTGTAGATGGGCCTGCAGAGCTTCTGGGCAGAGGGAACAGCGCAGATGGCCGCTGTAATGAGCTGGAAGAAAGGAGATGAGCTCCTGCATTAGAAGTGTGTGGTGACCCAAGTAGCAGTAAGTCAACTGGATTGCCTAATTCCTTGACCAGGAGGGGCAAGAAGTGGGTTCAGATCGGGTGCAGCCTGGGTGCACAGTGGGAGCACGTTTGAACACAAGACAGTGAGCAGTTTGGGAGCTTTCTAGCGCGGCGATGTTGGGTGTACGGGGACAGCAACCCCTGAGATATCGGTCCTTCGTTGCTGTAGAACCCCTCCATTGACTCTTACCCAGAGAGAGGAATCCACTTTTAAATCTTAAGGCACTCTTACATCACGTAAGGGCAAGAACGGAAACTGCCCTCTGTATTCTCGTTGAGTCATCGTGGGACGTTAACGCTGTTTTAGTCGGGGGGTTGGTTTATTTTAGGTAGACGTTGGAAGGAGGAGTCCCACGGGCCACTGGTCCATCCTGGGGACAGTTGGGGGCACTGCCACTTCGCAGCCGTCTCCCTGCATGAGCTGGACGCAGTCCCTCCCCCCCCCACAGGGCCCACGTAGTGCCCAGGGTTACGGCTTTTATGATCTCAAACTCTGTTCCCTCCCCTGTTCTTTGTAGGATTCTGTTTTTATCTTTGTTTCTTCTTTTTTACTGCTCCCTTCCTCCCGATCCTAAAAGAATTCTGTGGAGCTTACTGGCTGCTGAGGTGACCCCATTGTAACGTTCCTTTCACAGTGTGGAACTGCAGGAAAGACAGAAGGGCCGAGTGCCTGGTGACACAAGGACACCCCAGGGGAGCAGAGGAGTCCTGTCCTCCAGACCCGCTCTTGAGGCCAGTGTCTCCCTGCCCTCTCCTCCAAGCCCACCCACCTCTCCTTCCTCTCCTTCTCCACCCGTTGTTTGTGATTTCTGACTTAGTATGTTAGACTCCACTGGCCTGACGAATTTGGTCCTTGAGCCAAACATATTCACATCTGTATATATAGGTTTAACCCCGACACTCACCACCCGTGTTTCCCCCATCATAGTATATACAACAAGTTGTAACCTTGTGTTTCGTGCCTAGGCATGTAAAACAAGTAAAGTCTGCAGAAGAAACTGGGAACAAGAAAGAAAGAAGGCACTCTGTGTCTGCAGTGTCTGGATATGTGTTTTCAGCTCGTGGCTGTAGGCTTTGCAGTGATCATTTATTTTTAATGAAGTAGCACTAGTAAGCGTGAGGATGCAAGTGAATGCTCTGCTGTTGCCGTATATTATTTGCTAATATGGGAGCTTCTCTCTGGAGTAACCATAGGGTAGCCTTGATAATATGTTGGTAAGAGGCAGAGCTACAAGGCAATAAACCTATCTATGTTTTGTGACTTTGGGGATAAATTTAGAACCAGCGTTCTCTCTGTATCTCCTCTAGGTGACTTTTATGGTTCACAAAGAAAGTAAGGGAAATAGAATAGAATCTCCATTTTTCAGTAACTCTCACTGTTCTCTGTTCTACTGCTATTTATTCTCTTTCTTTTCCATTTTCTTTCCTCTCTTGAAAAGAATCTTAAAGCATATATGAAAATGGGAGTCTGTACAGAGTTTTGTTTTTTTGCTCTTAGGAATCAGAATTCTAGAACTTAGGAGCGGATAGTATGAGAGCAAAGTCTTAATCAACCCCCCATTTTATAAACGAGGAAACTGAGACACAGCAAAGAGAAGCAACTTGGGTCCTATCAGAGCTGCAGCTGAGTTGGCACCCAGCTTGTTTGACTTCCCCCAGGACTGGATAGTGTCATGGGATGGTGTCATGGTGTTTGGGAAAAGACTCTTGTGAGTTGCACAGGGAAAGAAGACACAAACGCCCTCCTTCTCTTCTGAATTCTAAATGTTTTGAGGTGCAGTCCCCCTGGAAATACAAGAAAAGAAAGCCTTTCTAAATTGTAAGAATCACAAAAAGACAGGATGCAGAAAGATCAGCTTTTTCTTTTTACAGGGTAACCCCCTAAGACAGGATTTAGAAAGCCACTTAGGCACTATTCTCGATAGAAAAAAAAAAATTATATATATATATATAATGTTGGAAGCCTCTCTTTTCCTAGTAGCTAAAGTAACATCCTTAGGAACAATAATTCCTCAAGGGAGACCGTATAACTGCATTACTGATTTCTCAGTTTTAGAGCAGCAGCAATTAGATAAACTTGAAACCACTGGCTATAATCCTCAAGGTTGGATCTGATTAATAAAGCAAGTGATAGCCTGCTGATTCTAAAATAAAAAGCTAAATAAATACATGTTGCCATTTTCAGCAATAAAGTAATAAGCAGTTTGCAGTAAATGTGATTGGCATAAAACAATGTTGAAACTAATGTTGAATACATTCAGGAAACAGCTATTGCTGTCAAGTTTGCAAAATAGGATGGTGCTTCCACGAATGTATCTACAATTTAAAGCGATTGAAGTAGGTTGACAGATACGCTCGCAAATTATTCATGCCATATTTAAATTGTGTACCTAACTCCTCAATAGCATATTTATTTAATCAAAGCATGATCATTTCTGACAATTATTTTTATAAACTTTCATGAAATATACCAGAAAATATCCACAGGCACATATTACTTAAGTCGTGTAAGCAGTGAAAAAGCTGACACAGCTATTCAAAGCAGCAAAGGAACGGAAAGAGTTTAGCACATTAAGACACTGCCAAATGCTTCCTTAGCTGGTAAATGCCTGGGATGATAACAGATGAGTACAAAGGAAAGCTTGGGGAGGTTATTACATTTTACTACTAGGATATAAGTCTCTCACCCGGCATGCTTTGACTAGGTCTATAGATTTTCCAGAAGAATCACAACTCGATGCACTCTATTTGGGTGAACGAATCAGAAGCAGTATGTCTATTAGGGGTTTGGAAATTCAAAAGCCCTCGGGAGCTGGCAGATAAGGCCACTGAGTGGAGTGGTCCGTGGAGACAGTCAAACTGGAAAGCACTCGCCCAGGATAAAGGCAGTTGATGGGGCCAATTATTGCCCTGCTAGAATGCAAGCACGGGATTGCCAGATCTGACACTTCCAGAAGAGCCAGAGATTAAGATTTTCCTGTGAGATACACGTATTTTTCATTGTTGGCAACTAAGTTATTAAAAACAGCACTACTACCTGTATGGGCTAGATTCCGATGGGAACTGCCTGTTTGCAGGACCGTATAGTGAAATACCCAGGATACCTGTATATGCCACGTGGCCTGTACCATGACCCCCAGTTGAATAATTTATGGCCAAAACCATTTTGGAAGCAATCATACAAAAACACCAGCCCAACCATAGTATAGCTTGGACTTGGGGGAAATAAGACATTTCTTTGAACTTAGAGTGATTTACCTATAATATGGCACAGAGGGGACAATTCAGGTAACTGTGGTCCTTCATTTTCTTTTTTGTGTCAAAAGGAAATAATAGTAGCACCTTAGGGGTGCTAACCTCTTAGGGCTGCTGTGAGGATTAAATTGAGTTATATCTATCAAGCACTTAGAACAGTACCTCGCATAGAGTAGGTACTCAATAACTGTTACCTATGAACGCTCTTATCATTATGAGTAGAACGTAGGTGTGTTCCTTGAATGTTAAATGCAAGATGGCATTTCCAGAATGTGGCAATTCATTGCAAAGATGCCTCTTGCAATGTAACTGCTACCAAAGGGAAAATAACAGCAAGGTATCCAAGTAATTTTGTTATGGTGAGTTGGGAAGCAGCTCAGAGGGTAGAAGAAATATTTCAAGGTTACAGTGAAGCACAGCTTCCAATATTGCTTTTTTGGACAAGAAGGTAATTATCATAGTAGGCTGGCTTGGCATGCAGTCATGAGGAGTGATCAAGTAGTGAGAGTGTGTGTGTGTGTGTGTGTTTGTGTGTGTGTGTGTGTGTGTCTGGAAGTGAGTGTCTTCAGCTTTTCTGTGAGCTTTTGGGAAGAGATCCTTTTTTCTGTCTGTTTTCTCTAAGACCCTTTACGAGACTGAGAGACAGATAAACAGAGACAGATGCTGCAAAGCCAAGAAAGTCTGCAGATGTGCACAAAAGGAAAAGTTCTCTTGCCTCTGTTAATTTTCCAGCCATGCTTCGCACACATAGCTCTGACTGCTGTGCTCAGGTGTTGGTCTAAAAACTAGCGATCCCCTTCAGATCACAGCTCCAGGTGGATGGGGAAAGGTGGTGTACAGGAGCACAGAGAGGCTTTTATTAAAATTCACAACTGTAAGCATTCATGTAAATCAGGGGTCTGCAGACTGAAGCCAGGAGGCCAGCCCATGGCCTGGTTTTTACATTTTTAAAAGGTTGTAAAAAGAGAAATAGGCGACAGCGACGTATAAGGTCCATAAAGCCTAAAATATTTACTATCTGGCCCTTTGTCATTTTCACCTACCATTAGATTAAAAGGAAAGAGGAATGTTGGTTTTCCTTTATAATTTGATGCAACTCAGCTGTAATTTAGAGACAAGTCACCCTTCTTATTTGGATGGTGTCCTTGTTCGTATATTACTTCTTTTTAACCAGGAGGCAGAAAAATGCCCAGGTTTGTTTTTTTTTTTTTTTAAATGTACCTTCTATTGTACCCTGTTGTCTTCAAGAAAATTCAGTTCAGTTATCCAAGTGAGACACTTTAGTTTTGATGGTATGTACATGCTGACTTGCCACTAGGATGGCTGGTTCTCGCTTGGTTGTGAAATTATAGCACAAACACTTTTCATTGATCGCAATTTAACAGCCAATCAAGGCATGGCTTCATCCCCACGATTTCACTGCGCCTTTTTCCAAGTGAGAAGAATAGCGGCTATAATGGGTACTGTTATGGCCATTGTGTTCCTTCCAGATGAACTCTGGGACGAAGCTGAAGCTGGACAAGTTATATAAACGTCTGCAGCTAGGACGTTACGGAAAGAATTATGTAACCTCAGAGGATATAAAGATTTTGCCATAACTTTGCACTCACGGGAATCCCCTCTAGCCCATAAAACCTGTTGTATCTGCAGAAGCCTCTTTGTAACAGAATACTTCTTATCGTGATCATAGTTTTCGGAGCCAAGAAATAAAGTGTGAGAAGAGGGAAAAAATGAGGTCTTGAGATTAGAAGTTGGAATGGTTTCTTTTTGAATAACTAGATTTGAGTTTGAAAGTACATTTCAACTTTTCCATGATTAAAACCATGAAAGTACTTTAACTCTGTGGATATTTTTTTGAGACTCCATCTTGATGCATTTTCCCCCCAGGGTCTCTGCATTGTCAGTAAAGCACTGACATTTTGTTGATTTTTTTCATCTTTCAAATTTAATCATCTGTTTCTACCTTTGTGAGTAGTCAAGTGTTTTAGCTATCCGTTTTTATCATTTGAACTCTCAACAGTTCTGTTTTTAGAAAGCACCAAGCTCCCCAGGATACAGAAACAATTTATGAGCCTCAAATTCCATTTTATGCAGGTTTTATTTTTTTTAATTTTTTGAAATATAGTCGATTTACAATGTTGGGTTAGTTTCAGGTGTATAGTTATATGTATACGTATCTTTTTTTACATTCTCTTCCATTACAGATTATTACAAGGTATTGAGTATAGTTCTCTGTGCTATACAGTAGGTTTTTGTTGGTTGTCTAATGATATATAGTAGTGTGTATGTTTTAATCCTGAATTTCTAATCTATCCCTCCCCTCTTCCCCTTTGGTAACCATAAGTTTGTTTTCTATGTCTGTGACTCTGTTTCTGTTTTGTAAGTAAGTTCATTTGTATCATTTTTTTAGATGCCACATATAAGTGATATCATATGATATTTGTCTTTGTCTGGCTTACTTCACTTAGAATGATAATCTCTAGGTCCATCTATGTTGCTGCAAATGGCATTATTTCATTCTTTTTAAGGCTGAGTAATATTCCCTTGTGTATATGTACCGCATCTTCCATCCATCAATGGACACTTAGGTTGCTTCCATGTCTTGGCTATCGTAAATGGCACTGCAATGAACATTGAGGTGCATGTATCTTTTTGAATTAGGCTTTTCTCCAGGATTAGGAGTTGGATTGCAGAATCATATGGTGTTAAATTAATTAAATGAGGCGGTCATTAGACAGAGGTGGCTCTAATGCTTCAGCAGCCTAATAGGCAAACCCAGACCTCAGCCTGAGATGCCTCAAGGTTAGGAATTCAAAACCTAAGGGCAGCTGGTCACAAAAAGCCAACCCATCTTTTCCAAGTAGGGGAAATGCTTAAGCTGCAGCCCATCAAGTAATTTCCTTGCTTTACTTTCAGATCTTCTCTATAAAAGTCTTTCCCCCATTTCCTGTGGGTGGAACCCTCCTAACCACTTACCATTTGGCACTGCCTGATTCGAATCTATTTGTGCTCAACTAAACTCTTAAAAATTTAATATGCTTCAGTTTATCCTTTAACAGAGGCAAGTGTGCTTAATACGCAGCAATGTCAAAGAAATGACTTTAATTCCTTCTGGTAGTTTACTCCATTTTAGGGGGTTTTATTTTTACTTTTCTCATCTAACAGTGGGCAGTGTTACATTTCAACCGTTTGGATGAGCATATCATTAGAATAGAGGTTCTTCGATAACATTGGCATACAAGGACTTAAGAGTGATATGTTCTTATTTCATCATTACGGATATGTGTTAGGAAGAATTCCAAACTGTCAAGTTTCCATCACCAAAACTAGTGAATGTATGCTCTGGCACCAGATTCTAACTGTTGAACAATACCAGGTGAGTAATCCATGCTAACTTAATAGACCAAATTGTCTACAAGACAATCCCTACCAATCAGAATCCAACTCCCTCCCTCACGTTTACCACAAACATCAAAAAAATTACAAAGCAAGCGATGCTAATTCAATCAAAGATTCATCCCGCTTTTGTACCTTCCTCACATATTTCTTTATATTGGAAACTGAGGTTTAGACTAAGGACAAAGGTGTCCTCTTAGATTTCTGCCCACATGCCTCCCTCTCTTTCCTAAAAGACACTACCATTTACCCCAAATAATGACCTTAAAGTAATGTTTGATAGCTTTTACCTCAGATGACATAATGATCAGTCCTGGATTAAGTAATTCAGCTCAACATTGTTGATTAGACTTTGCTAAATTCAGAAGAAATTTCATAGACCAGTGTCCCAAACTCATTAAAGTTGAGGTA
Organism: Balaenoptera ricei; assembly: GCF_028023285.1. Taxonomy (NCBI): domain Eukaryota; kingdom Metazoa; phylum Chordata; class Mammalia; order Artiodactyla; family Balaenopteridae; genus Balaenoptera; species Balaenoptera ricei. Next base: position 1,123,491 of record NC_082659.1, on the reverse strand, counting down.
GACATATGCACAGAGGAAGGGGGAAATTACGTCAAATTAGGTACGATTTCGTGGAGGAAGTGACACTCGATCTGGGACTTACAGAATAACATTGTAAATGCAGATACAGAGGGAAAGGCAATTCCAGGGGGGGTTGAAACAAATACAGGAGAGGCAGAGACACGGAGAGTGTTGGGTGTGGTCGCAACAAATTAAGACCACTTTTACTGCACTTTGGGGTGAGGAAAGTCAAAAATGGATGTCAGGCTATATCAGGGGAGCTGGTGGCAATGCTTCTGGGAAGGTTTTTCTCACCGCTCCCCAACCCCGACTTTACTCGGCTGGATTTTTGTCCTTCGCTTGTGCTCCCAGGCTCCTCCAGCCAGCCTCTTATGGGTCTTCCAAAACACATGCTTCTAACTCTGCTGCCAGCACATGGCCTAAACCTGGACCTTCCTTCAGTAGCCTAAACCTGGACCTTCCTTCAGTAGCCTAAACCTGGACCTTCCTTCAGTAGCCTAAACCTGGACCTTCCTTCAGTAGCCTAAACCTGGACCTTCCTTCAGTAGCCTCCTACAAGTTCTCCCTGTGCTACTACTTTCTCCACAGTTATCTGTGGACCAAAGTCTGATCGTATCAACCCCTGTTCTCCCACCCCATAAAAACCATCATGGACTCAGTGGCTTTCTCTTGACCTGAAGGTAAAGACCTGAATCCTTTCCTCCTTCACACAAAGCTTCCGCTCCCAACCTCGCCCCCTCTACCCTCCGCTCAGCACCGCTGTACTGTCCCCTTGAAGGGCAGAGCACACTGGCCAACTTCCCTTTCCGCAGTGGAAGCCTCTTGGCACAGATTTTACTCTACTCACCGTCCCCAGCCCGGGAGGCTCCTCTGTAGCCCTCCCCACGGCCCCCCTGCCCCCCGCCTTCATTCAAACGACAACTGAAAGGCCACGTCCTCAGGGAAGATTCCCCCGATCCCCAGACTGGCTTTGGGTCTGAGGTTCCCTTCAGAGGTTCTGTGTTCTCAGGGTTCAATTGATCCTTGCAAACAAAGAAACACTCTTCGTGTGCATGCGTGTGTATGTGTGTGTGTGTGTGTGTGTGTGTGTGGAGAATATCCATGTAGTTCCCTCCACTCTGAGGGCTGAGAGGATAAATATCTCATTGTGCATATGTAATCCATTCAAAGCAGACCCTCGGGGAAGCTCTGCTATGGAGATGGATGGAATTGGTGCTTAATTCTCAAGCAATAGGGAGTCAGAAGTTTCCATTTTTAAATCCTTTCACATCTGGTTTCCTTTCTCCAGTTTTCATTGATGACATTAACGACGAGGTAAAATTATCCGAATAAAGTTTCTAATCCTGACTCTATACCTATCCAGCTCTTCATCTTTGGAAAAAATAGCCTAATCTCTTTACATCTCTTTTTTCTGACTCCACCCAGATTCAGATTCCTTCCCATAACCCACTCTATGATCAGATACTTCTAATTTTTCCAGTGGAACCATTACATACCTGCAGTATAATTTTAGGGAAATCATTCAACTTTTTAAATCCTTATTTCCCTCATCTGTAAAGTAAAACCATTGTAGATTAAATGAGGTAATGCATGTCAAGAACCTGATATAAGGCCTGGCCTGTAGCTGGTAACCAGTAATGAGGAGTTGACTTTCCCCGTTCAGTCCAGCTTTCCACATCCGAACATTCCTGTGGCTGGTCGTGACGCCCGTGATTCAGCGAAGCCCCAGAGAGCCAGGTTTCCGAAGATCATGGCAGTCGTTCCTGCCCATGTGTCTTGGGACCAAATGAACCTTAATCCTGCCCATCCTTTCCTCCCGTCCTCCATTACCAGCCTCTTCCACCTCTGGCTCTCTCCACACCCAACGTAAATACCACATACTTAGGGAATCCTTAGATTAGGGCCTCTGGTTCCGTGTGCTTATCAGACTCTGTGTTTCCTCACAGACATCATACCTTTAGAGTAACGTCTTATTTCAGTTCTTTCTCCCCTGCCTGACTGTCTTATCCACCACTGCCATACACACAGTGTAGGGACTCGGTCAGTAATTATTCCATGTTTACTTATTTCACCACAAACGCCCGTCTTTTACGAAGGCTTCTCTGATTCACTTTCTTTGCCTAAAGTTATCCCACCTCAGATAACCAATAGTTCTTTACTGACAACTTGTTATTTTCTGCCCTGCCTTCTAGTTCTCTGTAGCATGTCTCTCCCCTCTTACTAGATAAACTGTAAAGTCCACCTCGGGAGAGAAGATCACTCTTTCGTCTTCACACCACTTGGACTATTTTAAACAATAGCACGTCCTCAATAAATGGGGATGACTGAGTAAACAAAATGAAAAAGAAATAATTTCCCACATGTAACATTTCCTTACCTAAAATGTGTTCAATCCTGGGAACACTCCTATCATATTTTCCAGTATAGAATTGTTTTCTTTCCTAATCATCCAAAGAACACTATTGGGAATACAGCTTGATGTCAAATTAGTATGGCCTCCACCAGAATGGGAGTTAAAAAAGATATGTGATGTAAAATTGTACGTTAAATTCAAATAATATTCGCGATTGAAGTCGTAGGTCCCTATGGCTTGCGTCATGCAGGAGAATGGTGTTCAGGAACGAGAGGGGAGCTATATCCCATAATCCCCCAGGGGAAGGAGCTCTGTGAGTCGAGGATGCGCTTGTGGGTAACAGGATGCGAAGAGCCGATTTTTCACTTCCTAATGTAAACAGGTGCCATCTAGCTATAGTTGTTTCCCATGGGAGCTCCCTAAATATTTTAACAAGAGGATGAGAGCATTGAGGACAGAAAATCCACCACTGGCTCCCAGTGCCTAAGCACAGATAAAAAATTGATTACATTTCTGTTGGTTTGAGACGTTTCCAGATAATGATTTTTTATTTCTAGACAGCAGCAGGCCACTGAAATTGTAAGTTGATGGACTGCCACCTACATGGCCGAGAAGGACCATAGCAAAATCAATGGGCTCTATCTCTTCATTCACATGGATTTGAGCATCTAGATAATGAAGTTTATTCATTCAAGTATAAACTGCTGTCACTAAATAATGGGTCTCAAATAAGTTTGCGCTGCCCAATAGCTAGATGACATACGGCATTTTAGATAGGTCATTATATTACTGATTATGGAGCAGAGCTGTATTTAAATAGTAAAAAGAAAAAAAAGTAATAGAAACTCAGATTGGCAGGCATGGAGCAGAATATTACTCTTTACAATCTATCTTTAACAATAATGCCCCACTGGTATTCTGAGATGCCTACCTATACATTTTATCCTGCTTCCACAGAAAGGCACATATTCAAAATATATAAACTTATTTTCCTAAACAGCTAGATGCCTGCCTACTTTCTCCCTTCAATTCGTAAAGAAATTGCATGTGGAAATGGGATACATGCCAGCAAGCAAGTGAACAGCTAGGAAGGAAGTGAATGTATATTGGTATGAAATTTGAAAACACACGTAGATGGGCTCGAAACACTTCTTTTTCCACAAACCACAAAATGGAATTCTATTACAATTGCCTACTGGATGCACACAAGGGTGTATATTTGCTGCACAAGGCTAATGATCATTCATCAGCAACAGGATAATATGTCCCATAATCTTTTTTCACTAACAGGTGAAGGATATTCTAGATGAGATGGGTGAACACTGACAAGGGAGTTTGCATGACCCTGTGAGCAATTTCTGTTTTACGGAGGGAAAAATAATCCACACCAAAGATTTGACATAAAGCAGAGAATTATTCAGTCTGAAAGTTACTGTTGATGTGACTGATAAAAACATCTTGACATTTGAGTCTTTTAACTGCCAGTCTATCACAGGAGTGGCTCCGATGATTAGTTCACTTGAAGAAGCTAACAAGGAAAGAAGTTAAAAGAGCCATTTTACCATTCAGATGGCTCAGAGACAAAGTTAGAAACACAATACATGTACTTACAGGAAAGGTGAGCTTTTATGTGGGGGATTTTGACCATAGGACATTTATTTAAATTCAAAAAGCACCACTACACAGCAAAGTGGATTAAATAACTACATTTTATTTTCTAAAGCATGATGGCTATGGGGCTTTTTTGGACCACTTATATGCCGTGAGTAGCATCAAGTCGGTCTTGAATTTTGTACAGTCCATAGTGCTTGGGTACACATTTCACAATTACCCAGGGTTCAGGTGTCTGTTTAAACAACAAGTGTCTCTGTTTGTGGCCAGTTGGTTCAATTTTGTGTTACACTGTGCTCCTTACAGAGTTGGAAATTCCTGGTTCAACCCCATGGTTGACCAGTTAGCTTCCTGTGCTGCTACACTGAAGAAAGATCTTATTTTACTAATACCTATTTCAATTATAAAGGTGTGGTAGAATGAAAAATGACCCCCAAAGGTGTCCATACTCTAATTCCCTGGAATCTGTAAATGTTACCTTATATGGCAAAAGGACCTTGGCAGACGTGGTTCAATTAAGAATGTAGAGATGAGGAGATTATCCTGGATTATCCGGATGGGCACAACGTAATCACAAGCGTTCTTGCAAGAGGGAAACAAGAAAGTCAAAGGCAGGAAGGCAGTGTGATGGCAGAGGCCGTGACTGGAGTGATGCAGGAAGCCTCCAGCATCCAGAAGGGGGAGGAACAGAATATCCCCTGAGCCTCCAGAAGGAATCAGCCTTTCTGACACCTTGATTTTAGCCCCTTAGAGCTCAATTTGGACTTCTGACCTTTAGACCTGTAAGAGAATAAATCTGTGTTGTTTTTAGCCACTAAAGTAGTGGTAATTTGTTACAGCAGCAATAGGAAACTAATACAAAGGGGGATTACGGAAAGGTTCAGTGAATCACAAGGACTCCTAACCCCCCCTAGGGAGAGAAAAAAATAGGATAATTCATATACAAGGAAACACACACAGGGTCCGTGATTGTGGAGTGTGGTAGAAAAGCAATGCTCTTTAGCATGAAATTTAAGTGAGTTCAAAATCACTTTCTTTACTTACTAGTTATTTGACCTTTGGCAAGTTAACCTCTGAACCTCAGTATCTGCAACTATGAAGTGGAGATAACAATGACAGCTGTACAAGACTACTGCAAAAAAAAACAACACAGCAGGTTTCTGGCACATCTGGCACTTTGGGAACAATGAACAAATCTAAGTCACCTTCTCCCTCTATTTTAAAAATCCAGAACAATTAGCCTTCTCATTCAAAGATTCTGCATTTCAGAAAGAAAAAAAAAAAAACAACTATATTTGTGCCATTATAAGAGGTTTATAGTCAACACATATTTTTGTGGGTTATTATTTTATTCATAGAAGACCTGGCTCTTAGACCTTGACAATCGTAAGATCATTCAGAGGGAACCCCTGGACACTACAGCTTATGAACCCATAAGACAAATAGGTACATAGACTGAAATAAGGTGATATAATATGTAATTAAGGATCCATGAAGCAGAGGGGGCAGAATTATTGATTCTGATTAGGGAATTCAAGGATACCAACCGAGGAGCAGTGGCGATGGAAATAAGCTTTGAAGGAAGAGCAGTATTTCCTAAAGTAAAATGTGCTTGGGGAGGTCTCAGGTTAAAGAAACAGAATATATGCCAATCTAGGAATTTAGGATATTCAGAGACAGGCAAGTAGTCCTGTATGGTGGGAATTAAGGAACTCAGGAAGATGCGGTGCATCTCCAACTTTCCCAGCTTGAGTGACCAGATAGAAATATCACTAGAGAGACTGCTGGAGGAAGGATGAGTTATGAGGAAAGAGAGGATAGAAAAACATGTATCCAAATTTGGATGATTGGATTTGGGGAGGCTGGCAGAAGCACCATATAGGGATATGCAGCAAGCAGTAAGGAATTTGGAGTACGTTGAATTATTTTGACTCAAGCTATTTGTTGCCAAACCAAATGTCCTTCCTATAACTATATGAATATGCACTACAGAATATTTTAAGATAACAGCCTTCAAAATGGAAAGAATCGCTTGACAGGCTATTTTTCTGCCCAAAGAGTTGAATACCTTTGCTTCTAATTATTCTTATTTATGTATCTTGTGAATATTTCACACACATTTACTGTTACCTTTGGTTTATATACCTGTCTCAGCACTGAAAAAATTCATCATATAGTTATTCTCAGTTATGCCCCACAGAAGTGATAATTAAGGTTCTATCTTTCTAGATTCACTGGTTCCAACATTTTGGCCAAGAAGTTCTTTTGGAATAAACTTATTCAAGCATTATGAAAGTACTTTCAACGTCACGAAAATGAGTTACGAGTTAAGTAGGCCTGCAAAATAGCGTGGATTTTGTTTTATTGTCCTGAATATCTGGACTGTGAATTTCTTGTAGCTCTTCAGAAAACTAGATTGAGGGTGGTTACATGTGAAAGTTTAATGTTGAAGACAAATATTGCCTTTGGATGATGGTTGATTTCTCTTCCCTTAAAAAATATTATTTATGTACTTTTTGCTGGACTGAACATATTTTTTTGTTTCTTTTTTCCTATTAATTCTAGCCATTAGGAACTAAGAGACCTAAGTTGAAATGACACAAATCAGACCAACCAATTTGGCTAAATTCAAGTGTCCTAAAAATTTCTTCATAGAGCTGGTGGCTTTTATTAAGCTTTGAGATATCATAAAAATTGTAGAACTGTAAAACACTAACCTTTTTTTCCAATACCCTGGGATATTTGTAGAGACTATCAGGTCATTGTTCTAGGAATGAGAAAACTAACATGAATAAAGTATTACTTTATAATTTTTTATTTGTTGCTTTTAACTCTAGGAAAAAAATTTAAGTCATAGTTTATATCTGCCTAATGCTACTTCAGGACTTATATGGTAAAACTTGGTTGTGCTGGTAATTTATATTTAGAGAGATCAACCCAAACCAAAGTTCTTTTTGTGAGATGACTTTTGTGTATGTTTTCAAAAGCATCATGTAGAACAGATTCTGGGAGGTAGTAACATTTCACTTTCTCTCAACTCTGAGTGCCAACTTCTCTGTCTTTCCTATGTCCAGCAGATACTGGGCTTGTGGACACATGGATATCATTAAGGTTTGGGGCTCTGAGCGGGGGTCTGCTTCCATAGAGGTCAGATGAGAGGCTGGATACCACTGTCAGTGTGCCTTGAGCACGGATCACAACCTGGGTGTGCAGAGGAGCTTGACTCTCCATGATCAGAGTGAATGTAGACCAATTATGTTAAGTTGTCTTCCTGATCCCAACAGACCAAGGAAGAGCCCACTGCACACTCACCAGGCAAGGAGATAGGAATACAACAGTGTGGGAATAGAGGCTGCTTCAAGCCCCCCATGATAGAACATGTCCCAGCTTCCATCTCTTGAAGGACAGCCACTATTGAGCTAAACTTTGCTGAGCTGACAAATTAAAAAATAGTCACATACTCCTGTATGTTAGAGGGGGTGAGATATGTGCAGCCAAAGAAAACAACCAACCACCACAAAGCATCCAGGAAAACAGAGCTCTTGGAGAAGGTAGATTACAACTTGAGCAACTTAAGAATAATATGAGTAATTATGAATCAAGCGCAGTACCAAAAACAATAAAACAAACCGATGACAAAACAAAACATAAAACACACATGAATTTTGTGACTTAAAAATCCAGTAGGTCGATTGAAGACAAGAAAGGCAGCCTTGAGATCTAAATTAACAGACCTAAAGAAAAGTGTTATCATCTTAAACCCAGACCCTACAAACACACATGAAAACATGAGGAAAAAGATAAGAAAATAGGAACTGAGATCCAGAAGATAAAATGCCAGTGTTCCAAAGAAGGAAAAGGGAATCAATATAAGTGAGAAATATGAAATAGATATACACAGACTTTTAAGTATACATTTTAATTTGTATGTGTGTGTGTGTATATATATATATATATATATATATATATATATATATATATATATATATATATATATAAAACAATTACAAAAGTGCATACTTTGAGAAAAAAATGCAAACAACAAAAAAAGCCTTAACACAGTTTTTAAAGTTGAGATTTTACAGGCAATTTTCTCTGGTCATAAATAGAACTATCAGACAATTTATAAGAGATGCTACCCCCCAAAAAAACATCTTGGCTGTATTCCCATATGAAACATTTGAGACCTAGTAACATCTATAATCAGAGGAAAAGCAGAAAAGAAAAGGAAATGAAACGAAACTAAAGGAAAGAAAAGAAAAGAAAAAAGGAAAGGAAAGAAAGAGGCATGCAGGAATGACTGCAGAAAGAAAGAGACAGAAGAAAGAAGAGTGGGAGGAGGAATTTAAAAAGAGACAAAGTACAAAAATTTAGAAAGAACCAAAGTACAAAGAAAAAACAACCTAAAAGAATTTTGATAAAGATCAAAACTGGGGCTAGCGAAATGAAACAAAAAGAATAAAAAATATAATTATATCTTGAAAAGACCCATAAAATAGAGAAACCCCTCAAGAGCCTGATTAAGGAAAGCTAGAAAAGAGAAGGAAGAAAACACATCTGTTGAAGGTTAGACATTAAAGAGGCACAACCAGGCATGCAGAAGGGATGGGATTAAAATAATGTTAAAGGAATGTAAAGTATACTATGGCAGTAATATGAAAGCATAGCGGAAATGAATGATATACCAGTAAAATGAAAATTACTTCTCTGACCCCCCAAAATGCAGTCAACTTGAAAAGTGAAGATATTAGAAGAATACAGAAGATTATTAGAAATACAGTCTACCTCTTCTTTGAAGATGGACTTGAAGTCTTCAAAATCCAGTTCTATCCAGTACAGAGAGGTCCTCTGACCACACACCTGAGACACCAAAGGCTGCTTTTCTCCCAAGAACTAGGGAGACAGTGGGGAATGCTTAAATGAAAATTTCAGAAATTCAGATTTAGAACATCTAAATTGAAAACCAACTTTGTCTCTTTAGTGCACTTTTGAATATGTGTCTCACGGCCAAAATTAAGTCTTGAGAAACATGACAACTGTGAAAAACAAACCTGTGAAAACCCAGCCTTTTCAGAGCTCTTCCTCAGAACAGCATGCGTAAAGCTGCTATTGGAAGGAAATAACATCAATGTTGCGAGATTAAAATGTGTCTCAGTGAATGTGTTCCTAAAAAGTTATGGGTAAATCAAAATTTGTTCATTCAGATCTTTCCGTTGATTTGCATTATCATTTCACAGATGACTTATCTTCATTGCAAATGTTTTTTCTGAATTGGCAATGCCTGTTAATATTTTTGTTTCAAGTTTCTCTCAGCCCCTTTGTTCATGTGGTTAACGATCTATAAAAAATTCCACTCACAGGGGCCTCACCGGTCCATACTGTATGTCCTGACTTGTCAGAACTGTCCCATCCTCAGAGCCCTCCTGAAAGCTCCACCTTTTCCCAGCAGCAGGTGAAACCCTGCACAAACAAACCACCAAAAGCGAACCCTTTTCCCTCCACTCATTTGCCACTTGCCACGCCAGGCATTTTCCTTTTTAAAATCCTATTGTTGAGATTTGGAGCCAAGGCAAACCTCCACCCTGTATGGTCTCTGTGCTCTTGAGTAATTCACTTAGCCTCTCTCAGCCTCAGTTTCCTCATCTAAGGAATATGGGTTATAAAGCCTGCCTCTCACCAGGTTGTTATGAGACCGAAGTTTATCATAATTTATTTGATTGAAGTATAGTTGACTTACAATGTTGTGTTAATTTCTGCTGTGTGGCACAGTGATTCAGTTATACATATATATGCATTCTTCTTTTTGTATTCTTTCCATTATGGTTTATCAAAGATTACTGAATATAGTTCCCTGTGCTATACAGTAGGACCTTGTTGTTTATCTGTTTTATATATAAAAGCTCACATCTGCTGACCCCAACCTTCCACGCCATCCTTCCTCCAACCCTCTTCCCCTTGGCAACCACAAGTCTGTTCTCTATGTCCGTGACTCTGTTTCTGTTTTGTAGATAAGTTCATTAGTGTCATATTTTAGATTCCACATATAAGTGATATCATATAGTACTTGTCTTTCTCTTTCTGACTTACTTCACTGAGCTTGATAATCCCTAGTTGCATCCATGTTGCTGCAAATGGCATTATTTCATTCTTTTTTATGGCTGAGTAATATTCTGTTGTATATATGTACCACATCTTCTTTATCCATTCATCTGTCAATGGACATTAAAGTTGTTTCCACGTCTTGGCTATTGTGAATAGTGCTGCTATGAACATAGGGGTGAATTAGAGTTTTGTCCGGATATATGCCCAGGAGTGGGATTGCTGGATCATATGGTGATTCTGTTTTTAGTTTCTGAGGAAACTTCACACTGTTCTCCATAGTGGCTGTACCAACTTACCTTCCCACCAACAGTGTAGGAGGGTTCCCTTTTCTCCACATCCTCTCCAGCATTTGTTATTTGTAGAGTTTTTAATGATGGCCATTCTAATTGGTGTGAGGTGACACCTTATTGTAGATTTGATTTGCCTTTCTCTAATAATTAGCAATGTTGAGCACCTTTTCATGTGGCTATTGGCCATTTGCATTTTTTCTTTGGAGAAATGTCTATTTGGGTCTTCTGCCCATTTTCACTTGGGTTGTTTGTTTTTTGGTTGTTGAGTTGTAAGAGATGTTTGTCTATTTTGGAAATGAAGCCCCTGTTAGTCGCATTTTTGCAAATATTTTCTCCCATTCTGTAGCTTGTCTTTTCGTTTTGTTTATGGTTTCCTTTGCTGTGCAAAAGCTTGTAAGTTCGATTAGGTCCCATTTGTTTGTTTTTGTTTTTATGTCTATGGCCTTGGGAGACTGACCTAAGAAAACATTGGTACGATTTATGCCAGAGAATGTTTTGCCTATAAAATGAGATCAAAGTTTAAATGGAACAACACATGTGAAAGTGGCTTGTAAACCACTAATATTCCCCCTGTATCTCCATCCAGCTGTCCTGAAGGCACCCAGGACATTACATGTCTGAAACTGAATTCATTATCTTCCCCCATCAGCTGGGTCCTGTTTGTGGATTTCCTATCTCTGTTCACGGTAACACCATCCATCCATGGGAGTCACCCTCGGATGGATCCTCTTTTCCTTTCTTCCCCATCCACTGGGTCAACAAATCTTGTAGATTCTAAGAAATGTTTCTGAAATCAGATCCCTTCTAAACCTTAGTAGTATCATTGCTTAATTTACAGTCTTATCCTCTCTTGACTGGATTATTGTCATAGCTGCCCAAATGTTTTCTTGGGGTAAATGTAACTAACATTTATCTGGGAACATCACCAATGCTCTCAATAATCCCATGGGATAGCTATTTTTCTTATTTTATAGATAAGTAAATTGAGATTAAGCATATTACTCAAAGTGCACATGAAAGGTGTTTGCCACAGTTGGCTTTGAACTTAGGACTCTCCCTCTAAATTCACGCTCTTTCCACTATGCTATGCTGCCTCCAGAGAAAACGTAGAGCTGCTGCTGCTTCTTTTCTCTTTATCTTCCTTCATCTGCATAAGTTCTGTAAATAGTCAGTAGTAATGTGAAAGTTACAAATTAATTTAGACTGAATATCAAGTACATTCCACCTATATTCATCACTCCATTCTAGGGTTTCTCAACCTTGACATTTGAGGCTGGATAACTCTTTCCTGTGGAGGCTATACTGTGCACTGTATAAAGTTCCATCAGCATCCCTGGTCTATTAAATGCCAATAGCACCCACCTCCCTCAATTTGTGACAACCAAAAATGTCTCCAAATGGCCCTTGTGGGGAGAAGTGACACAAAATTGCCCCTGTTCAGAACTACTATCCCACTTCTAAAGGTCTGCTGGTCCCCATAGATTGTACTTTGTAAACCACACCTACAGATGAAGACTCGGGGACCAAACTTTCCTAGAGGCAGGGAATTTATGAAGTCCAGTGGCTTTGTAGTGGTTTGTTGCTGGTCTCTTTGGTTTTGATATCTGGTTTTGGTCCTTTCTTCTACCAAGTTAACTTCTCCATTTCCTAGCTCCAATAACTTCATCCTTAACTTAATGGCCTTAGTCAAAGTCCTACATGATTTCCTAATTTACCTTTGTTGTGCTATTTCTCCAGGATTGGGATAGTCCACCAAGCCTTTTTAGTTCTCCAGACATGAGTTGTGATGATTAGTTTTGGCTAAGCTATAGTCCCCAGTTATTCACCCAGACACTGATCTAGGCATTGCTGTGAAGGCATTTTGTAGATGTAATTAAAGTCCATAATCATCTGCTTTAAACAAGGGAGATTATCCTAGATAATCTGAGTGGGCCTGATTCAATCAGCTGAGAGGCCTTAAAAGCAGAATGAAGCTTTTCTGAAGAAGAAATTCTCCCCATGTACTGCAGCTTCAGCTTGTGCCTGGAAGTTCCCTTCCTGATGACCTGCCCTAAGATTTCAGACTTGCTTAGCCAACACCCACAATCACACAAGCCAGTTCCCGCAATGCATCTCTTAATATATATCTCCTCCTGGTTCTCTTTCTCTGGTTGAACTCTGACTCATACATGAGTCTTGCCCCTTGAACTTCCATGCCCATGGGTAGATCCCGGCTACCTGTTAAAAGAACTTCCCTTTATTGCTATCCACCTGCCTCTGGAAGTCCACCTTTCCATGGAGATAGCCACTGAAGGACCTCTCCAACACCAACTACCTCCCTACCTGGCTTACCTGTTGTTGTTACCTACCAAGAGATTCCTTCTGATGTCAGTTGCATACCCAGTGATATCACCTTCTGGAGCTACCTTTCAGATCTGTCCAAACCACCTCCTTTAAATGATGGATGTGTCCATTCTCAAGTTCTTTCCACTCCAAATCTGTCTAGTCCCATCCAGAATGACATCCAACTACTAATGCCACATGAATAAATTAAAAAAAGTTGATTAGAAGTTCCAGTGAAACAATGGAGTCCCATTCCCTACTCAATATATTTCAGCCCTGGAAAGGGAGAAAGAAACCCAGGCAAAGGGGGGGGGGCAGTTGTTTGCCAGTGCACTTCCCTAGCCATTGAGAAAAGATATGCTGTAATCTCATTGATACTCTATTAAGATTGTGTTTGTATTTTTCACCTGGATAATCACATATGCCATCTAGAAATACCTATGGTTCTTGGAATTTTCATCAATAAGAACAGGATCTGAAATAATATTGTGTGTTTTAAAAAATTTCCCAGCTTCTACTAATAGCAATACTGAAAAACATATCCATTAAGGAATGCAATTCTGCAGCAAATTTATTTTTATATAAAGCACGTTTCTAGAAATGGGTTTTACCTGTGTCGGTGCCCCGCAGATGTGTGGCCATGCAGATGTGCGATGCTTGGATGCTGTCCAGCTGGAGTGTGAGCCATCCAGGGGACAAGGCTGGGGACAGCTCACAACTCTGTGATCGCTACCCTTGACTGTGCTTTCTCAGTAGAATAGTTAGGGCAGACCAGCCTCCGCTGGTCAAGTAATTTACGTCCTAGAACAATTCAACTTAGCTTTTTACTAACAGGAAAAACAAATTTTAATCTTATTAAATTAATAAGCAAAAAACTCCAATAATTTGGGATATTTTTATTTCAGCATACACTTTCACACTAGACTAAGTATTAAAAAAAATGTCTCCTTGGTCACAATAAGTAGTGGTAATAGGCACATTTAACTGGAAATGTTCTAAAAACAGTAGTCTGGGACAAAATGCATTTACCCCCCCAATATCAGCTTTGATCTACTGTTTTCTTTAAACCATGTGCCATCACTCACAAAAGCATAAGTTAAATATTTGCAAGAAAAGCATGCAATCCCATAGCGAAAACCCCGCTACTGTAAATATTTTCATGTTCTAATGGGGACCTTGGGGTCTTGTTCTACAAAACAATATCCCATTCTTATGTACCAGAGATAGAAAACAGGGGGTTTGGGCCTTTTTATATTGCTTTAGCTTTTTCTTGAATGCCAGTGTCAGCACATGTGGTTCAGCGGATCATGTTTTTCCCTTAAATATTTTGTACCTTTGCCTTTCTTTGACTCTTCCCTCTTGTCGAATTTTTTACCTTATTCAAGGCAACCTAAATTCCAAAGACAGTCAGATATAAGTACATATTTTAAAACTTTCAAGAAAAATGGAATATAAATAGCCATTGCACCGTCATCTTTGTTTCCGCTTTCCTAGATGGGCAGTACTGTTAATCACGTAGAGAATTCCCTAAGGACGTTCAGATAGAGCCACTCCGGCCACCTATAGGTGGCAGTGTTCAGGGCGCTGGGTGGAGCCTTGTGTCCAAGAACTTCCCCTGTCTCATTTCACATGTGGGCCACACTGGGCATTCTTCTGTTCTTTGAGCAGATTCTGTGCTTTCTCCCTTCAGTGTCTTTACTCAGCACATCTCAACCAGCTAATATCCAAGGATTCCCTTCCCCCTCTCATCCTTCCAGGCCTGGCTGAAATGCTGCTTACTCCTTAGAGCCCTCCCGGATTCCCCTAGGAGGACATCATCTCTTCTCCCTTTGAATTCCCTTTGGCTTTTTGTCACAGTTCTCATTTTATATCCTACCTTCTAATCCTCTGTCTACAATTAGATTCCTCGAAGACACAGCTCCGTCTTAATTTGTCCTTAAGCTGCCGCAGCACCTAGCACGGTGCTCAGTACCAATGAACGCGGAGTAAATATTTACAAATGGAATGAGTAAATACATTTGTGGCACAGCTTACCTGTTTGCAGCAGTCTTGTTGCGTTTGCCCAGAAGTGGTTGCTGCACGAGAGGCGTTTATACAGCTGCTGCATGAAGAGCTTAAATGGAGTAGCAGATGTATGTGGTCATAAAAATAACTCATAGAGACTCTGCAAGAAGAAGTCAACTTAATGAAATGCATCTCCTGAGGGCCTACTATGTGTAAATTACTCAGAAGATTTGGTCCAAGCACTAATGGGTAATGATAGTAACTCACACGTAGATAGCCCTTCTGAGTTAATACATAGGCTACTCTGACCTGCAGATCTTTTTCGGTTCTCTTCATAGTCAGTTACACAGCAGTAGGATCATCAGGAGAATCTCTGAAAGCACAGGGCAACGATAGATAATGTTTTTACCACTGAAGCGAAGTTTTTGGTCAGAATTCTTTTTATACATTTCATACAGAAAATTATTTTGGTTAGAATTCTTCTGTACATCTCATTATATAATGAGAGCTGAGAACCAAGAGAGCTTTACTTTGGTAAATGAACAGGAAACTGGAGAAGGTGTATTATTTTTGAAACCACAAATGTCACTCCGTTAGGTTTTTTTTCCAGGTCTTTGATATCTTAGGAGATCTTTCTCCCTCCCTCCCACCCCCATTTCTGGCTGTTCTCCAAAGATGACTTGTCAGTGAAAATTTGCTCACACAGTGAAATACAAACCCTATGCAGATAAAGAAAAAGAGATAAATCACTTGCCAAGCTAAATGCCTTAATAGTGAGTTTATTACCTCTTGTTTTTTGTAATACCTTAAAAGTCCTCAAACTCTGCAATAGAGACTGCATAATTGATTGGGTGGGTTTTTTTTGTTTCATTTTGTTTTTGTTTTTGTTTTTTTTAGCTGAAGTATTTGAAGTAAGTGTCCAAAAAATGGAGGATTTTACACTCTGTGTTTTAAAGGGAAGGGATTTATTTAAAGGAAGATATTGTCATTAATATTTGTAATCCCTACATTTTTGTAATTTCAAAACACAGTATATTTGTTGAATTGGGCTCTTACAAAAACTAAGACATAAATAAAAGCTTTAGGTATCCAACTAGTCTGTTCATTCTCCATAGTGTTCAGAATGGTGGTTTAATATATTTTTTCACTTTTCCACTGATGTTATGTAAGTCAGGAGATCCAGCTTCCTGTCTTGACTACATGGCTTAATGTATGAGAAGTATGTATGACACTTGCAGAATGTCCTTTGAGGAGAAGGGAAACAATTTTTTTTGTAATGCACTTTTAAATTTAAGGCATCTACTCTCAGCAATTTTGCAGGATAACTGGGGTAGCTCTTAGGAAGTTCTAGGTTTTCCAAGTTTAATTTCAGGAAGTAAAAGGGGGAGTACTAGCTCTCCTACATAATTCAAGAAAATATATTTTCCAGAATTCTATCTAAAATGAGTTATTCTGTGATTATTAGCTTTCATTAAAGAGTTGACATATACTCACATGTAAGACTAAGCAAAAGGCATACCATCTAAGAAAATAGAAAAAAGAAAAAGAGAAAAATCTCAAAATGCAGTGGAGGGATTAACTGAGGCAGGTGAGAAAGGGTTAGTGTTTTGTTTCTTACAAGTGATAGTCAAAGTCTGAAGTCAAGCAAGATGGCGACTTTGTCTCTTTGACAGAGAGCTAAATGTTTCCGTTGGAAGGCATGAGTGAACTGTCCATTGAATGAGAGTGTTTGGGTAACAGATTATTCAACAGTGATTACTTTTTTTAGCCAGGGCTGGAATAAGTAGGAAGCATCAAATTCATGAATCTTCCCTCCAGGACAGACCTTAATTACCTGGCTTGCCTTCTATCACTGTCTCCCGATGGCTTCCTTACTCCCCTGTTTGTTGTTATTTTGGTGTCTTTCTCTCTGCCTGTCCTTCTCTGTAAACTTGTCATAAAAGAGTTATTGTTCAAGTATGTGAACCATTCATATTGAGATCCTCCTCCCATCCAAAAGAATGGCCTTTTTGAAGTAACTTCAAAACTATTCTATCAATCAGAAATTAGCTTTTTGAGTAGGAGTTACAAAGGCATCAAGAGGAAAACAGTCGCTTAGATCGCTGTTTTGATTGGCTGAATCCCTTTAAATAATTTATATACAACTTGTAATCACAATGTTTCTTACCTGATGAGCTTCTATCCTTAAATCAATTATAGGGAAGAAACCAATACACTAAATTGTTGAGAGTAACCCCTGGGGAAAAATTTCTCTACAAAAGTGTTCTTACTATAACTATTGGAAATCTGGAAATGTAATCAAAAAAAGAGAAATTATGAAACCACTGAAGGAAACTATTGCTTGTAATCGCCGTCGTCTCTCTCACAGCTTGACTCGATGACAGCTTCAGAGTTTATTGCAGTTGGCAGTGGATTGCTTTGGTTCACTAAACGACAGCCATCTCCTGTGCCCTTGATTGTGTTCAAATTAATCAAAGACTTTTGAAGACATGGCTTATGTGTACAGGGGGAACAACATCATTGTGAAGACTGTTGCATCTTAAAAAGATACAGATGTATGAAGACATTTAAAAACAGAGTTCCTGCTGAGTGTTCTGCCTAGTCTTACAAAGGGACTTCTGTCTGGGACTTTTTCACATTTTTTTCTGATAACGTAATCTATTAATGGTGCCGCAAGTCTATTAGCCCAATATACACATTGCTAAGAGGATTCTCTGAGCAAACATTTTTTGGATACGATATAGCACAATGTAAAACAACAACCCCAAATGTCTGGTTCTAAAACCAGAAAAGGATATACACTTAGATGTCCTAGCTTTCCATTTCTGTATGTCATGAGGGGAAAGGTGAAAAATGGCTAAATCATAACAGCGTGAGTTGCTGATCAGGGCGAGATTTAATATTCATGGCACCTGTAACAATGGGAAAAGAATTAAAGTTAATGAAAAGCGATCCTCTAACTCACTGAACCCTCTTCTGCTCGGTGCCCTAGCCATGCTCAGACAGGAGGTAGACGGATAAGAGAGGTACATTAATTATTTCAGGCCACTAGGTTACAAAGCATTAAGACCACTGGGCACTGACTGACATTTGAGGACGAACTGAGTCACTGAACACGTAGAGTCCATTTAATTGATAGCTCTGTAAAGTTATGGGCTACCTGTCACATTTTAAATTCAATTCTCAGAAATGACTCGAAAGGCCTTAATAGTATGTGTTTCTATGCGTTATCTGCGTAAGAATCTGTGGGGTTTCTATTCTACTAGTACTGGGAAGCTACTGTCATAGAAAAAAAAAGATTCAGGGTAGTTGATATTAATATTTTTCCTCCAAAGTATTGTGAGAAAACTCTGTCAGCTACGTATCCACCATTTCATTGGTATACAGATTGATATACAAGGACGTGGAAAGGCATTCCAAGTTGTAGCGTAAAGTGAAAAAGACTGGAAGAGGCATTATTAACTTAGAGTTTAGATAGTTGGTAAACTTCAGAAAGGAAACCTAATTCAGCAAATGTAATATATTTTATTGACAGTAAATCCCCAATTACAAAACACACAGTTAACATAATAAGTGCTTTCAAAAAAACCCAAACGAATCATGAACTTCCTATTTTTTGCATGAAATATGGAAAACATATGCCTTAGAACTCAATGAATATGGTGATTTGGAGACTCAAGACCAAAGTATTTTTCACTAAGAAATGTTTTACATAGACTCAAAAAAAAAAAAAAACCAATCAATTCCTCTTTGAAGTCTCTCTTCTCTCCTCCTTTTTGATATCTGTATCATAGCATTTCTCATAAAGGAAGATCCACAGCATATGCATATCTGTGCTTCCCAAAACCTAGCACAAGGATTGGCACAGAAGTAAGCTTGCCAATTAATACATATTTTAAAGAGTTCCATACAAAAAAAAACCCCAAGGTATTGTAAAGGAATTTTTAACGTAACTGCTCATCACAGATTTGTCAGTAGTAGATTAATGTTTAAAGAAATATAAGAGCATTCCACTTAGGTATACCTATTCCTATGAAGCTGTAACTAAATAACTCTCCTCAACGAATGGGATGTACGCAAAAGCTAATTCCTAAAATTCCTAAATTAACCTTGAAATGAATAAAGTTATCCATAATTATTTGAAGAAAACATAAGCAGGGGAAAACCAACCACTAGTTATTTAATGAAGGAGATCAGTGGTTACGTGTTGATAGCACTAGCAATGTTAATTTTCTGGTCATCAGTAGTAAAGCTATTAAGGTAACATAATTAACATGTGTGAAAGGATCAGAAGGTAATTTATTTACCTTACAAAGTTTCTGGATTGACAGCTCTTCTGTTGCAGATCCCGGCAGTAGAAGTGTTTCTTTACCAGCTCATCTGCCTGTCAATCTCTAGATAAATCTGAATCTCTACTAAGGACCAAGGCCGGGGCCTATCTTCCGAGGCCACCAGCCAAGTTACTATTAGGATTTTTCATTATTACACTCCCAAAGTGGTTTAAAAGTGGAAAAATACAATCAGTGTTTTGTGGATTACTACTCTTAAGACAGCGAATTTTAACCCTAGCTACACATTAGAATCACCCAGGGAGCTTTTGAAAAATGCAGATGCCTCGGTCCACTCTAAGAGATTTGGATTTAATTGGTTTGGGGTGAAGTCCCAGAAGAGATATTGTTTAAATCCCCAGATGATTTTAATGTGCAACCACTGCCCTAAAGGAAGATAAAATTCACAAGTTCCCTTGTTCACCCCCATGGAAAATGGAGGATTTCAGCCACTCTTAGACAATCCTCTTCTGTCCCAGGAAGAAAGTGTGATGTTGTAGAAATGGCATAAAATTTGGAATCAGGAGACCTGGCTCTGATCTCATGTCTGTCATTTCCTGGCTGAGTAACTAACATTGGGCAGGCGAGTCCTATAAAAGAAGAATCAGAGTAATGCCTCTCTCACTTACCTTCCAGAATTAAACAAGACAAGCAAGGTCATGTAGGCGAAAACCCGAGAAAAAGGCACAGCTGTTATTAGCCTGCCAGACTGGTTGTGCCGAGTTGGTCACTGCAAACAGAGTATCACTTCAGCCATCACTAGTTCTAAATGGCAGGTGTATTAGGACCCGGGGAGACCCAGATAACTTTTCAAGTCAGTAGTGGTGACTCTTGAAGTACAGTATTTTGTCAGATCTTCTCATCCTCTCCCTATTAATTCAGGGCACTCATGTTTGCAAAGGAGAAATAAAGTGTGTAGAGTTCAAATTCGGCTCCATTCTCATCTGCAAACAGCCTGGAGCACTCAGCAGAGCCAGAAGCAGGCCCGGCTCCCCGTACCACCAGAGGGGTTGAAAAGTAGCTCACGCAGAAGCTTCTCTTGCACTGGAACAGCACTTCTTCCCTGTAAAATGTCCACCCAGCACAACCGAGGCTTTGTTGATGGGCCCTCCTCCACAAAGCCTAATCCAGATCGAGCAACGCTTTCCAAAGCTCTCACCTCGCCGACAGCCACTGCCCGCACACAGAAGGTCACTTCCATCACCAGCTCTTTGGAGAGGACGGCTGGGTGCCCCACACCAGGCCAGACTCTGCGGCTGATGGAGGGACCCCCGTGGCCCAGCGACTCAGCCCCGGGACGGGGCGATCTCAACCAGGAAATGAGAGCAACCCCATGAAACAATTAGAGAGCAGGACAGGGCCTAACGAGGCAATGAGGTCTTCTGCAGAGAGAGGAAACGTGAGAGTCATTGCAAAGCAGACGGGCTGTTTTCACAGTGGTCCTTCTCACGTACGAACACAGGGAAGACGGAAAGGCCATGCTGATGCTTGGAACAGTCATTAGAAGAACGATGGGACTTCTTCCTTTGACTTCTCTGGAAAGGATATCAGCTGTGACCTTGATGCCTCCAATTAGGCTTCCAGAGGAGAGAGAGTACTGCTTGCTTGGAAACTGGTTTGTAGGAACTCAGGTATCTGCCTTAAACCTTTCTCATGGAGGAAAAGGGGCAGAGCTATTTTCTCTCACTAAACTGAATGTTTATAATCTCCTGGTTAATTGGCCTTGGTTTCCAGAGAGGAAGTGAAAGCGAAGCTGCTCCTGCCGTTCCCTGGCGTTTGATGTGCTCCCTTGATGACTACCAGGTTTGCAGTCCTGGCCACCCGTTCTGGTGAAGGGACTTCCGGGATGGTCCGGACCAAAGGCTCCTGCGCCAGCAAAGCCCACTGGGTTTTCTTTGGTATCTGGAGGATATTCAGTGGCATCCATCCTATTTCTTCCAATACTAATGGTATCTGAATAGCGCTTTAGAGTTTACAAAGCCCACTATGTGCATGCATCCTCAAGATATCCCAAGGAAGGAGCCATTATTATCCTATTTGATCAATGCAAAAATTAGGGCTCAAGGAGTTTATGTTCCTTACCTGGATTACAACACTTAGTAATGGACAAACCAAGGTCTGACTATGCTTGTGAGCCGTAATTAGATGTCAATTTCATTAACGTCATTGTTGTAACGGGATAGCAAAAAACTGAATACAGGCTATAAATGCTAAAAAACACAAAAACAAAAATCAACAACAGCAACAGCAAAAAACAAGGTCTGAACCTGGGATGTCAGGTTCCTTCCCAATCCCGTCATCCTTCCATGGTACCACCCTGTCTCTCAGGGGCCAGCTTGTGGTGACGCCATCTGATCTCTGCAATGGGTGCAATCTCTCTCCCAAGTCAAGGTGACTGAGACCCACTTCTCCTTCCTCATTCATCTCATAGACTCTTAGGTGAAATAACAGCATGAATCTCACACACACACACACACACACACACACCCCTTATCTTAAATAGGCTTTTTTGAATTCATATAGTGAATTCTTATTGCACTTTAGATTGTTCACTATAATTAGATCCTTAAGGGGTGAATTATTTCTATGTCTGCATCTGAAGCTGTCGCTATCCCACACCGGATCATTTTCAGCTACTCCCAGAACTCCTGCAATGGACCTGTTTAATAGATTTTATAGTATCTCGGAAGGTGAAGCAATATAATAATGTTTTTGTCCAAAACTTTGTGTTTGATAGATACTGCTACATGGATAGGAATAAAAAGAGGTGTATTGATGGGGCTGAATGTGTGTTCAAGGGGAATGCCAACTGTTGGATTCTGACAGTTCATAGGTAACGTCACAGTCGTTTAGGGTTTGGTCCTAAAGTTTAAATGTTTAGAAACTCAGTTTTGTCATTTGACTTAAAGTTGATCGAGTTTAGGAGGAGAGACTCTAGCCAGATGCGCAAGATATTGATAGATAAATCAGAATGACAGTCTCCCTCAATAAGTGTTTACTGCCCACCTACAGTGCAATCAGCTCCATGCTCGGTGTGAAGGATTTTGTAGCAAATGCTGTCGGGCCCACCCTATCCCTCACTGTCACCACTTCAGTGCACGCTGGTCTTTCTGTCTTCCTGATTCCAAATGCCAACACCTGCACTCCTTGCCACACAAGAGCAACCCTCTGGCGGTGCCCAGCGGGAGGGGAGATAACTCTGACTTGTGTGTTAGACGTTGGCTCCCAGAGTTTCCCCAGCGTGAGTAAGCTCCGGTCACCCACAGTGGCAGCTGGTGTGATAATGCCGGTGTTACCAGTTACGTGCTCTTCCTACTTTCAGTGGTTCTTTCACCTCCCATGTAAAGCACTTGAACTTGAATTATTGACGTGCGCTTCTAGGACCCATGGGGACCAAGACACAGTCCTTTCCTTCAGGGACCTAGTGGGAAAGAGAAAAGCACCCTGATAGTTGAGACACCAGGGACAAGATGTCACACGGGTGAGCAGAGGGTGCTGTGGGTTGTTGAGGAGCATCTTGGTCTTCAAAGACCTCTGTGCACGTGAACTTTCCAGGAGTCTGCACGTGTGTCGTGGGTTTGTTCATGGTAGATGTTTTCGATAAGAAAGCAGCATCCAGCTTAAATCCTGTTCTCTCACTCTGTCTCTCCTCAGTTCTTTCATCTATAAGTTAGGAAAAATAGCATCACCTCAGAGTAAAGAGATAAGGATGGGATTAGATCATGTTATATAAATTGCCTTGCACAGTGCCTGGCACATAGTAAACACGTAACAAATGTTTAATAACAATGACCTTCCCAAATGGGCTCAAATCTCTAAATACTTCATAGTCCTGGAAAGTTTCCTGGGGAATATGACCCTATAACTAGGTTTCCCCAGGGAAGGCCACTCCTGCAGATGTTAAGATTGGATAGTTCACTGATTGCAATTGTTACTATTTCAGTTTCAGAATGATATTTTCCTAACTTTATACCTTAATTCTGGGGGACATTTTCCTATATCTTCTCATACACATGTAATCTCAATTAGACATTGGCCTAATGGGACTAAAAACTATTCTTAAAAATAATGTTAAAAATCTTCTTCCTCCTCCTCCCACAAACTGATTTTCCATAATCTATGAAAATGTTTATTTTTCTGATTAAATATAAATGACATAAGATAAACAATAAGTCATAAACATTTATCCTTTTTCATGTTTAAAAATAGATATGACTTAAAGATAATTCTCTCATTCTTATCCCTTGTTCTCCACAAATTAAAAAAAAAAAATTATGATTAAATTCTTTACTTTTTTTCCAACTTAAGTTAAAGGATTGCAAAAATTACAAGGTGATTTTGTCATCTGTAGGTGTAAATCTAGTAAGTCCATTTTTGATAGAGAGTTTTTATATCTCCAGTTTGATTTTCTGCTACAGAAGTTAGAAAAGCCAAATGGTGCATTGTTTAATATCATTGCCATCCATTCTTTGACCCTTAAAGCATTAACCCATAATTTTAATTAACATGTGTTTAATGTGCAGGAAAGCCGATTTTTGAGTTATAAAAGACTAGACATAAAGGAATACTGTCTCTACTATAAAAAAATAAGATATCCCAGTCATTTTCAAAGATCACTGATCTTAATTTCCATATTTTTCAAAATATGGGGAAATGTCATAAAAATCTGCTTTCAAGCACATCAATCACAGGACATTGGGGAAGGAAGAACAAAGCTTTGTAGAGAACAGATTCTGTGATGCTGGTTGAACTTATCAAGGAGGCTTACTTGTCCTGAAACCAGCCAATATTTAATCACTTACACAAGGGATAAAATAGGGGCTACTCAGGTGATATTACAGTGGGTAAGAAGTTACTGACTGGGAGCGAGAAACTAAGAATTGAAAGGGGTTCCAGGGTTAATCCGGCATGCTCTGTACCAACACTGGAAGCATGGGTGACGTATATAAATGCATAGATATAAACAAAGGTGACTAAGACCCACACCTGCTCTCAGGCTTTCATGGTGTGGAGGAATTTGGAGAAACAATAGGACACGATTGGCAAATTTATGTAAGACTTTGTGTACCTTTTCTATACTATCTGGATACACAATGCCTTAACTTCTCTGCCTGGCTTTCAGGACCCTCAACCTTATTTCTGATGTGCCCCCCAAGGCAGTAGATGCTGCTTCAGACAAGCCCACCTCCTAACTGCCTCAGAAACACAACATGCCTTTGTGCCTCTTCCTCCCTTAGCTGGAAATGTCATCTGGTGTCTCACCTTTCCGACTTCTACCCAGCATTCCAGGGTCAGTCCCGCCAAATAATCCCGTCCCTCTCTGAGCAGCCATGAACTGTCCTACGCTGTTTGCAATGTGGAGAGAGCATAATATGTGTGCTTCTTGTCTTCCGAACTACACTGTGAACTCAGAGTAGACCACGGCTTTTCTACTTCATGTGTGCTCTCTCTAGTGGGTGCCAGAGTGCTGAGTGCACGGTGGATTAAAATATATCTGTAAAGGACCTGAAACAATGAAGTATATCTGTAAACAACCTGAAGCAATGAAATAGGAGGCTTACAATGTGGTCTGTGTTTAAAAAAAAAAATTAAAAAAGCAAATCTGACATCAGTGTGTTCATGAGAATACAGTATGCAAGGGTGTGGTTTCTTCGTGATAAAAACCTAACTCTAACAAGCATAAAGCATAGGAAAACAAGTTGGTTCACCAAAATGGCAGCAGGGAAGTGATCAGTTGACTACTGTTGTCTCCCTGGTTCCTTTGCCCCTCATGCCTCCAGCCAGCTGATCTCTAGCCCTTTGCGTTCTAGCTGCTAAGTTCTTTCATCCCCACAGCTACTGCTTTCACTCAGGTTTCCACATATTACTGTCCAGCTGGGAGAGGACATCTCAGCTTTTACACCTCCATGCACTTCATTTCACTCTCCCCACTGTTCTTCTACACCATTCTATTCCTTTTGGAAACTTTCTTACTCTCCCTGACACATTTAGTGACGTTCTTAACCACTTGCACTGACCCGTGGTTTAAATTAGGTTGGAATGACTTGGTTAGATGCCTCTTCCTTCTTTAGGCTGTTGCTTCTCAAGGGCAACGGCCATCCTCCTCTACCCGACTCCTAACATAGCACCTGGCGCCTGGTTGAGAACTTATTAAATCTTGGTTTAAAAGTTAACTCATTAATTAAGGCAACTCCAACTCAGAGCATGTTAAAGTACAGGATCTTTTTTTTTTTTTTTTTTTTTTAAGTCTGCTTTGGATGTCTGCAGACCAATTGCATTTAGATTCATGCAGGCTAGAGAAAGAAAACTAAACCTAAAAGAAAAAATAAATTTGCTAAAACAAACAAACGAAGAATGGAAGGGGATTTTTATTGCCCACAGCATTTACCCCTACTGACTCACTCCTGGTCATTGCTCAACAAGTTCTTATTGAATCCAACCTTTTATTCTCCAAATCAGACATATGGCATTTTCAATAACATATCCCTGTGTCATGTTTGTCTGTTTTAGACTAAGGAGAAATGCCCAGCTCATTCGACTAAATCTGGAAAGAAGGGTTGGGCTGCTGTTTCAAATGCATTGCTTTCCCGTCCTGTCACTCACTGACCATTTTAAATATGGGCCTAATCACCAGTATTCCAGGGGGCTCACCGCGTGAGGGAGCTGGGACGCAGGAAGGCTCCGAATCACAGCAAGTGCGGATCTGGACTCCTAGGCACCAACTGGCTTTCAAGCAGCCTCCAGCTGGCGTGCACCTGCACCTGGGATGCCTCCCTCCCCAGGACAAGCTCAAGTTCCTGCCCTCAGCCTTGGCGTGGGGTGGGCGAAGAGCTGGCCTCGTAGCCAACTTATGAGTGATCCTGTCAGGCGCTCAGGCATCTCTTTGTGAGGTGTACTAAAGTGTCAGGCAGGTGGTCATCCTTTTGTCAGAGAAAAAGGGCGCACACCGTCCCCCAGCTGGCCTGTTGGGCACAGCTTTGGGAGGTTGGTTTGAAATAGATTGTTTTTTTAAAATAAGAGCTCTAAAGCAGAAGATTTTCTGACTCTTATTATTAATTTTCCAGTGCCATTTCTTCAATTCTAGGAGGTTCAGATAAACTAGAAATTGGATACTTACCTAAACAGAAATCAACATAGAAAGTTGTTTAACGTTTTTAAAAAAGTGTCCTTTTTGACCGAGCGCACTGCTTCAGGAAGGACAGACACAGAACTGCAGAGGCAAAAGGGGACACCCAGCAAGCCAGTAAGATCAGGTGCAGAAAGACTGGTGATCAGTGGGGTGGCTTGTCACCACCAGGTCACCCTCAAATTCTAAAATGTGTCAGCCATTAGGTCACCTTTATGAATTAATTCATTTTGAACTCAAGAGACTGAACTAGATTTTCCAATTTAGTCCATGAGAAAAGGATTTATGTATTCTGCATATTCACTCCTATATGGTTAATTGTAACTAAATTTATCTAACCACGGACACAGTATGGTGATATTCACTGCTCATGTATATACCCTACTGATATTCTAATCTAGGTACTAATTTCTCATTTTTAATGGAGGACCAAAGTTTCATTTTCCATTTTCTATACTGTCCTTTCATGGATGCATATTTACACTTGTTAGTGAATTAATTTCACACATTTAGACTTCAACAGTCATTAATGTCATAATGATTACAGTAATTATATGAATAATGAAGCTCAAGTGATCAAAGAGAAATGACTTGCTGTAAGTGATGGGCAAAGTCAACCACTACTGGTGACCAGTGTAATCAATTGCAGGTTGCTTAACATGTGTTAAAAGATGTTTTCCTGTAATTCACGGAAGTGTATTATGTATTCAGCTAAAATTTGACAGATCTAATGATCTAATACTCCTCTTATTTAATGAAGAACGTGATGAGGCTTGCATGTTTAGTAAACCTTGTTTTCTAGTTATCAGTAGTAAGACCATTAAGGTACATAATTAAAAGAATTAAAAGGATGTGTATGTAATTGATATAAATACTACAAGTTATCTTATTCAGTAGCCAGTAATTACACTTGGTTAATTGTCTAATTAAGAATTCAAAACAATGGATACGTTTTTTTTTTTTTCTTCCAAAAGGGTTCTGTGTGGAGTTATATTTTCAGGGATCTATTCTAGGTGATCCCAAATCCTTGGTCTTTTTGACCTTTGTAACTGCGTTTGACTGTCTCCGGGGCTCTTTCTATACAGCTTTTGACAGTATGGAGAATATAGGAAGGCAGTGATGACAAAAATAGCCAATTAAGTCTCATGAATATTATCTGATGGGCTGTGAACTCCTTGAGGACAAAATTGATTCTCATTCATCTTTTTCTCCCCAGAATCTTTTCCAAGTCATGTTTTTTGCACTCTGTTTTCATACACACATACCCCACCTCCTCTTTAAAATTTCTCTGAGTAGTTACACTAATTCTAGTCTACTAAATCTTTTTGGATGACTTGACATTCTTGTCTATATATAAAATGAAATAATAGCCATTTATAATTTTACACACACATATCACTCCTCACTCCTACCTCTGGTTCAAGACCTGCTATCATGCACCACAGTAATTTAAATTTTTAAAATAATATATGGCATGCATGAATTTACGTCTTTCAGCAATCGGGAATTGGTCTATGCTGTGTATGAGGGATGAGTCCAGTTCCTTTTTCCATATGAATATCTTATCATGGCATCACTTATTGAAAAGTCCATCCTGGTCTCATTGATTTCCAATACCACCTTGACATTTATCAGTTGTTCATCTACACATGGCTCTGATTCTTGGATATTACTGTGTTCCACTGGCCAGCTTATGCCAATATCGCACTGGCTTAATATTCCATCGTCATGATATCTGGTAGAGCCAGTGGTCCCACCCGGTTCTTTTGTGAGGTTTCTTAGCTATTCTTGGAATTTTGGACTTCCATACACATTTTAGAATTGGTCTGTCAGGTTACAAAATTTGAAAAAATGTTCTTCTTTGGGAAAAGGGAGTTTAAACTATATCCACAGTTAGGTTGGAGGGAAAATCGACGTCTTTAAGACACTGGTTTTACTAATCCATAAATAAGGTCTATCTCTACATTCATTTAGGACAATTTCAATATCTTTCAACAAAGTTTTATAATTTTTCCATAACAGTCTTGCACATATTTTGTTATACGTATTCTTAAGAACAGGAGGTTCTGGATGCTGCTGTGAGTGGCATATTTTAAATTTATGTTCTGTTTACTGGAGTATAAAAAATGCAAATAATTTATAGAATAATTAACTTTCTGAGAACCTTACCAAAATCTCCTGTTAATTCTAACAGTTTACCTTTGTATTGGAAGATATATAGACTGGCATATAATTTACCAATAGGAACAGTTTTGTTTGTTTCTTTCCAATTTTTAAACTAGTTTTTCTCTCTTCTCTTATTGTTCCGTCCACAGCTTCTAAAATAATATTGAATGGAAGTGGTATTGACAGCCACCCTTAAAGAGTGGTCTTAAAAAGAATATCTTCAATGTTTCACTATTTTGTATGATAGTGTCCTTTTGTAAAGTACTTCTATTTCAAGTTTATAAGAGTTTTTTATCATGAATGGATATTTAATTTTATCACCAGCTTTTATTCATATCTATTTAGTTTATTTTTCTCCTTAATCTGTGAATGTGGCAAATTCCATTAGTAAATTTTCTAATGTTAAATCAACCATGATGTATCAGTCAGTGTAGGTTAGGCTGTGCTGAATTAATAAGCATGCCTCCAAATCTCAGTTCAAACAATAATTGTTACATGTCCAGCAAGGAATCTATACTTACATTAGTCACTCCAGGACCTGAGCTGATGGATGAACCATCTTAATGAGTGCTTTAATGATCACTATAGCACAGGAGCAGAGCATCAAAAGGTCTTTCTTTGGCAATTGAATGTTCTAACCCAGAAGTGGCTCTTGTCTCTTCTGCCCACAGCCCTTTTCCCTGAACTGCTTATACGGGTGTGGAGAAATGAAATTCTGCCATGTGCCCAAAAGAAGTGGGGAACCTGATATGAGTGAATATTAGGAGCCTCTGCTACACTTGCATTTCTAAAGCAACTCCACTCTGTCATAAGAGTTATATTTTTGTACATTACTGGATCCCTTTGCATCTACATTCATGAATGAAATTGATATGATATTATATTTTTTCTCAGGTTTTGGCATCAAGGATATGTTTGCTTTATAAATGGGTTTGAGAATTTTCCCTCTTTTTTCTACATTCTGGAATAGTTTGTATAGGATAGGTGTGATTTGTTATTTGAATATGCGGTAGAAGAAATTTATGTAGAAGACTTGGCCTGGAGTTTTATGGGTGAGAAGATTTTCAACCACAGATTACATTTCTTACAAGATTAACAATATTATTAAGATTTTCTGTTTGTTCTCAGGCTAGCTTGATAAGTTATATTTTAGGAATTTTTCATTTTATGAATTGTCAAATTTATTGGCAAAAATATATTAATGTGTATCTAATATTTGTAGCATTCTTATTTTTTTATTTGATGTTATTTATGATCCCTTTCATTTTTTTTTTTAATCCTGAAAAAGCCTCAGAAGTTTGTCAATTTTATTAGTCTTTTCAAAGAAAAAATTGGGAAGTTTATTCTCTCTTGATTTTTGTTTAATTGTTATTTTTGCTCTTTATTGACTTCTTTGTGTTTTTCTCTTAACTTGTTTTGTTGTTCTTTTTCTAACTTCTTTAAAATGTATGTTTGATTCATTAGTTCTTAGTCTTTCTTCTTTTCTAATGTAAACATTTAAGACTATAAATTTCCCTTTAGGTGTTCTTCAATTGCATTCCACAAGTGTGGATAAATTGGTGATGAAATTTGGTAATTTTATTTCTGTTCATTTCTAATTTTTCCTAATTCCCATTATAATTTCTTTGACCCATGAGTTATTTAGAAATATGTCTCAATTTCTAAATATATGGGGGATCTATTATCATTTTACTTATTTTTTGTTTTTCCTTAACTTTTTATTTGTAGTAAGGATAATACAAAAATTCCCATATATCCTTCCCAGATTTACCAGTTATTAGCATTTCTTTCTTCCTATCTTTGCATGTGTGTGTATGTAAATATATACACACCCACATAGATATGTGTGAATACAGTCATGCATACATATATGTAATTTTTATATATGTGTGTGTGTGTTTGTGTGTGTGTGTTTTTAACATCTTTATTGGAGTATAATTGCTTTACAATGGTGTGTTAGTTTCTGCTTTATAACAAAGTGAATCAGCTATACGTATACATATATCCCCATATCCCCTCCCTCTTGCATCTCCCTCCCACCCTCTCTATCTCACCCCTCTAGGTGGTCACAAAGCACAGAGCTGATCTCCCTGTGCTATGCGGCTGCTTCCCACTAGCTATCTGTCTTACATTTGGTAGTGCATGTATGTAAATGCCACTCTCTCACTTCGTCCCAGCTTACCCTTTCCCCTCTCCATGTCCTCAAGTCCATTCTCTCTGTCTCGTCTTTATTCCTGTCCTGCCCCTCGGTTCTTCAGAACCATTTTTTTTTTTTTAGATTCCATATATGTGTGTTAGCGTACAGTATTTGTTTTTCTCTTTCTGACTTACTTCACTCTGTATGACAGACATACAGAGGTCCATCCACCTCACTACAAATAACTCAATTTCATTTCATTTTATGGCTGAGTAATAGTCCATTGTATATATGGGCCACATCTTCTCTATCCATTCATCTGTCGATGGACACTTAGGTTGCTTCCATGTCCTGGCTACTGTAAATAGTGCTGCAGTGAACATTGTGGTACATGACTCTTTTTGAATTATGATTTTCTCAGGGTATATGCCTGGTAGTGGGATTGCTGGGTGGTATGGTAGTTCTATTTTTAGTTTTTAGTTTTTTAAGGAACCTCCATACTGTTATCTATATATATGTGTTATGTATACACACACATGCACACTTATAAAATTACATTAGTAGAGGGTATGTAGGTAGTAAACAAACTCTCCCAGTTTTTGTTTAGAAGTCTTCATTTCATCTCAATTTTTTTTTTAAAAAACTAGAATTTTAGATTAAGAAACTTTGGGGTTTTTTTTCCTTAATGCACAGTAAAGATAGTATATCACTGTCTTCTTTATTCTGTTGTTTCTGATAAAAATTCACAGGTTTTTCTAACTCTCTCTTCAATGAAGTTAGTCTGTCTTTTCTCTCTCACTACATTTAAGATCTTCTCTTTGTCTTTGGCATCTTGCAATTTCACTATTACATGCCTAGATATAGATTTCTTCTTATTAACCCATCTTGTAACTCATTGGAATTCTGGAATCAATGGATTGGTATCTTTCCAATAGGTTTGAAAAATTCTCAGCCATTATCTCTTCAAATACAGCCTCAGCCACCTTCTCTCTCTTCTTCTCAAATTTCAATGAGAAGTATTTTAGACCTTCTCTATCCTCAACATCGCTAAACATCTCTTTCATACTTTCACTGCCTTGTGTCTCAGAGATGGATTTTTTAAATATACATACATATGAATTCTTCAGTTCTATCTTCCAAGTCACCTACTCTCTCTTCAATTGTATCTAAACTATTGTTAAACTCATCAAATGAAGTTTTCATTTCAGTTATTGCATGTTTAATGGTAAGAGTTATTTTCTTCATAGTTTTCTTTTTGATTTCTTGAGACATTTTAAGCACACATATTTTATATTCTGAGGCTGATAATTCCAATATTTGAACATTTGATATGTTGGAATCATCTATTACTTCTACTGGCTCTTGCTTATGATGTCTTGTTTTCCTTTTATGTTTTGTTTGTCTGTTTGTTGTTTTTACTTTTTGGATTGTGAACTTTTTTTTAATCTGTGGTTATTCTCTGAAAATTGAAATAAGCTAGATTTCTCCAGAATGATTATATTTGCTATTGAAGCACTACTAGTCTGGATCTATTCTAAACTAAATTCTCATTTTGAAGTTGTTTATTCAGCCTCAAAATTATAAATTATGGATATTCAAGCTGTAAACATTGGTGAGGTCTGGCTTATAATTGTGAATTACCAGGATAGATTTCCAACCCTATTCCTACTTCATTCTAAGATATGATATACAAAATGTTTCTTGCAGTCTCCTGGGCAGGGCCTTATTCTTTATTTCCTCTTCTGCTGAAGGTATAGGTCTTTAAGTCCAGGTTCATGCATGGGAGACAATCTCCTGTGAGAATCTACACTTTAGGTGAGCCTTAGCCTTAGAAGCTTTCTGCTTCCGGAGGCTATGAAAGCACAAATCTCAAGATTATGATTTAGACATATACTCCACAAGGCAAAAGCCTGCTTTAATGCTTTGGTTACTTTTCTGGTTCTCACTTTCAATCAATCCCTAGCCTGAGTATTTTCTGGAATGACTATATTTGAAAAAGAGATTTATTTCTTTGCTTGTTTACTATTTCTGTTACTTTTAAAATTTTCTAAGAATCAATGTTGTCTTAGACAATTTCCATGTTTTGTAGCTTTATGGGCATTTAATTCATTCAGTTTCTATTTTAATTTGTTTTTTTGATATTGAGCTCTGTGAGCTGTCTGTATGTTTTGGAGATTAATCTTTTGTCCGTTGCTTCATTTGCAAATATTTTCTCCCATTCTGAAGGTTGTCTTTTCATCTTGTTTATGGTTTCCTTTGTTGTGCAAAATCTTTTAAGTTTCTGTAGGTCCCATTTGTTTATCTTTGTTTTTATTTTCATTACTCTAGGAGGTGGGTCAAAAAAGATCTTGCTGTGGTTTATGTCAAAGAGTGTTTTTCCTATGTGTTCCTCTAAGAGTTTATATTGTCTGGTCTTACGTTTAGGTCTTTAACCCATTTGGAGTTTATTTTTGTGTATGCTGTTAGGAAGTGTTCTAATTTCATTCTTTTACATGTAGCTGTCCAGTTTTCCCAGCACCACTTATTGAAGACACTGTCTTTTCTCCATTGTATATCCTTGCCCCCTTTGTCATAGATTAGGTGACCATAAGTGCGTGGGTTTATCTCTGGGCTTTCTATCCTATACCATTGTTTTTGTGCCAGTACCATACTGTCTTGATTACTGTAGCTTTGTAGTATAGTTTGAAGTCAGGTAGCCTGATTCCTTCAGCTCCGTTTTCCTTTCTCAAGATTGCTTCAGCTATTTGGGGTCTTTTGTGTTTCCATACAAATTGTAAAAATTTTTTGTTCTAATTCTGTGAAGAATGCCATTAGTAGTTTGATAGGGATTGCAGTGAATCTGTAGATTGCTTTGGGTAGTATAGTCATTTTCACAATATTGATTCTTCCAATCCAAGAACATGGTATATTTCTCCATCTGCTTATGTCATCTTTATTTTCTTTCATCAGTGTTTTATAGTTTTCTAAGTACAAGTCTTTCGCCTCCTTAGGTAGGTTTATTCCTAGGTATTATATTCTTTTTGTTGTGATGGTAAATGGGATTGTTTCCTTGATTTCTCTTTCTGATTTTTCGTTGTTAGTGTATAGGAATGCCAGAGATTTCTGTGCATAATTTTGTATCCTGCAACCTTACCTAATTCATTGATTAGTTCTAGTAATTTTCTGGTAGCATCTTTAGGATTTTCTATTTATAGCATCATGTCATCTGCAAACAGTGACAGGTTTACTTCTTCTTTCATCATATGGTTTTTATTCCTTAATTTCTTAATATGGTTTATCACATTGATTGATTTGCATATATTGAAGAATCCTTGCATTCCTGGGATAAATCCCACTTGATCATGGTGTATGATCCTTTTAATGTGTTGTTGGATTCTGTTTGCTAGTACTTTGTTGAGGATTTTTGCATCTATGTTCATCAGTGATATTGGCCTGTAGTTTTCTTTCATTGTGACATCTTTTCTGGTTTTGGTATCAGGGTGATGGTGGCCTCATAGAATGAGTTTGGGAGTGTTCCTCCCTCTGCTATATTTTGGAAGAGTTTGAGAAGGATAGGTGTTAGCTCTTCTCTAAATGTTTGATGGAATTCGCTGGTGAAGCCATGTGGTCCTGGACTTTTGTTTGTTGGAACATTTAAAATTACAGTTTCAATTTCATTACTTGTGATAGATCTGTTTATATTTTCTAATTCTTCCTGGTTCAGTCTTGGAAAATTGTACCTTTCTAAGAATTTGTCCATTTCTTCATGGTTGTCCATTTTACTGGCATATAGTTGTTTGTAGTAGTCTCTTACAATCCTTTGTATTTCTGCAGTGTCAGCCGTGATTTCTCCTTTTTCATTTCTAATTTTACTGATTTGGTCCTCTCTCTCTTTTTCTTGATGAATCTGGCTAAAGGTTTATCAATTTTGTTTATCTTCTCAAAGAACCAACTTCTAGTTTTATTGATCTTTGCTATTGTTTTCTTCATTTCTATTGCATTTATTTCTGCTCTGACCTTTATAATTCTTTCCTTCTACTGACTTTGTGTTTTCTTTGTTCTTCTTTCTCTAGTTGCTTTAGGTGTAAGGTTAGATTGTTTATTTGTGATTTTTCTTGTTTCTTGAAGTGAGATTGAATTGCTATAAACGTCCCTCTTAGAACAGCTTTTGCTGCATCCCATAGGTTTTGGGTCATCGTGTTTTTGTTGTCATTTGTTTCTATGTATTTTTTTATTTCTTTGATTTCTTCAGTGTTTTCTTGGTTATTTAGTAGTGCACTGTTTAGCCTCCATGTATTTGTGTTTTTTACAGTTTTTTTCCTGTAATTGATTTCCAATTTCATAGTGTTTTGGTCAGAAAAGATGCCTTTAAATAAAACTAAAATTAGAGTCATTTCTTCTTATGATACGTAGACACGTGTACCTAAGGGCTGAAGTCTATGTATTTTCAGTTGAATATCTTTGTCTCTATAATTGCTTTCTACTATTTGACACCTTATGTCTTAAAAAGGGAGACTCTTTTGCTACTAATGAGCAAGAATATTGTGTACCTTAAAAACAAGTTAAAATTCAAGAGATAACAATTTGCCATACCTCTTTTTAAACTGTATACGTTCACATTTTAAAATTTCATTTCTCAAAGTGTGTCCAAGGGTCAGCTGAATCAGAGCATCTAGGTAAGGTAATTGAAAATACATGTTTCCAGGCTCCTCCGCAGACCTGCTGAATCGGAATCCCCTTAGTGATGCATATACTCTCCATTTTCAAATGAATAGTGCTGTTTGTTCCCATATATCATAAAGTTTGAGAATCACATGCTAAAGTTTGTTTTAGAAAGACAGATTTGGTTTTATGTATTTATTTTTCTAGCACTTACATGCTTCCCATACTATAAAGTATTTTTCTAGTGTTTCAATTCTTTTATATTTTTTGTTCTTTAAATATTCTTTAATAGTACTTCATGTGAAATAGTGTTCTTAAATGTTATTTAAAACAATAATAATATACTCCTGACATTTCCTCTGTCCATTAATTTTGTATATACAGAAAATGTAGAATAAAGCTGATTTGGGGACTTCCTTCTTTGGAGAGCAAAAAAATTCTATCAATGTATCAATTAAGTTTATGTGCCACTCACCATAGAAAACATTAAAAAATTGACATCTATAAAAAGAAGGCCCCTTGAATGTTAGTAGCAGAGTATCTGAGTTGATTAACTGTTGAAATCTAAGGTTCCAAATCAACTCAAAGAGGATTGTTATAAATAAAGTAACCTTGACTTCCAATGCATTAAAATGTAGTGACATATGTGGATTTTTTCTTCATTTTTCACATCTAAACATGTTTAGTAATCTCTATTTATAATGTTTTTTTCTGAGTTGGAGACTGTTGATTACAAGCAACATTAAGAGAATATGTTCTGCTGATAACATTTATAAAAATCTGTTAATAGTTAAAAAGCCTAGTCAAATGTAATAATTTAAAAATTACAAAAATAATCAAATAATAGCTAAGAAGCTTGGTAAGATCATCTGTTATCTTCTAAAATAGAAAGACAATGGGAATGAATTTTAAATATTATTTTTCTTTTTACTATCCATAAAAATCAAGGCAGCAACAAGCTAGTTTTACCCCCTTTCAGTGGTCATATTATACTTTTACTTCATTGATTTCTATTTTATTCTAAGCCTCTAATTCTCCATCAGTCTGTTTAATCCATTCTCATTTTATTTTTATAACAAGTTTTTTGATCAGTGTGACTTAATTGCATAACTAACCAATTCCCCATATATGAATTTAATAACAATCTCTAAAACTTAATATTTGCACTGCATCATAAATATTTCTCTGCAACTCCCTTTTGGCTGATCCATTTACTATTTAATGCTCAGCAGTAGCAAATCCTATGCATGAAGCAGGTGTTCTCTGACTGAACATTCCATAGCTGGGTCAATTAGTTTAAGGTATTAAGAGGTCACCTGAGCACTATCACAATTGCTTTATGATAGACCTAGTCCAGACATCTCCAAGGTGAGTTGCATGGCACAGTATTAAGCATGCTTCAAATTCTCATTTTTGAGGAAATGTTAACATTAAAATTGTTTATATTGATGTTATTGAACACTAATGTATCATAGACAATATGATGGATGGACACAGAATACCACTTGCCTTTTCTAAGTGAGCCTATGGAATCAGAATTCAGAAGGAAGCTCATAAATGAACCATTGAGGATAGAAATGAGTGAAGGACAAAACTCTAATTTTACTGAGTCTACATCCCCAGAGTGTTACGTTACAAACAGATTCCATCTTCCCTAAGTTCCTTTGACTAAAATCTTCTCTTCACTTTCAGGGACTATGTTAGATGAACTCTTTATTATATTCCCTGCTGTATTAGCTAAGCTTTTCCTTCAGTAGCACAATTTATTTTTATCTTGAAATTAGTAGCAGCTTTATGACTTTTGACAACTTCATATCACCTTCAAACTCACATCATTACACTCACCTTTAGATACAAAATGTTCAAATTCAAACTATAGTCTCTTTTGAAATACCAATTAAATCTAGAGGTGATATTAAATCTAAGGTAAAAATGAAAGTAGAAAACACCTGAGCTTTACTTAATAATGTTATCGTCCATCTCCATGCCTGGGGGCCAACTTATGGTTGGAACATCGTCCTAACAAGTTCCTCCTAATATGTTCATAACTTATTTCCCTTGAATGGGGTCCAAGATAGCCCCTGTCATATACTAATGTCTGTATCATATTGAATCTTGTCAGGATGGGGCTCCAGTATACTAAGAACTTGAGTCTCATCTTTTAGGCATATTTTTAGCTTTCATTACATTGGGTGCTATCTGTAGAATGAAGGAAGTGATTTTTTTTTTACATTATAGTGCTTAGCACTTGAATACCAAATGGAAATATGCCACAGAAGAAAACCCCAGATCAAGTGACCATTGTTACTAGTGATTTCATAAAAGCTCCTCAAAATAATTCTACTTTTCCAACTCATAAAACTTGGTGTAAAGAATACAGGTTATCTAAACAATAGGAGTTGCAGAAGCAGATGGAAAATCATGACCATCTCCCAAGATGCTCTTCGGGGTACATGGAATCTTCTCAGGAACCAATTCCCAGATCAATCCAGCCTTTCCATAAAAACACATTTAAACTGCCCTCTGTGAGCCTGCTGCTAACATTTGTACTCGTACATTATGTATGAGTCTTTGCTCGTTGCATAGACAAACTGCATGGTGTTCCATTAGTGATTTTCCATTTCATGCTAAGCTTTGCAATTTATTAGTGTTATTTAGGCTAATGTGCTATTATTTTGCATATTTTATATCATTTGTTACTCATGCAATGTGATACTTAAGTATTGGGGATGAATGAGTCTTCTACATGGTTTGTAAATTTGTATGATTAAGGAGTAAATCAATTAAATACATTACTGCATTGAATTTGCTTTGAGAGTTGTTTTCTAAGAAAGTTATCCTATCCTTTTCTTTTCAAAACTTAGGACTATTTTTTGGTAGCAGAATTTTAAAATATTTTAACACAAGTATTTGAATGGCTGAGTTGAAGCTATATAGTAAAAAAATATAATTTGCATTTGAATTAGGAAATGCTAGTGATGAGAGTGAGACAATTTGGTCCAAATTTTGCCATTAACCAGGAAAGCCATAGAACACATATACTTTACTTTTATATTTATATATTTTTAAATTTTTATTTATTTGTTTTTTTATTTATTTATGGCTGCGTTGGGTCTTCGTTTCTGTGCGAGGGCTTTCTCTAGTTGCGGCGAGCGGGGGCCACTCTTCATCGCGGTGCGCGGGCCTCTCACCATCGCGGCCTCTCTTGTTGCGGAGCACAGGCTCCAGACGCGCAGGCTCAGTAGTTGTGGCTCACGGGCCCAGTTGCTCCGCGGCACGTGGGATCTTCCCAGACCAGGGCTCGAACCCGTGTCCCCTGCACTGGCAGGCGGATTCTCAACCACTGTGCCACCAGGGAAGCCCAGTTTTATATTTTTATATTTACTTATCACTCTAGTGCTTGTTTTAAATGTTGGAATGTAAAATCTGCTAGATAAGTTTCTATATTTTTTAGACTACAATGTCAGTGGATGGGGAAGGAAATATAGATCATATACTATCTGTTATATATACATATACATATATAGGTATTAATTAATATAGAAATGAAAACAGTGTTTTACCATAAATTCAAGTGGTTGAGCAACATCCCTTTCTAGCACACTTACGTTGCCATTCTTCTCTATCAAGTGCATGGGTCGGTACATAGATCTAGTTATAGAATCTGTACCTACCTTGGTCTCAGCACCAAATGGGGTAAGACCTGCCTGGATTCATGCATTTACTAATACTCTATCCCTAAAAATAGGACTTGCGTCAGCAAGAAATTTCATTAGTTCCACATTAATGATAAGCCATTCCCTGAGTTTACTGCAAAGGTACATTAATCATTACTACAGATTTCATTCTGTGTTCTTGATCCCTAATCACACTAGAAGAGGGCAAATCTGCTTCACTCAGGGAAGGATTATTTAGTGGCCAGAGCCTCTTAGTCTGTCCTACTGGCATATTGTACCTTTCTTCATTTCCTTGCTTACAAACTTTCAGAGTCTGCTTGTTCCTGTTTATAGTAAGGCTTTCTGTCATTTCTGAAAAATCCTTATAAACTCTCTACCTTACATGCATGCTCTCTTTCACCACTGTGTTTTTCATTTTTTGGCATTTAACATCATTTTTCTATATTATTTTTTACTACATTTCAATTTCTCTTTCCTGTTTTTACTGTTTCCCTGACTATATGGTTTTCTATAGATAATTTTAACATGTCAGAACTATTTATTGTTCAGAATTCCTGAGTTGCTTGGAGTTTGTCTATAAAGAACTTTTAAAAAGCATATATCCAAAAATGTTTAAATTTTTAAATGCCCTCAACTTTTTTTTGAATCTAGCTTTGGGAAATTATAGAATATGGCTAACAATTTGAACTTCTCTGAGGGAATGCTGCAGAGAAAACTTCTAGATTGTTTAATAGGAGATATCTTTGTAGGACTGTCTCCAGGGCAGATTATTGTAAAATAAATTTAATTTTCCCATTGACTCAACTTAAAGATTTATTAGGAATTTCCTTTAAATTATTTTGGTCCAATTTTTTGAAGATTACCAATAATAGCAGGACCATTTTGCCGGGGCTTGCACTTTTTCAGTTAATTTTTTCTTTTTATTCCAGAGTAACGTTTCTTATTCTTTAGTGTTCATTAATTCATTCTCTGAACAAATATTTATTGACTGACCACTGTGTGTTAGATTCAGACTAGACTCTGGGGACATGACGAGGAGAAACCCCAGAGAGAGAAACCTCTCTCTGATCCTGAGCTTGGAGCCCAGAAATCTGTTTATAATAACCACCACGGGTGACTCTGATCCTTATGGAAATGGACCACGTATTAACAAACAATATGATAGTGTACAAATGCATTTAAATATAGAACTGGTCAGATATGCAATGAATGAATGAATCCTTTAAAGAACAGTCACTATATGAACCAAAATGACAGCTAAAATGAAAACAGTTTTGTTTGCAGCAGCAAAAATAGGAGCTGCCCTCCCCTCCCCTAGGTCCTGCGTCCCAAGGTGCAGCCGCAGTGGGGTTTGCAGTGTCCTTGCTGCCCTGCGGTGAGACAGGGCTGCTTTCAGAACACCAGCAGCTGGAAGCTTAGTGTCTACATCAGGAGAAAATTCATGGCTCCAGAATTTCCATATGGATACATTTTAGATATGAAAATCCTATCCATATGGAAGGCATTATAACAGAAAATACAAGCGAATTAGTAATTTCCCAGCTTTACATACCTAAACCTTTAGCATTAAGGTAATTTTCCCTGGTTAAATTTAGAAAAAAAGTAAACCTGCCTTGTTATTGAAGTTCAGTATCTCCTTTCAAGCAAAAATAGACATTGCGCCATAATCAAATGAAAGGTTAAGGGATAATTTAAGTAGGTATTATTTGCATTAGTTTCTCTTCAATCTGTCCCCAACTCTACCCTGCTTGTGAGCATTATGTGACCCACCTTTTTATTAAGAAAAAGTTAA
Organism: Balaenoptera ricei; assembly: GCF_028023285.1. Taxonomy (NCBI): domain Eukaryota; kingdom Metazoa; phylum Chordata; class Mammalia; order Artiodactyla; family Balaenopteridae; genus Balaenoptera; species Balaenoptera ricei. The sequence goes on along the minus strand of NC_082659.1, from coordinate 1,082,942 downwards.
ATCCACTTAGTAACCAAAATCTTTGCATTTACTTCTTATCTTTCCCCCTCTTTATTGGTTGAATTAATTCATTAGTGTCGATTATGACATATATATTAATATATTACAGGCAGACCTCAGAGATACTACAGTTTCAATTCCAGACCACCACAGTAAAGCAAGTATCTGCAAAAAAACGAGTCACACGAATTTTTTGGTTTCCCAGTGCATATAAAAGTTATATTTACACTATACTGTAGTCTATTAAGTGTGCAATCATATTATGTCTAAAAAGAACGATGTACATACCTTAATTAAAAATACTTCATCGCTGAAAAATGCTAACCATCATCTGAGCCTTCAGTGGGTCTTAATCTTTTTGCAATAGTAACCTCAAAGATCACAGATCACAGATAGCCATAACAAATATAATAATAGTGAAAAAGTTTGAAATATTGTGAGAATCACCAAAATGTGACACAGAGACACGAAGTGAGCAAATGCTGTTGGAAAAATGGCACCAGTAGACTTGCTGGATGCAGGGTTGCCACAGACCTTCAATTTGTGTAAAACACAATATCTGTGAAGTGTAATAAAGAGAATTGAAATAAAACGCAGTATGCCTATACATATATAGAAGATAAATATGTAAACAAGATGTATATGTATTTATAGATACACTGATTATATAACATATATATTAACAAGTTAAGTATTTTTGATAGATATACTGATATATGCTAATATATACATATATATACATACATATATATATATGTATGTATATATATGCAAAACATGGCTTCCAAGACCTTGAATAACACAGGGAGCCCTGAAGGTCTTGTATACAAGAATGTCAGTAGAGAATACGGGCCACTGCTAGGGACAGTAGGAGCTGATGAGACAATTCCACGAGTACGACTACAGATTCCCTGTAGCCAACTGATTTGAACATATAGAACACCCACACGTCTATTTGTGTGAACTCCAGATGGATAAGCAGAAAATAACCATTTGGCACTAAAATTTACAGTTCACTCACAAACTGTGTGACCAAGCATTCACATTTCAGCTACAGGAAGGGGAGGTCTTCTAGATAGTTAAATCAGCACTAAGACAATCATGAGAAAAAAGGTTAATATTTGACTAAATATTAGTCATAACTAAAGGTGGGACATTATTCTCCTAATTCATGAGTGGAAAAGAAACCAGTATAACTGGAAGAGCTGATAAGTCAGTTTCTTGTTTTAGAAGATGAAAACACAATGCCTATCTTGAGAAAGACGTGAGTTCACAGGCATCTCAGTTGGACTGTTAATTTCTTTTGTAAATTTTGAGAACATAACCAGTCAAAGTGTGTACACGCTTTCACAGAATTATACTGTTGCCCCAACTGAAACATTTTCAGTGGTGATGAGCAAAGTCATGTCTCTCTATTGTTGTCACAATAGTTGTCTTTTAAAAAAAAAATCTCTAGAGAAAATGATTAATTAGATTTCAATTATGCTACAGGAAAAAATGTACTTTACATACTCACACACTAAAAAGCATTATAGTGTTTCTTTAATGTGTTTAAAAATTCAAAAATGTTTTTAAAAGCCACTTAAAAAGTCAAAGCAAAAGCAAGCTAATGGAATATGGTGTCATCCTTCAAGTTGATGTCTGTTAAGTTTACCCAGGTCCTTTTGTGTGACATTACACAGACATTGTTGGAATTCTTCTGAATTATCTTTGAAAATTCTGAAATACCCATTATGATCTGTTGAAAGACAGATAATCTCTGTAAATTTTGCCATGACTTGCAGGAACACTGAAATAAATGTTACTCCTCTTTAAGAGGAAGGTAGATTGGCAAGGCATAGCTGCCGGTGTTGGCTTGTCTGCATATTGAAATTAAAACTACCTGTCCGTCTCTCCCTCTATCACTTCATTAATGAAGTATGCATTCTCAAATTTCACTCCCCTTTCTACTTTCTTGCCTTTTTCTCTCTCTCACCACTCCCTCCGAACCCCACCTTCTCCTTCCCACATTTCCCCAGTTTGTTAATGTGGTTTTTCTGCCTATATGACCTCTTTTCATCTTTATTTTTATTTTACTTCATTCCACTCCCCTCTTAGTTCTAATTCTCATTTTGTCTTGCTTCTCAGTAAGCCTTTCCTCGTTTCAGTAAAAATTACAACTACGTTTCTAACAGCGTTAACTGTACTTTGTTAGTCAATATGGCTTAACAAGAGAAAACTTTTTAACAGCACAGACTAAATCATCTTACATGCTTTTGATAGAAACTTGATACATTTTTGCATCAAATGTGTCTAGAAATAAATTTTGATATTTACTTTTTTCAAGTGACATTTAAAATATTTTTAAATGGCATTTGTTTGAAAAGCTACATAGGAAGCTTGTATTTCTCAAAATTTGTTTTCAAAGTTTAACAAAAATCCATGTTTCTACAGTTTAGTAATATTTGTTATATTAAGAAATTTTTTAAAATTATAATGCTTACAAATCTGTAAATCATGTTACTGTTACATTTTTTACATATTATTTGCATGAATACATATATTCTCCTTAATTTTTTAAATAGGTAAGTTACAGCTGCTTTTGTGAAATGCGTTATATGTTCTACATCTTAAATTTTTTTTTAAATTAATTAACTTATTTACTTTTGGCTGTGTTGGGTCTTCGTTTCTGTGCGAGGGCTTTCTCTAGTTGCGGCGAGCGGGGGCCCCTCTTCATCGCGGTGCGCGGGCCTCTCACCATCGCGGCCTCTCTTGTTGCGGAGCACAGGCTCCAGACGCGCAGGCTCAGTAGTTGTGGCTCACGGGCCCAGTTGCTCCGCGGCATGTGGGATCCTCCCAGACCAGGGCTCGAACCCGTGTCCCCTGCATTGGCAGGCAGACTCTCAACCACTGTGCCACCAGGGAAGCCCTACATCTTAAATTTTAATATCAAAATATTCAAAGTACAAGTGAAATATTTTTCTTGGAAAATTTTCTGTTATCCTAAAAAAAAGCTTTTTAAAAAAATCTGTTTAAGAGTAGCCCAGGTTACCTTTCTTTTAAATATTTTTTGAGTATATTAAGTATATTGCCTGTTATTTTCAATTTTTTCCTTCACTCCATTCCACATATGCAAAATCATTTAGTTTCCAAATTACATTGCCACTGGAAGTAAAGCAGTTTCATCTCAAGTGGCCTGGTTAGCTGCTGCAGGAGAGAACAGACAGGATGAACCCAAAGTTAGAACCAGTATTAGGAGTAGGGCAAGCTGCATTTTCAATCCCAGGTCATTCCGGTGCAGGTGATCCATGGACCACTGAGGTGATCTTGGACCCCTCAAAGAGATGTAGGTGAGACCCAAGTGTGAGCTTCCCTCCCTACCTCAAGGGCACCCTTAGTTCCACTCTCCTCTCAAAAAGTACTTCCTTTTACAAACTACCATAATATGACATTCGAATTCCCATTAGGGAAAACCCACCTACTATCCAGAGAGTCTAACTCACATTAGCATTCATGTTCTACACCCTCCCAACACCCAGCAGTGCAACCCATAGAACACAATCAGCCATAGTGGTCATGTCCCGAAGTCCAAGTTATCCCGTCTGGAAATATGCCTTGACACCATGGGATGGATGACTTCATTAGCCCTAGGTGAGTTTTAGCACAATAAGTATAATAAAACAATTTAGAACAGGTTTTGTCATTTCAAAAGTCCTGTCTTCCACTCTGTAGGACAGATACGCCCTCTCATTTTTCCTGGTATTCTAACAAGAAAAATTAAATCACACATACACACACCGCTCAAGGACAAACCATAATTTTCAAAAATAACAAATCCATATTAAGGAAAAGAAATATTTATCTGGCTAAACAAGATGTATTTAGAAAAACATCAGTGCAGTGTGCAGTGCAGGTTACTGCCACCCTCATCGTCCTCCAAATTCTAAACCTTGCTCAGAGCCTTGTAAGTATCAATACATGACATACAGTGTCCATCAGGGGGCTTTGTAAGCCACAGACAGTGTGTCCCTTGACGAACACCTTCTACATCCAGTTGGCCCGCATATCCGCGAACTCAGCATGGGAGATTCAACCAACCGCAGTACTCCAACCGTCCACAGGGCTTGGTATCTGCAGGAGTCCTGGAGCCAATAACCTGTGGATACAGAGGGATGTAGCCCTCTGTCCATGATGAAAACCTGGGCCAAAGATTTAAAACGACCTCTAAGGCCACTAGCCTTTCTGTTGAGTAGACCACCAGACTCAGAACCACAGTTTTAATTACCTAGGGCACTCCTTTCCCATGGAACCAAGAGAAATAGTGAACCTCAAAGAATTAAAAGAAGCAAGAGCTCACAGTCAGTCCTCCAGACCTTATAAGAGGGGGTCTTAGCAAATGGGAATGCTGAATAAAGGCTGGAGATAAACAAGTCAGGTGACGAAGCAGTCCGTGTTATGTGGTAGAAGGAGTGGAGAACTTAAGGTCAAAATTCTAACTTATTTTAATTCAACCATTTATTCACAGACATTTATAATTGCTTACCTCCTAAGTGCTAAGTGCTAGGTTTAGTTTCTAACTCCACTCCTTGACTCTGGGACCTGGCGTAAATGATTTAAGCTTTCAGAGATTCACTTTTCTCATTTGTACAATCAGAAAACAAAACCTGGTCTTCTTGTTTGTTATGTGGGGTTTTATGGTGAGGTTCTAGAGAGATATTTGTGGACGTATTTGTAACACATAGCATTTTTTCAGAAAATAAATCTAAGTTATTCTATTGTGATGTTCCAGTAAGTCTTTTTGCTCTTAAAAGAGTTAATGTCAACATTAGAAGAAAACAGTTCAAGCATGGAGTATATAGTTTAGCACTTCATGTACACCAGGCAAGCTTTACAAATATCATAGCATCTCATTTATTTTTAACAAAAGCAATATGAAGTTGCTACTGTAATCATCACCCCTATTTTACAGATGACAGACGGAAAATAAGAAACAGCTTAAAAGTAATGAAACTGGGCATAGTGGTTATGGTTGAAGAACATTGCAAATGCACTGAATGCTACTAAACTATACACTTAAAAATGGTCAACACAGTAAATTTTATGTTAGGTATATTTTACCACAATAAAAAGGAATAAATAATAAGGTAATGAAACCAGGAACCCAGGCCAGGCAGTATGCAAATACAGCACATGTTGAGATCATTGAGCAGTAGTCATTATTTTAGACTAGTGAAGATAGGATTATTTCAAAAACAAATGGAAGTTTGTAGATAACAAATATAGTTTTATTTACATAAAACAAATATCTAAAATACTCTATTTTCTGATTTTAATCAAAGTACTTTGCTTTATCTTAACTTAAACTTTTAAGATGCCAAACTAGAATTATTCGTGAAATTCTTGAAACTGTATTTGGTTGTATGTATTTAAACCTTGTTCTAGGAAAATATAAGTGATCCTATAACATTTGCAATCTAATCATAATTCATTTTATAATGGCAATCTCAAAACACATTTGTTAATTTTGTTAATTATATCACTGTCGTTGACTTTCTCAGCTCACTTTCACTTTTGGTGAAGAGATACTTATGACATTTAGTGTTTAATGTCATTAGCTTTTTTTCTGACTAGGGATGGGAATATTGTTCATCAGTTTTGTGTCTAACAAGAGTAAGGGCAGGATATGAATACCTGTTGACTATACACATGCTGAAAATTATGGTCGTGAAGAAATAATCGCAATCTGAAAGGGAATGCAAATATTCCAGGGGGAAACGGTCCAGAAGGGTTAAGCGGAGGTTCTTTGGCAGATTTCTTTGCCCAGCATGCTGTAATATCTCTTTCCAAAGCATATTGGCAAACGACACTGAACAATCTTGATAAAAGAGATTTAATTAAAATGCTGTAAGCATAGGATCTTTGCTTTCGTGCTATAGAAGGTTTTGTCAAAAGAATTTTATTACAAACCTAGCAGGATTTTTTCAATGTTTTATTCACTTTTAGCCATCCCACTGATTACGGCTGGGAGTATGACACAACCAGTCGGTTCTTAATAAGGGCTTTTAAAAATCACAGCATGTTCTTCAGTCCCTCAGTACAGGATGAATGTGACATCGGGGACACAAATATCATTACCTTGATAAATTATTAACGGCGTAATGATTATGGAAATCGTCATCGACTGATCATCAGTCACAATTTATTTCAAATCAATGTCTACAGTTTGTAGCCTGGATGGAAGTTTTATCCAAACCCCCTCTGGTATAGTATAGCTCTTCTCAGCTAACTTCCTCCTAAGAGCATTACAGCTTTGTCATGCATCATGGGCTGTTCATGAATGGAGTCCCTCACTGGTTCCAGGGCCTCAAGCAATCCAAATTAGTCAGAAGAACCTTGGGTGACCACACACTCATAGACAAACTCGTTCAGAAAAGCAATGTAATTTAAGAACCAGCAAATGTGCCAAACTACAGAATCCCTCCCTAGACACAGTTTCGCATGTCTTTTCCCTTTCCAATTGGCAATAAATGGTAATGTTTGATTTTACTATGCTGTTAAATTGCAAATAAATTGTTGCAGAATCATGACATAATAGGCATTTACATCTTTAAAACAATCTCTGTAACAGGAAGCGCCATTTGCATGTCTTTGTCTGAGACAGTAGTGTTTCATTATTCTTTTTCCAATACATTTAACATTTTAAGTAATTTTAAGTCAGTGAGGCCCAATGAATCAATCCCTGTGGTATTATTATATAATATTTCTCTAATTTTTAGGTTAGTCATCATTCATCAAGGATTATAAGATGGTCAGTGTCGATGCTAGTTAATGATGAATTTACACAAGGAAAACTTTGTCCCCAAAAGGCTGCTTTCTCAGATTAACATTATAGGCTATAGACTATACTTTAGCTAGAATGGAGATTTGATTTGAATATAGGTGAGACTGGATTTTTTTTTTAATTGAAGTATAGTTGATTTGCAATGTATTAATTTCTGCTGTACAGCAAAGTGATTCAGTTATACATATATAAACATTCTTTTTTCTTATATTCTTTTCCATTATGGTTTATCATAGGATACTGAATATAGTTCCCTGTGCTCTACAGTAGGGCCTTGTTGCTACCCATTCTATATGGATTAGCATCTGCTAACCCCAAACTCCCACTCCATCTCTTCCTCACCCCCCTCTCCCTTGGCAACCACAAGTCTGTCCTCTATGTCTGTGAGACCATTTATGTTTGTGTCATATTTTAGATTCCACATATAAGTGATATCATATGGTACTTGTCTTTCTCTTTCTGACTTACTTCACTCAGTATGATAATCTCTAGTTCCACCCATGTTGCTGCAAATGGCATTATTTCTTTTTTTATGGCTGAGTAGTATTCCATTGTATATATAATATATACCACGTCTTCTTTATCTATTCATCTGTTGATGGACATTTAGATTGTTTCCATGTCTTGGCTATTGTGAAGAGTGCTGCTGTGAACATAAGGTACATGTATTATTTTGAATTATAGTTTTGTCTGGATATATACCCAGGAGTCAGATTGCTAAATTATATGGCAACTCTATTTTTAGCTTTTGGAGGAACCTCCATATTGTTCTCCATAGTGGCTGCACCAACTTACATTCCCACCAACACTGTAGGAGGGTTCCCTTTTCTCCACACCCTCTCCAGCATTTATTATCTGTAGACTTTTTAATAATGTCCATTCTGACCAATGTGCAGTGACACCTCATTGTAGATTTGATTTGTATTTCTCTAACAGTTAGTGGTGTTGACCATCTGTTGGCCTGTGTGCCTGTTGGCCATCTGTGTGTCTTCTTTGGAGAGATGTCTATTTAGTACTTATGCCCATTTTTTGATTGGGAAGTTTTTCTTGTTGTTGTTGAGTTGTATGAGCTGTTTGTTTTGGAGCTGTTAATTTTGGAGATTAAGCCCTTGTTGGTCACATCGTTTGCAAATATTTTCTCCCATTCCGTAGGTTAAGCCTGGATTTTTTTAAAGGCTGCCTTTTCTATTTCTGTATTTTTACCAGAGAAATGAAATAATTTGTTGGGTATATACTTTGGTTGTATATAGCTAATATAGAGAAATACAGCATAGGAAGAGAAAATAAACATATGAGCACTAAATTCAGTTTTATTGTGCAAGATAACATTGATGCAGTATTCTTTTTGGAGAGAAAAAATAATAATATTTGCATAAACTGACCAATGGACGTAGGTTGCAGTAAAATTTAATGTTTAACTTATTGTGTTATCATACACTGTATGCTTTCTTTGTGTTTTAGATAAAGTTTGGTAGTAGTAATATTACTCCTTAACTTTGTAGATTTACTTTCAAAATATTGCAACACTTAAGAGATGTTTTCTGATAAAGATAAGATTACTAGTTCAAGTTTAAGAGCGACATACACTTCTCTAGACTTACATAGCAATTCTCAAAAACCCAACACAAAGCAGGTAAAATTGAAAATAAATAATATTAATGATTTATCATTTATTAAGCATCAGTTATGGTTCAAGCATGCTGCTAAATGCCCCAAGTACATTATTTTCTTGTAATTCTCACAAGTACCCTACAGAGATTTGTTTAGCCTCATTTTTCGAATAAGGAAGGTGACTCATAGTTGCCTGAGATCACAGAGTTAAGAAGTGTAGGCGGGCAGATGTGTTTGATCCGAGGCTCAGCATTCTTCATGCTGTACAAAGCTCCTTGGAACATGAATAGTACTTAAGATGTAGAATCTAGTTAAGTTTTGCTTTTGGAATCTTTATGTCACTAGCATTTATGGAGTGCTTACTGTATAACTAGTTGTATATCAATTGCTATGGAGAAAGGAAGAAAAAGAGAGGAAGAGAAAGGATAAAGGAAGGAAGAGGGAAGAAGAGAAAGAGGGAGAGACAGGCATTGTCCCAGGCCTCAAGGAATTGATGGTTATTTCTACCTCAATTTTCTCCTTCCTTCCAAAGAATATGCATTTCCCAAGGGAAATGAGGACATTGGACAAATCTTTTATAAGCACCAACAATATGCCAAGACCTACACATCTGAAACATGGCTGAGTATCCTCCCTGACTTCATCTGTAAATGTCCTCTTTCTTTCTAAGTGTCCTAGTTCTGTCAATGGCTCTATCATCTTCCCAATCAACCTGTTTTATGACGTTATTGTTGCCTTTCCGACTCTCTTCAACATCTAACGAGTGAGTGCGTGTTGTAAATTCAACTTCTATTCAGTGGACCACACGTGGTTGTTTCCCTTTCTACCCATTGCATCCATTCTCCATGCCTTACACATTGGCATAAATGCCACGTTGTTTCTAACAAATGTATAAGTGACCCCGTCACTAAGATGCGATTGCCCCTCCAGCTGATTCTTCTGTGATGCTTTTCCCTGTGTAGGATGAGATCTGGGTGACAGTTTTGTCAGATTGTTTGGGCAGGCTGCTCTCCCTGGATAGACAGGCGTACTGACGTTCTCTGGTGTCTTTATCTTGGATCTAAGACTTCTTCTCTGTAACTGCTGGAGCAGGCTAGCACTCAGCAACAAGGATGGTGACATGGATGTTTGTGGCACCGTCAGTACTAGACAGAGTGGCGGCGCCATATTGGTCACACAGCCTGGGGTTTCAGGGCTAGTTCTGTAACTTTCGGCAAGTTTATTCGTTTGACAAATATTTAGCGACCACATGCTCTGTACCAAGCAATTTTCTGATGACAACAGTACAACAGTAATCAAAACAGACAGGATCCCTGGCTGAATGGTATTTACTTCCAGTGGAAGGAGATGGACATAGGCGAGTAAACAACTGCATAAAGAAGACTATTTCCGATACTAGTAGAGGCTGTTTTTTCATGGGGTGGTGTGATAGAAAGTATGCTGACGGAGGGGGAGCCACTGAATTTAGATGTGATCTCAAGAAAGGCCTTCTTGAGGACAAATGTTTGAGAAGGACTGTAAGAAACCTGCCAGTCTCAGGTCAAGGGCAGAGTGTTTGGGCTAAAGAAACAGTAAATGCAAAGACAGAGCTGAAGGAAAACCAGGGCAGCTGGAGGGGGTGGGGTTGGGCTGGGGGAGGGATAGGGGAGGACAAAGTCGAACCACAGACCTTGGAAGTCATGGGAAGATGTGGGATTTTATTCAGGTGTGATGGGGAAGCCGTGGGCAGGGTTGAAGCAGAAGAGGGACCTGATCTGATTTTCATTAGAGAAATATGGGGTTTGTCTGCTAGGAGAAAAACTGGTGTCAGGACAAAAGCGGAAGCAATGAACCCAGTTAGGCAACTGTAACCAGAGTCTCCTTCAGCCAAACAGGTAACTCTGGACCCAGTAATTCTGACTGCATGGTACATTCAGCTACTTTTGCATATCTAAAGCAATTAAATTATTATTAGTATTTACATATATTAGAATTATTGAATTTTGCCACACATTTTAAAACATAAGTGAGATTCAGATTTTTCACAAAGTCAACCCAAATACTTTGGAAGATTTATGTGCTTTACTCTCTGCCTTACTGTCACTTTGGGGAAGGTTATAGAGACATTTGGAGTGGGAGCGGGAACATCTTGTTTTTTGGTAATAAACCAGCTCTTTCTGAATGACATGAGGTGAGACAAATCAGATCCTGGGCTAATGCTTTGTGTATTGTAGTAACAATTGTTCTATCAACCAGTAGCTATTTATCCAGTGCCTCCATACTGTGCTGAAAATGGTGGGAGATGCAAAGGAGAAGACAAAGAAGTGTGAGATATACACCTGCTTGCATGGAGCTCACAGTCTCATGCAGAGCCAGGGTGCATTTACGGAACAGGTAGCCTTACCTGACCGTGTATGCTATGATCCAAAGCAGCCCTGCAAGATGTGTCTGAGTAGAGCCAAGGCAGGAAGGAAGAGAAAACCCCAGGCAGTGAACAGCTTGAGAAAATAACAGGAAAAGAAGAAAGCAGATAGTCTTTTCAAAGGCACTGTGCAGACTGGGGCAGAGAATTCACGTGGGCCATTACGTTGTAAGGGAAGAGTGGGAAATGAAGCAAGAAAAGAAAATTGCAACCAGATTGTAGAGGGGGCTTAATGCCTGGCCAAGGAATGTGGACTCTGTACTGTTGGTATTGAGCAGCTATTGAAGGATTTTGAGGAAAGGAGTGACACGATGAAAAGGTATTTGGGAAGATTAATCTGACAGCTGTGAGCAGGGAGATGGCAGGGAGCTGACTCCAGAAGCAGCAGCTACAGGTGATCTGCTATTGAGCGGCATTTTGTTTTCCTTGGCTCTGGGTTTTCAAAGTAAAATAACTTTACTAATGTATCATAAATCCCCCTCATTTTTGCTTAGACGTATGAAGTCACTGATGATGTGCTAGTTTTTAATCCAGAAGTCTTCTTTCTATATCATTAAAATGAATATTCCCCTTCTTGAAAAATTACTTGCCCTTTTCTCCATTCTCCTCTTGATTAATAGTGACAAGCTAAGTTAAAACCTGACAGGGAAATAGCAACAGAGGAGGAAATAATGAAAACAAGTGAATGTTTTGCTAAGGAAATGTTTATTACTGTGGTTCTCATCATTATGAGTTAATTACAGGCTCTCAGCAAATATCCCATTGTGAACTCAGAGGTGCAATATGCTTTATTTGAAAAAGTGAAATAGTGATTTCCTTTCCAGTATTCAGTTGCATTTCCTGCTATTTTAAGACTACTCAGTGGTACCGATGTACTTTTACAACCAATTATCCCAGCGTGCCTGTGCCATGTATTTTAACTATAATGCTTTTTAAAAGCTCGAATTGCAAAAACAGCATTCTATCTTAATTGATCAGATGTGCATCGAGAGTTGTCTGAACACTATTTGTGTACTATCTGAATAACCCAATGGACTTAACAGGAGCAGACAGAAACACCTGTTGGAATAAGACATGCTTTCTTCAAGGCTCATATTTATAATTTTTCCCCCGGATTTTCTTTTCTCGAATATCTTCACTCTTGAGGAAGGATGACACGTCGTCCTTGAGTTCTGGCCATGCTAAAGAATAAAATGTACCATAGACCATCTCTAGGTGTTCATATCCTGGGTTACTGAGGCCAGTAGCAATCTGACTATCACAATTACAGGCATTGCAGACCTCCAGTTTTGCCCCTGGCAAACTTAGTTCAAAGCATGGCATGGTACCCATGCTACAAGCAAAGGGTGACTTTACAGAGTAAGAATTCTCCATGTTAACGTTGCCCTAGCTCCTGTTAACTACAATTCGTTGTTTAGAAGCTGATGCCTGTGATTGATTCAGACACGGAGCCATTGTTTAATTTACTTTGGTTTGATTTTTTTTTCTTCACCCTCCCAATTGGCTTCTCTAGAGGAGGAAAGTCAGGCAGTAGTTACTGCTTTGGAAAGAAAAGATAAGCTGAACACTTTGGAATGCGTTTTTCTAACACTCCTTCACCAAGTGTTACATGACTGTATCAAATTTCTTTAGACTTTGATAATGAGAAACAGACAATTCCATAGAAAATACAACGAAGAGATTTGCAGTAGTAGAGGATTTCAGAAATGCACATGGTTCTAAACGGCGCTAAGATTTTGTGCTTTAGAGTTCTGAATCTTTTATTTTTTCCATGTCTGAGTAGGCACTACGGTTATCAGGTGGAGGAAAGGCAGAGGGCCTGCCTGCTGATTATAAATGTGCATGTGTGTAAAATTTTCACACATAATATAATATTTCAAAGTTATTTTTATGGAGGCTCAGGGGTCCCAGAACTTAAACAAAACTGCTGATCATTGGCTCCAAGAAACACTTAGAAGGCATCGTAATTTTTTTTTTTTTACATCCTATGGAGTCATTTGCAGACTTTTGGGCTACAGATCGAATAATGTTTGTTTATTCAGCTGGCTTTGGAGATTTAAGCAATATTTGGAGACACACGAGTCTTTGCCTTGCTTAATAAAAAGTATACTCAAAGGTATAACTACAGCATTTTTATATAGAAAAGATTCTCACAAACAGAGGTTAACATTGACAGAAATGTAATTTTGAAATTAAAAAGAAAGAAACAACAATCCTAGAAAAAAATTCATCCAGCATGGTCTTTCTTAAAAAAATTTTTAGCAGACGTTAGGTCTCCTGCGCTCTAATGCTTGAAAATACATTATTATGTTTCCTGAGAATACTGTAAAACAAGGCTTGCATTATTCTACTCTGATCAACTACAACAAACAAAGCCTGGGTCACCTTCTAAGAATAATCATTTAACAGAAGATGTGTAACTTTGTTGGTATTATTAGTAGAGATTTATATCACAGAGTCAACTCATTCTTCTCTATGAAAGAAGGTGGAATAAATATTTCATAGCTACGGCTCTTGAGGAGCATTCTGCCTTTCAATCCTGAGGCAGTCTTTCAACATAGATGCCAATCAGAAGTCTTTAACAGATGTAAAATGCATCTTGCCTACTTGTCTTTGAAAAATATAAGGATCTCAAGATGCACCTGAAATATTCATTATGTGGACAATATTCCAAGTGGAGCTGGAATTTGCTGAGTGCTTTAGTCACTACTTATTTATCCAGGTTTTTCTGTCTTTATTTTCCATACCCCTAATACTTCCTAAGTCTATGGCTTGTCAAAATGTCTTTACTTTATAATATACCTACGTGACTAAATTTATCGATAGCATTTAACATCACAGTTTTATTTGCTTAGCTTAATGACAGTGTAATGGAAGAATATACTTTGTACCATGAATCATTTTCTTTTCTTTTACTTCTATTTCTCCTCTCTTTTTCTTTTCACCCGCCTGCCCCTATTAGTTAAATAAAGCAATGACTTTATTGAGAAATTAGCCTCTCTCTGAGTTTCTCTGTTAACATGTGATTAGTAGGGAGGAATTTCATTGTCAGTTAGAAGACTGATTTGTACAATTTTGCCAATGTGGTTTCTGTATACTTTGCTTTGAGCATCTAGGAAACATGTGCCCACAAATCGAATTCATGCCCCACTCGCCTGATCCATGCTCCCTTCTTCAATATTGATTTATCTCTGTTTGGGGTGAAAACTATTACATGTTTTGTTAATGTTTAAGACATTTTTCATAAAAAATGACATGATTTGATAAGGTGTTTAAAAGTAGAGTCCTTTAAGAGAGTTCCTTAGAGAGAAAGTAGATATTAAATTCAGCTTTAAAAGGAGCAAGGCAAGGCTTTTAGTTGCACAAACTCCCTTACACACACACACACAAACACACACACACGCAAACTTCTACAAATAACTACATGTAAAAGAGCTTAAGACCATAGAAGACCACAAACTAATACCATTTTGCCATACACTACTATATTTCTTATGAAGTCCAGTAAAGCATTTAAACTTACAGTAAATCATTTCAATTTATCAGATGATGCACTAAAGAATATTTTCTATTTCCCTTTTCCATCTCTTTTTACCAATGTCACTGTTTTCTTTTTCTCATCCCAATCCAAACTTTTTTAAACTTTATAAACAGAAATGCCTTCCTGCAAGAAAAAAATTATATATATAAAATATATATATACACACATATATAATATGTATACATATATTATATATATATACATATCTAATATATATACATAATTTATATATACATATATATATATATTTGTCTTAGTCAAAAAGATGGCAAAATGAAAGTTTTTCAGGCCTTATAATGTTCCAGGCACTATAGCGGATAGCTAGCTTTTTACATGTTTTCTCAATTAAAATGGAATAAAAAAGATCTGTTTTTACTAATTTTTGCTTCATTATATTATCTATAAAACTGTACCACGTTTCTTTTATTATTGTTACCTGATGATTTTGATGAGTGAACAACCATATCTAGTTTGGAGCAAAAGATCTCCATGTCCAGAGGAGTAAAACATATGAAATATCAAATAGATTTATTTTGTTTGTGAAATAGTATATCCCATAAGAAGTAAAGACTGTCTCAGTTCCCATTGAAGTTATCAGTGGGAATAAGTCCAGCTACAAACAAAAGAAATTAAGCTTAGATATTAGGAAGAATGTTCATGTGAATAATGTATTTCAGAAATATGAAAAATGTTAGTAAGTTTCTGAAATTTTTATAGAAAAATTATCCAACTGTATCTCTGGGCTGATTTGTATATATTCTCACCTAGATGACTGTTTAAAAAAAAATACTACTTTAAGCCTAGTTTCATGGTTTAAGAACCTGAACCTGAAGAGAACAGAGGTCAGAAAAAGAATGAACAGTTCAGCTAAATATGTTCATTTCACCAATGCAAAGATGAATTAGAGTGCTTCTATGGCAGTGTTTGTCCCTTTCTTTGGTTCTTTTTAGCTGAACATTTATACTTCTTCAAAGAACTCTAAGCAATGCATTTTTAACAAAATCAGAATGACTTACTTTCATGAAGATTTATTAATACTGACTACTAAATAAAAATGTCAAAGACAGTAAATATCATGCATAAAAAGCAAAAAGAAATGCTACATTGGTTTGAGGACAAATAGGAAACGTAATTTACATTCTGAGTAGAAAATGAATTTCTAGTAATGTTAGACAAAAACAAATTATGGGCAAAAAAGCAAATGGTTCTCATGATACCTGGATAAGAAGGCAAAATTGAAATAAATTTGGATTCTCTGTGATATACAAACAAGGCTGACCCTGAGCAAGACTGTCAAGTGACTGCCTGCCCTTGACATTGTTCCTCGGGTGCCCAGCACCCCGTCCCCCCACCCCCAGAGCCTTTCTCCTGGATCCAGGCATCTAAGTACCTGGCCACAGATGAGAATTGTTATTTTAGGTCCCTACTCATGAAGCTTTTTCTTCCCTGACTTGCATTCTTTAATGGCAGTGGTTCTCAAACCATTTGATTGTGGTGCACTTAAGGATTTATATATCCCAATCTATTTCTACATTCCAGATGGAAAAGACCCCATGACTTAAAAAAAAAAAATGTTTGGGGAAGAACAAAATAACAAAGTATTACCAACACAACAATTACACAACAAAACAAAAAGGTGAATAATTATAAAATCTACTAGTAATGTTACAAATACATTCATTCATATACATTTGTCTGCAACCAAGTCCAATTCAAAAGAGCAATAATAACCATGTGTCCTTCCCCTGATTTCAGGAATTCTAACAATTTTCATGTGAATCTGAATAGCAGGAGTACTGCAAAGCTGCCAAGCATTGAGTGGCAGTCAGATGTCTTTGTGGAATACGGATTTAGAGTTCTCGGTTAATTCTGGTAACATGCTAATATTAGTTTATGAATAGCACCTTCTAGCAACTCAGCAAATACTAGTGAGCATACATTAACTTCTAGAAATTGCATATTATTCAACTGTAAGAGTCAAAGATGAGTTTTCTGTCCATCAGGCTGAACTTTGAAGCTCCACAGAAGTCCATAGGGCATGCTTTGAGCTGTAGGGCCCAGCACATCGCACTGCTAATGAGCTGATAGGGTCTGAGGCTGCTCCCAGATAGAAATTACATTTTCACCCTTGTTCTTTTGGGTGCTAATGACTATAAAGTTGAAAACACCAGGCTACCAAAGAAAAAAAAAGAAAGAAAGAAAGAAAGAAAAAGTGAGAGCGACAGTTGTATCTCAGTAAGTCACAGAGATCTGTCTGACCTCACAAAAAAAATATAATCAGGCCCTTATTAAGTCACAAACCAGAGCAGGGAACTAGTTAACAGCAATGTAGTCAGTGGTCAAATCAGCCAAGATAGGGATCGAGTCAAATAAAACTGGGGGCTGGGGGGCGATCAGGTAGGATGAGGACATATCCTGGAGGATTCGAGGTGGTGGGTAAGCTGCCCTTAGAGGTTTGAAAATTGATATCCTAGAGTCCTAATATTCCAGATGGGGAATCCTCGATGTTCAGAGATCCCTTAAGTGGAGCTTTCTGTGATTAAATGGCTCTTACCCACTTAAGTCAGTGTTTTCCGGAGGACAGCCTCCTTTTCCCCAAGACTTTGAATTATCAATGTCACATTAGTGGACGACATCTTCCATTTATTTTTCGCCACTTGCTCTGCAGCGAGTCAATTCTATGACTCAGTTAGGGCTCTGATGACATGTACTTGTCTCAACATATCACACCATCTGTACAAAGTAAAGTGTGTTCTAATGCAAAATCACAATTTTTTTGTCCTGTTGTAATTTTCAATTACATTATTCAACTAAGAGTCTGTTGACACACATCTTTCACCCTTCTGTAGAGCTTACAGATAAGAAAATGATTGCATTGACTTCACCTGAGCAATGAGAGGGACTGATCTGGCCATTGACTGACGACCTACTGTTTGGGTATCTGCTTGGAGCATGGGATTTAGATCTTACTAGCTGTTGTAGGTAGTTAATTGTTATTCTGTTGATAAATCTTTCAAGGAAAGATTTGCCCTGAACCATTTAAATGGTCTTTCCAGGGAAGCCCAGGACAGATGGGAAGTGGTTACTGGTTATTTTTTCTTTCCTTCCTTCTTCTCTTTTGTGGTTATCTTTGATGATGATTGTGGTTCTGAAGAAGACAAGTGAGCAGGAAGACATAAAATACATTTTTCAGTGTGGGTTTTAGACACTTCTGGTTTTCTGATAAAAATTCTAGTCTGGTTGACCCTGAATGCTCTTTGTGTTTGATCGTGTACACCCTGACAGTATGGTCATCCACATGCCTACACAGAGGATGGTATAAATGAGGGGTTGAAGCCTTGCTAAATCACTTTCTTCATTGATAAAATTGGCAGTGACCTTAATCAGCGACTCTCTAAGTTTTTTAGCACTGACAGAAATAACCCTTTTTTTCCACTCTGTCTATTTCCATCATACACTTTTTTCGTCTGATCTTCAGATATGATACATGTCCCTAGGTTTGTTGAGCTTTAGAAACCTGGTCACTTCACTCTTCTTCCATTTGTATTATGATTCTTATCAGAATCCTCCCAAATATATATCTAAGGAGACTTGATTGGAGAAACCTCAAAATTGTAGAGAAATATATATCTATTAACATGGAAATTCATCAGTGTAAGGCCATTTTAGATGATCAGTTACCACTGTTTATAAATCTGAACAGAATATGAATTGCTCTGTTATATACTGTATCCATTTTCTTTAAATCTCTAAATCTTAGTTATTTTCTAAATATTTGCAAGAAGTATCAAATTACTGAAAGCCGAAAATAGCTTTTGCAAGAGTGACGTTAATAGTAAATGATTATTTTAATTCACTTGGAAACCATAATGCTGATTGCATGGCTAAACTCAGTAGCACCCTTAAGTAATTACTCTCCATAAATTAACATGCTATTTCTGTCTTCTGTAATTTTCAAGAAGTTGAGGCTGTTAACTAAAAACTATAGCTGAATCTCCCAAGTCACAGTCAATCTCGAAGTTTCTAACATGCTGTGATTAACTATATGGTGATCAGCTGTGTGTCAGTCTAATTCATAGTCAGGATGGACCAAACAATCAAACCAACTTCTCTACTCTTGAGTTATTTGTCTCATATAGACGCTGCCTTGGGTTGTTTTGTTGGCATAGAATTACACTTAATAAAATCCTAAAATTTTTAAAGAACGAGAAGTCACTGAAACCATGCATTTACACTTGATAACTTTAGGAAAGATTATTTTCTAATGATTTATTCTGACCTGTGACATGCAGGAAGGTTGAGTCCTGAATCATTGCATAATATTCAAGATCCCTCAGATAGAAAGGCTGCATTTCAGAAAAGAGAACCATAGTTCACCAGTGACATTAAGTGCTGTGAATTTTTAAGTAATTAACTAGTATACTCTCTAAAGGTATATAATTATAAGCAATGAAGGATAGCTATTATCGCTATATCAGGGCTAAGCAATTACAATCAAAAGCTATTCTGGAAGAGGAGCTTCAAGATGGCGGAAGAGTAAGACGTGGAGATCGCCTTCCTCCCCACAAATACATCAGAAATACATCTACATGTGGAACAACCCCTACAGAACACCTACTAAACGCTGGCAGAAGACCTCAGACCTCCCAAAAGGCAAGAAACTCCCCACGTACCTGGGGAGGGCAGAAGAAAAAAGAAATAACAGAGACAAAAGAATAGGGACGGAACCTGCACCAGCGGGAGGGAGCCGTGAAGGAGGAAAGGTGTCCACACACTAGGAGCCCCTTCGCGGGCAGAGACTGCGGGTGGCGGAGGGGGGAGCTTCGGAGCCACGGAGGAGAGCGCAGCCACAGGGGTGCGGAGGGCAAAGCGGAGAGATTCCCACACAGAGGCTCGGCGCCGAGCAGCACTCACCAGCCCGAGAGGCTTGTCTGCTCCCCCGCCGGGGCGGGCGGGGCTGGGAGCTGAGGCTCGGGCTTCGGTCGGATCGCAGGGAGAGGACTGGGGTTGGCGGCGTGAACACAGCCTGAAGGGGCTAGTGCGCCACAGCTAGCCGGGAGGGAGTCCGGGAAAAGGTCTGGAGCTGCCGAAGGGGCAAGAGACTTTTTCTTACCTCTTTGTTTCCTGGTGCGCAAGGAGAGGGGATTCAGAGCGCCGCCTAAATGAGCTCCAGAGACGGGTGCGAGCCGCGGCCATCAGCGCGGACCCCAGAGACGGGCATGAGACGCTAAGGCTGCTGCTGCCGCCACCAAGAAGCCTGTGTGCGAGCCCAGGTCACTCTCCACACCGCCCCTCCCGGGAGCCGGTGCAGCCCACCACGGCCAGCGTCCCGTGATCCGGGGACAACTTCCCCGGGAGAACACACTGCGCACCTCAGGCTGCTGCAACGTCACGACGCCTCTGACGCCGCAGGCTCGCCCCGCCTCCTCCGTACCGCTCCCTCCCCCCAGCCTGAGTGAGCCAGAGCCCCCGAAGCAGCTACTCCTTTAACCCCGTCCTGTCTGGGCGGGGAACAGATGCCCTCAGGCGACCTACCCGCAGAGGCGGGTCCAAATCCAAAGCTGAACCCCAGGAGCTGTGCGAACAAAGAAGAGAAGGGAAATCTCTCCCAGCAGCCTCAGGAGCAGCGGATTAAATCTCCACAATCAACTTGATGTACCTGCATCTGTGGAACACCTGATAGACAACGAATCATCCCAAATTGAGGAGGGGGACTTTGGGAGCAATGATATATATATTGTTTTCCTTTTTTCTCTTTTTGTAAGTGTCTGTGTGTAGGCTTCTGTACATGAAGATTTTGTCTGTATAGCTTTGCTTTTACCATTTGTCCTAGGGTTCTGTCCATCCATTTTTTTTTTTAATTACTTAAAAAAATTTTTTTTCTTAATAATTATTTTTATTTTAATAACTTTATTTTATTTTATTTTATCTTCTTCTTTCTTTCTTTCTTTTTTTTCTCCCTTTTATTCTGAGCTGTGTGGAGGACAGGCTCTTGGTGTTCCAGCCAGGCATCAGGGCTGTGCCTCTGAGGTGGGAGAGCCAACTTCAGGACACTGGTCCACCAGAGACCTCCCAGCTCCACGTAACATCAAACGGCAAAAATCTCCCAGAAATCTCTATCTCAATGCCAAGACCCAACTCCACTCAACAAGCAGCAAGCTACAGTGCAGGACACCCCATGCCAAAAAACTAGCAAGACAGGAACACAACCCCATCCATTAGCACAGAGGCTGCATAAAATCATAATAAGGACACAGACACCCCAAAACACACCACCAGACGTGGACCTGCCCACCAGAAAGACAAGATCCAGCCTCCTCCACCAGAACACAGGCACTAGTCCACTCCACCAGGAAGCCTACACAGCCCACTGAATCAACCTTAGCCACTGGAGACAGACACCAGAAACAACAGGAACTACGAACCTGCAGCCTGTGAAAAGGAGACCCCAAACACAGTAAGTTAAGCAAAATGAGAAGACAGAGAAACACACAGCAGATGAAGTAGCAAGGCAAAAACCCACCAGACCTAACAAATGAAGAGGACATAGGCAGTCTACCTGAAAAAGAATTCAGGATAATGATAGTAAAGATGATCCAAAATCTTGGAAATAGAATGGAGAAAATACAAGAAACATTTAACAGGGACCTAGAAGAAGTAAAGAGCAAACAAACAGAGATGAACAATGCAATAAATGAAATTAAAAATTCTCTAGAAGGAATCAATAGCAGAGTAACTGAGGCAGAAGAACGGATAGGTGACCTGGAAGATAAAACAGTGGAAATAACTACTGCAGAGCAGAATAAAAAAAAAGAATGAAAAGAATTGAGGACAGTCTCAGAGACCTCTGGGACAACATTAAATGCCCCAACATTCGAATTATAGAGGTCCCAGAAGAAGAAGAGGAAAAGAAAGGGACTGAGACAATATTTGAAGAGATTATAGTTGAAAACTTCCCTAATAGGGGAAAGGAAATAGTTTATCAAGTCCAGGAAGCACAGAGAGTCCCATACAGGATAAATCCAAGGAGAAACATGCCAAGACACATATTAATCAAACTATCAAAAATTAAATACAAAGAACAAATATTAAAAGCAACAAGGGAAGGGCTTCCCTGGTGGCGCAGTGGTTGAGAATCTGCCTGCCAATGCAGGGGACATGGGTTCGAGCCCTGGTCTGGGAAGATCCCACATGCCACAGAGCAACTGGGCCCGTTAGCCACAACTACTGAGCCTGCGTGTCTGGAGCCTGTGCTCTGCAATAAGAGAGGCCACGATAGTGAGAGGCCTGCGCACCGCAATGAAGAGTGGCCCCTGCTCGCCGCAACTAGAGAAAGCCCTCGCACAGAAACGAACACCCAACACAGCCAAAAATAAATAAATAAATTTATAAAAAAAAAAAAAAGCATCAAGGGAAAAACAACAAGTAACACATAAGGGTATCCCCATAAGGTTAACAGCTGATCTTTCAGCAGAAACTCTGCAAGCCAGAAGGGAGTGGCAGGACATATTTCAAGTGATGAAAGAGAAGAACCTACAACCAAGATTACTCTACCCAGCAACGATCTCATTCAGATTTGACGGAGAAATTAAAAGCTTTACAGACAAGCAGAAGCTAAGAGAATTCAACACCACCAAACCAGCTTTACAACAAATGCTAAAGGAACTTCTCTAGGCAGGAAACACAAGAGAAGGAAAAGACCTACAATAACAAACCCAAAACAATTAAGAAAATGGGAATAGGAACATACATATCAATAATTACCTTAAATGTAAATGGATTAAATGTTCCAACCAAAAGACATAGACTGGCTGAATGGACACAGAAACAAGACCCGTATATATGCTGTCTACAAGAGACCCACTTCAGACCTAGTGACACATACAGACTGAAAGTGAGGGGATGGAAAAAGATGTTCCATGCAAATGGAAATCAAAAGAAAGCTGGAGTAGCAATTCTCATATCAGACAAAATACACTTTAAAACAAAGACTATTACAAGAGACAAAGAAGGACACTACATAATGATCAGGGGATCGATCCAAAAAGAAGATATAACAATTGTAAATATTTATGCATCCAACATACGAGCACCTCAATACATAAGGCAAATACTAACAGCCATAAAAGGGGAAATCGACAGTAAAACAATCATAGTAGGGGACTTTAACTCCCCACTTTCACCAATGGACAGATTATCCAAAATGAAAATAAATAAGGAGACACAAGCTTTAAATGATACATTAAACAAGATGGACTTAATTGATATTTATAGGACATTCCGTCCAAAAACAACAGAATGCACATTCTTCTCAAGTGCTCATGGAACATTCCCCAGGATAGATCATATCTTGGGTCACAAATCAAGCCTTGGTATGTTTAAGAAAATTGAAGTCGTATCAAGTATCTTTTCTGGCCACAATGCTATGAGACTAGATATCAATTACAGGAAAATATCTGTAAGAAATACAAACACATGGAGGCTAAACAACACACTACTTAATAACCAAGAGCTTTCTGAAGAAATCAAAGAGGAACTCAAAAAATACCTAGAAACAAATGACAATGAAAACACAATGACCCAAAACCTGTGGGATGCAGCAAAAGCAGTTCTAAGAGGGAAGTTTATAGCTATACAAGCCTACCTTAAGAAACAAGAAACATCTCCAATAAACAACCTAACCTTACACCTAAAGCAATTAGAGAAAGAAGAACAAAAAAACCCCAAGGTTAGCAGAAGGAAAGAAATCATAAAGATCCAATCAGAAATAAATGAAAAAGAAATGAAGGAAACGATAGCAAAGATAAATAAAACTAAAAGCTGGTTCTTTGAGACGATAAACAAAATTGATAAACCATTAGCCAGACTTGTCAAGAAAGAAAGGGAGAATACTCAAATCAATAGAATTAGAAATGAAAAAGGAGAAGTAACCACTGACACTGCAGAAATACAAACGATCATGAGAGATTACTATAAGCAACTCTATGCCAATAAAATGGACAACCTGGAAGAAATGGACAAATTCTTAGAAATGCACAACCTGCCGAGGCTGAACCAGGAAGAAATAGAAAATATGAACAGACCAATCACGAGCACTGAAATTGAAACTGTGATTAAAAATCTTCCAACAAACAAAAGCCCAGGACCAGATGGCTTCACAGGCGAATTCTATCAAACAGTTAGGGAAGAACTAACACCTGTCCCTCTCAAACTCTTCCAAAATATAGCAGAGGGAGGAACAGTCCCAAACTCATTCTACGAGGCCACCATCACTCTGCTACCAAAACCAGACAAAGATGTCACAAAGAAAGAAAACTACACGCCAATATCACTGATGAACATAGATGCAAAAATCCTCAACAAAATACTAGCAAACAGAATCCCACAGCACATTAAAAGGATCATACATTATGATCAACTGGGGTTTATCTCAGGAATGCAAGGATTCTTCAATATACGCAAATCAATCAACGTTATACACCATGTTAACAAATTGAATGAGGTAAACCATATGATCATCCCAATAGATGCAGAGAAAGCTTTCAACAAAATTCAACACCCATTTATGATAAAAACCCTCCAGAAAGTAGGCATAGAGGGAACTTTCCTCTACATAATGAAGGCCATATATGACAAACCCACAGCCAACATCGTCCTCAATGGTGAAAAACTGAAACCATTTCCACTAAGATCAAGAACAAGACAAGGTTGCCCACTCTCACCACTATTATTCAACATAGTTTTGGAAGTTTTAGCCACAGCAATCAGAGAAGAAAAAGAAGTAAAAGGAATACAAATTGGAAAAGAAGAAGTAAAACTGTCACTGTTTGCAGATGACATGATACTATACATAGAGAATCCTAAAACTGCCACCAGAAACCTACTAGAGCTCATCAATGAAATTGGTAAAGTAGCAGGATACAAAATTAATGCACAGAAATCTCTTGCATTCCTATACACTAATGATGAAAAATCTGAAAGTGAAATTAAGGAAACACTCCCATTTACCCTTGCAACAAAAAGAATAAAATATCTAGGAATAAACCTACCTAAGGAGACAAAAGACCTGTATGCAGAAAATTATAAGACACTGATGAAAGAAATTGAAGATGATGCAAATAGATGGAGAGATATACCATGTTCTTGGATTGGTAGAATCAACATTGTGAAAATGACTACTACCCAAAGCAATCTACAGATTCAATGCAATCCCTATCAAACTACCACTGGCATTTTTCACAGAACTAGGACAAAAAATTTCACAATTTGTCTGGAAACGCAAAAGACCCCGAATAGACAAAGCAATCTTGAGAAAGAAAAACGGAGCTGGAGGAATCAGGCTCCCTGACTTCAGACTATACTACAAAGCTACATAATCAAAAGAGTATGGTACTGGCACAAAAACGGAAATATAGATCAGTGGAACAGGATAGAAAGCCCAGAGATAAAGCCACGCACATATGGTCACCTTATCTTTGATAAAGGAGGCAAGAATATACAGTGGAGAAAAGACAGCCTCTTCAATAAGTGGTGCTGGGAAAACTGGACAGGTACATGTAAAAGAATGATATTAGAACACTGCCTAACACCATACACAAAAATAAACTCAAAGCGGATTAAAGACCTAAATGTAATGCCAGACACTGTAAAACTCTCAGAGGAAAACATAGGCAGAACACTCTATGACATAAATCACAGCAAGATCCTTTTTGACCCACCTCCTAGAGAAATGGAAATAAAAACAAAAATAAACAAATGGGACCTAATGAAACTTAAAAGCTTTTGCATAGCAAAGGAAACCATAAACAAGATGAAAAGACAACCCTCAGAATGGGAGAAAATATTTACAAATGAAGCAACTGACACAGGATTAATCTCCAAAACATGCAAGCAACTTATGCAGCTGAATATCAAAAAAACAAACAACCCAATCCCAAAATGGGTAGAAGACCTAAATAGACATTTCTCCAAAGAAGATATACAGTTTGCCAACAAACACATGAAAGAATGCTCAACATCATTAACCATTAGAGAAATGCAAATCAAAACTACAATGAGATATCATCTCACACCAGTCAGAATGGCCATAATCAAAAAATCTACAAACAATAAATGCTGGAGAGGGTGTGGAGAAAAGGGAACCCTCTTGCACTGTTAGTGGGAATGTAAATGGATACAGCCACTATGGAGAACAGTATGGAGGTTCCTAAAAAAACTAAAAATAGAACTACCATACAACCCAGCAATCCCACTACTGGGCATATACCCTGAAGAAACCGTAATTCAAAAAGAGTCATGTACCAAAATGTTCATTGCAGCTCTATTTATAATAGCCAGGACATGGAAGCAACCTAAGTGTCCATCAACAGATAAATGGATAAAGAAGATGTGGCACATATATACAATGGAGTATTACTCAGCCATAAAACGGAACAAAACTGAGTTATTTGTAGTGAGGTGGATGGACCTAGAGACTGTCATACAGAGTGAAGTAAGTCAGAAAGAGGAAAACAAAATACCGTATGCTAACACATACGTATGAAATCTAAAAAAGAAGAAAAAAAAGAAAATGGTCCATAGAACCTGGGGGCAAGGCTGGAATAAAGATGCAGACCTACTAGACAATGGACTTGAGGATATGGGGAGGGGGAAGGGTAAGCTGGGACAAAGTGAGAGAGTGGCATGGACATATATACACTACCAAACGTAAAATAGATAGCTAGTGGGAAGCAGCTGCATAGCACAGGGAGATCAGCTCTGTGCTTTGTGACCACCTAGAGGGGTGGGATAGGGAGGATGGGAGGGAGGGAGATGCAAGAGGGAAGAGATATGGGGACATATGTATATGTATAACTGATTCACTTTGTTATAAAGCAGAAACTGACACACCATTGTAAAGCAATTATCCTCTAATAAAGATATTAAAAATAAAAAAATTAAAACAATAAACAATTTTAAAAAGCTATTGTGGTTATTTTGATATTGGCTGGCCTCTTAACTGATAATACTTTTTTATGGTGTTTGATTAAATAAAAATAACAAGTTGAAAATTTTAATGGCAATCATCATTAATAATAAAATACATGTATTAAAAAATAAAAAATAAAATAAAATACATGTATTGGTATTTCCCAGAGGTTATAGCAACTACAAACAGTAAAATCTCCTTCAAGCAAGTTGGCCAATGACATCTCTGACCACCTGATGGTGGCCATTAATTATAAAGAGCCAATGGTCCTTGCTGGGAATTAATAAAAATCTCAATGAGAAAGGAAACTGGCAGAGGTAACCGAGTAGTGCTCACGGGTACAAGAAGGTGTGTGCAGAACTGCAGACTAGAATTCTTGTCTCTGAAGAGGCAGCATGGTCTGGTAGAGCAAGTATGCTTCTCAGAGTCAACCAAATTGGGCTTCACATCACCCTCATGCAGGGTGACTTCCAAAATACTTAACAGCTGGTCTGTGTGCAGGCACAACTACAGACGCTGGCTGTAAAAGCGCTGACATTCATATGTAATGGCAGAATATGAGTATACATGCGGTCAGCCCCACCATTTTACAGCACTTTTTTGTCATCATCTTTGCACCTAACCAAGTCAACAAACAGAGAAGCACTTTTCTATTAGCCCTGACTGAATTTCAAAGCACTCCACCCTTGAGCACAGCCTCCTCCGTCCTTGTCTTTCCCCAGACTCTCCGAGCCTCCTTCCTCCTCTCTGACTGCTCCCTCGCTTGCTTCTTCCTTTCCCATAAATGTGAGGCTGACCCTTTCCCTCCCTCTTCATTCCCTACACTCTCTCCCTTGGCAATCTCATCCGACTTCACTGCTTTCAAATGATCATGACTCGGGGACTCCAGCATTTTTGCCTTGGCTCCTCTGCTACGGATTCCTAAGGAACCTTCTGCCCCTCATCACACATTATTATGACCCTTTGTACTGGTTTGTCCTGATAAACTGGGAGGTTCATGAGGGCTGAGCTCCTGTCTTTCTCATTCAGTGCTGAGTCCCTGGGTCTAGCATAGTGCTGGGAATGTCGCAAGTGACTCAAGTTCTAGTGCGCAAATTCTCTGAAAATGTTCTCCAGTGAAACTGAAATGCATTCGGCTCCCCCCCTCCCCTTCTCCACTATGCTCAAAGCTTGTACCTTGGTCACGTGCCCCATTTACTTGGATCGCCCTCCCTACCCATTCTTCACTGTTCCAGCTCCCGCCCACCATCTTTAAGAAATCATACTCTGCAGCCTTAACCTGAAGTCCGCCCTCATCCTTAAAGCTTTACCCAGTTTCCTTGTTGGAAGTACCCTGCCTCCTGATTCCCATAACATTTGATCTACAACTCTTTCGTGGTCCTCACCAGTTTGAGATCTTTATTGTACTTTTTTATTTACCTAATTTCCTTAAGGAAACTGTTATGCGTCACGCATTACCAATCTCCTGTATCACCTGGTACATGCAAAGATACTTAGCAATTGCTTGTTATAAAAGGATTAAGTGAATGTTATCATTTTATAATTATGTAGATAAATACATCATAGTGTAGTGAATACAGTTATAGTAAAATGAATACCTTATAGTAAAGCAATTTTTCCATTTTGTACTGTTTCTCCAGGCTTGTACCACAACCAATACCTTTGCTTGACAACTCTAATGCATAAACTGCCACAGAACTGAGGGAGAAGACAGCTTTTTGGTAAGTAGCATGTAAATTTTTAAATCTGGTTGTAATCAGAAAGCTAATATTTATGCCTCCATTGTGTTTCAAGCCCTATTTCATACTTTTTTTTTTTTTCATATCCTGGTATGTTTTCTCGGAGATTAGACGGAATGGATGGAGAAAAGTTTTCAAAAAAATGATTGCTTCTTATAGACATTAGCATGAATCCTTTCAATTTTGACACCATGCTGAGACGATTCCATATATTTCTGAAATGAATTTATATTTTTGTGTACATTTTATTGAATATAACATTCAGAAAAAATGTGCAAATTGTAAGTGCACGGTGCTCAATTAATTTTCATTGAGTGAGCACATCCATGCAACTGGGAGCCAGTTAAGAAACAGAGTGTTACCAGTCCCCCTCGTAGACGCCCCAATCCCTGTGACCTCTGCAGTCACATCCCCTCTCCACCACCCTTTCCCACCCCCATCAATGTCAATTACAGTCATGACCTCCCACACTGCAAACTAGTTTCCCCTACTTTCAAATTTTATGTGAATGGAGGGACTATCTTTTTCAATGACTTAAAAATAAAGACAAACTTGAAAAAGTGAGCAGGGAAACCAAGTGATGTTCTATTTATGTAGCAGCTGTTTTGCCAGATGATTTGACAGCTAATTGGAGTCGTATTGCTTTTATTCTTAAGCACAGCAAGTATCACCTGTTTTAATTGGGGGGGTCACTGCTGATTCAGCACTGAACTTGGATTTTTTTTCTCATATTTGTGCCTAATAAATTATAGCCTGCCCAAGATCAGGAAAGGTATTCATCATGTCAAATGTTTACAGCAACTGTCTTTTATAATTAGAGCAAAAGATTTTCTTTTAGCATTGACTGATTAAATTGGTAATTAACATAGGATGAAGATTTTGCATGGTTTCTCAAAGGAACCAAGAAAATAGATAGAGGTACACTTAGATCAGCTAAAGGCTTAATAACACGTTTGTTCAAAGCTTTATTGTATTTAGCATAATAAATGAGAAATGGGATCGCATTTATTTATTTCAAGATGGGTAACTGCCTTTCCAGTTATGTATTCTAGAGAAGGCCTTACTAAGAACCTCCTAATCTCTGTTAAGTTTTAGGCATCTTCCCAAGAAGTAACAATTAAGCCCTGATACTTCATATGCTCACTTAATGATTCAAATAGTATCTTATTGATCAAGATCCTGGAAAGAAAGATTAATTAGAGTTTCTATCTATCCTCAATTTCCAAAATAATTGTTGCTGCCCAATTCCTTTTATACTATTATTAAATGTTACGACTTCTCATCCTAGTTTATTAATTTTCATTTTATGGCAACTGGTGCCTTTCTTAAAAATAATTTCTGTCATCCAAATCATCTCTTTCCATTTAGTGTGATTAATGGTTTGCAAATCACAGGGTGATAGTTTATATAATCTTGTTAATTATTGGTTATTCGTCTGTTACCCAGAGAAACTTCTTGACTTTGCTCCTCAATTTTATGATACACTCCAGTTTAGAGACCTATAGTCCTCTGTATGCTGCATCACCCCAACATGTTCTTGAACTTGCATTCAACCATCTTTAATTATGTGAATTTTGCATGTAAGAAAAACACTTAAAGTAATATTTCCTAATCAAGTTATTTTTAAAACTACTCAGTGGAATTCTATTTTTCTTAAAGAGTATGTATGTTTTAAAGCATTTAGTGAATTGGAAGATTAAAATTGGTATTAAAAGATACAATTCAACAACATTCCAACTTCTTTAAATGTTAGGAATTACAAAATAGCTACTTGGAGATTATCCCATTCAGTTATTAATATGTGTCAGTGTGAAAAACAAGACCTTTCTTCTATAATAAAGAGCGTCAATCCCTAATCACCCCGCCCCTCCAGCCTCACACAATAGACAACCACTGTTCTTATTTCTATTATGGTGATTAGTTTTGCTTATCCTTGAACTTCATTTAAATGTAGCTCATTAAATGCAATGTGTTTTTTTCTGCTTCTGGCTTCTTTCATTCAATATAATGTTTCTGAGTTACGGTGCTGTTCTTGAGTGTAACGGTAATTAACCTTGAAACAAATCAACACTGCTTCAGAGTCTTCGCCCTGCTTCACACTCCCACCAGAAATGTACGAGAGTTCCATTTGTCCCAAATCTTCACCAGCATTTGTTGTTATTAGTCTTCTGGGTTTTAGCTTTCCTTGTGACCTTGCTGTGGCTTTAATTGGCATTATCCTTATGATTAATGATTTGAGCATATTTTCATGTGCTTATTAGCCATTCACATTTCTCCGTTTTTTGAAGGTGTCTATGTAGGTCATTTGCCCTTTAGGTGTGTTTGCCTGATTTGTGGGAGCTTTTAAAATATATTTTGGATATAAGACCTTTGTCAGATTTTATGGATTATGAATATTTTCATTTAGTCTGTGGCTTGTTTATTTTCTTAACTGTGTCTTTTGATAAACTGGTGTTTTGATTTTGATGAACTCTAACTTGTTGATTTTTCGTTTATGGTTAATGTTTTTGGTGTCCTCTCTAAGAAATATTTGCCAATAACAAGTTTGAAAATTTTTATAGTTTTGGTTCTTACATTTCAGTCTGTGATGATCTTGAATTAATTTTTGTACATGGTTTGAGGTCAGGGTTGAGATGCATTGTCTTCACATTTTTATGCAATTATTCTACCACAATTTATTGAAAAAATAATGTCTTTCCAAGTTGACTTGCTTTGGCACATTAGTGAAAATCAATTGCTCATAAATAATATGTCTATTTCTGAACTATTTATTCTATTTCATTGATCTATCGGATTATCCCTATACCAATACCACTCTCTCTGGAACATGGTAGTCTTGAAATCAGGTCATGTAAGCCTCCAGTTGTGTTCTTTTTCATGATTGCTTTAGCTAGTTTAGATCCTTTACATTTCCATATATATTTTAGAATTCACTAGTCAATTTCCACCAAAAAAAAATCCTGTTGGGATTTTGATTGAGATAGCACTGAGTCTGTAGTTCAATTTGACAGGAAATGACTATTTTAACAATTTTGAGTCTTCCAATCCATGAACATGGGAACTCTCTCCTTTCATTTAGATCTTTTTTCATATTTTGCCCTTTTCAGTGTAGATATTTCACACATCTTTTAAGCTTATTCTGAAATATTTTATCTTTTTATGCTCTTATAAAATGAATTTAAAATCTTCCATTTCCCATTTCATTGTTCACTGCCAATATGTAGAAATACCATGGATTTTTTTATATATTGGCCTTGTATCCTGCAATCATTCAGATGTACTTACTACTTCTAGTAGTTGTTTTTCCCATAGGTACCTTTGGATTTTTATGTAGATGGTCATTTTCTCTATGAATATAGAATTTCACTTCATCTTTTCCCATTTTGATTCCTTTTATGTCTTTCTCTTTCCTGTTGTACAAACTTGGACTACCTGGCAAATGTTGAAAAGAAGTGGTGGGAACAGATATTTTGCTTTGTTCCTGATCTCAGAAGAAAAGTATTCAATGTTTTATCATTAAGTCTGATGTTAACTTTAGGCTTTTGGTAGTTGCCTTTTAAGACTAAGGAAGTTCTGTCTATTCCTGGTTTAAGCGGTGTGTTTTTTTGTTTGTTTGTTTTTGTTTTTCTGAGTTTTTTTTTTATAATGAATAGGTATTGAATTTTGTCAAAAGCTTTTCTTCCTGCACATATTGAAATGATTATATGGTCTTTCTTCATTTTCTGATAATTCGGTGGATTAAATTGATCTTTTAAGTGCTATCTTTCATTCCTGGGATAAATCCCCATTTGGTTGTAATGTATGGCCATTTTATGTAATCCTGGATTTGACTTGATAATATTTTCTTAATAAAACTTATTTAAGTCTATATTCTGGAGGAACATTGGTCTCTGATTTTCTTTTCTTGGAATATTTTTGTCAGGTTTTTATTATCAGGGTATTGCTGGCCTCTTTAAATGAGCTGGAAAATATTTATTTCCTCCTCCTTTCTTTTCTTAAATAACTATGTAGATTTATGTATCTATAAAATTTTGACAGAATTCACCAGAGACTCCATCTTGGCTTGGAGTCTTCTTGATTGGGAGGTTTTTAATTACAAATTCAATTCTTTAAGAGATACAGAGTTATTCACATTTTTTCATTTTTTTTCTCATGTTAATTTAGGTGAATTGAGTTTTTCAGCATTTTTATTTCATCTAAGTTGTCAAGCATTTTCCCACAAGTGTTCATAATATTCCTTTGTTATCCTTTAAGTTTCTGTATGAACTATGGTCATATCCCCTCTGTCATTCCTTATACTGGAAATTTGTGTTTTCAATTTTTTTTTTTTTGATAAGTTTTGCTGAGGTCCACTACTTTTATTAGTCTCTTCAAAGTACCAACTTTTGATTTGTTAGTTTTCTTTATTTTTTGTCTGTTTTTAATTTCATTTTTGCTCTTATTTTTTACTATTTTTTTCTTCTTACTTTGGTTTTAATTTGATCCTTTTTTTCCAGATACTTAAGGCAGTAACATAGATTATTAGCTTTAAAATGTTTTTCTCTTCCAAGTATTTTTAATGCTACAAGTTTCCCTTGAATCACTGCTTTAGCTGCCTTTCGCACATTTTTATTCGTATTTTCATTGTCATTTACTTGAAAATATTTTCTAGTTTCCATTTATGATTTATTCTTTTACATTGCATAATTCAGAGGTATGTTGTTTTAATTCCAAATACATGAGAATTTTTCTAGATCGCTTATTCTTGTGGATTTCTAATTTAATTCCTGTCATTAGAGACATATTTTGTGAGATTTCTATTTTTTGAAATTTATTGAGACATTTTATTTTCTAGCCCAGCATCAGCATAAGGTCTATCTTGGTGAATGTCCCAAGTGCTTTGGAAAGAAATTCATACTATGAAATTTTTGGATGTGGTGTTATATAACTATTAATTTATTCAATTTGGTTGATCACGTAGTTGAAATTGTCTTTATCCTAACAATTTTTTATCTACTAATTTTATAAAATACTGAGAGAGGTGTTAAAAATCTCTATTTATGAATGTGGATGTATCACTTTCTTTTGTTCTGTATAACATTTGCTTTATGCATTTTTGAAGCTCTGTTATTAGGTGCATACACATATACCTGTATTAGGGTTAATGTAAGTTCCTAATGAAATAACTATTTTATCATTATGAAATATCCCTCTTTTAACACTCCTTATCTTCATATCTGCTTTGTCTGATGTTAGTAGAGCCACATTACCTAACTTTTGCCTATTGTTTTCATGGTATATCCTTTTCTAATCTTTTGCTTTCAGTATGCCTGTATCTTATAATGAAGGTGAATTTCTTGAGACCATGTATATTAGTTCTTCAATTTTGTCTGGTATGCCTTATAATCAGAATTTTTA
This sequence comes from Balaenoptera ricei, assembly GCF_028023285.1. Classification (NCBI taxonomy): domain Eukaryota; kingdom Metazoa; phylum Chordata; class Mammalia; order Artiodactyla; family Balaenopteridae; genus Balaenoptera; species Balaenoptera ricei. Next base: position 1,049,465 of record NC_082659.1, on the reverse strand, counting down.
GCTCATTGCATTTAATAAAATTAATATTGCAGTTGAAGTCTGCAGCCTTGCTATTTATTGGATTTGGTTTTGATTCCTCTATTTCCCCTTTCCTGCTCTGTTTTGGGATTAATGTTTTTTTTCAATATACATTTTAATTCTTCCATTCAGGGTCTTTAGTTGTACCTAATGTAATGGTTACAAGAGGCAATCTTATCATAGTATACTTAGTATGCTTCCCATAATATTTTAAAACTTTGTAACAGTATAATTACATTTGCTGCCTCATTCTTGTGGTATTTTTATCATATATTTTAATTCTACACACACTAAGACACTACAATATGATATTGTTTTTGCTTTAAACAGTCAGCTGTTTTTAAAAAAAAAAAAACTAAGTATATTAGTTTGCTAGTGTTGCTATAAAAAAATACCTGCTGAGTGGCTTAAACAACAGAAATTTATTGTCTCTCAGTTCTGGAAACTAGAAGTCCCAGATCAAGGTGTCAGCAAGCCATGCCCCCTCTGTGGTAGATGCTAAGGAAAGCTCTCTGATCTAGGCCTGTCTCCTCTAACTTCTCATAGTTCCTTGGCTTCTGGGCACATAACTCCAATCTTCATATAGCATTCTTTCTGTATATATGTCTCTGTGTCCAAATATCCCCTTTTTATAAGGACATTGAGCATATTGAATTAAGATCCACCTAATGATCTCATCTTAACATGACTACATCTGCAAAGACCCTATTTCCAAACTAGGTCACATTCACAGGTACTGGGGATTAGGATTTCAATGTATGAATTTTGGGAGACACAATTCAACCCATAATGCTAAGAAAAGGGGGGAAACGTTTATATATATCTCTGTATATTTACAGTTTCCCATGTTCTTCATTCCTTCCCATAGATCAAGTTTCCATCTGGTATCATTTCCCTTCAGCCTGAAGATATTTTTGTAGCATTTCTGGCAGTGCAGGTTTGCTAGTGACAAATTTTCTCAGCTTTCATTTATCTGAAAATCTTTATTTTAATCTATGGAAAGGATATTTTTTTACTGGACACAGAATTCTGGCTTGATAACGTTTTTTCCCATCACTTTGAAGGTGTCATTTAATTGTCTTCTGGCCTCCATTGTTTCTGATGGGAAGTTGGCCATCATTCATACTGTTATTCTTTTATATCAAGATCTGTCAGCTTAGCACCTTTTATATTTTAAGCCATGTAATTCTTTGCTGTAGGTGGCTTTCCTGTGCGTCATAGCGTGTTTAGCAGCACCTCTGGCCTCTACTTAGTTGCCATTAGCACCCCACCTGCACCTTCAGTGTGAAAATCAAATATATGTCCAGTTTTCTCAAATATCCTGTTCAGCTTTATTGTTCCTTATTGTGGGAGAGCATGGCCATTGCCAGTTATTCCATCATGGCCACGTGTGGAAGATTTTCTGATTTGCAATGGTGTTTAATGAGAGACAAAATAATTGCAGTGAATCTGTTTTCATTTCAGTAGAGTTAAAGGACATGCCATCATCTTCAAATCTAGACAAATAAAATATCCCCCAATCTCTAATAAAGTGAACACATCTCCTGATTTTCCTAGCATAGTGCCAGTTAATGCCTATTATTGATAACTCCTCATTTCACTTTCAAAAATATTCTAGTTTTTATACAACATTGTAAATCAACTATACTTCAATTTAAAGAATAAAAATTAAAAAATCTAGTTTTGGCAATAAATTGCCAGCCTACCGTATTTATACATATTAATAATAATGATTATAAGTGGGAGAATACTATATAATCCAACGTAATCTTCATTATACAATCATTTTGAGTATTCATTTTGCCTTTTCCAAATTTAAGATCATTATTTCTTTTTAGGAATAACATTTTCTTTACCAGTGTGTAAGTTTGCATACAACCAACCTCTCCGTTTGCTAGTGCTTTGAAATGTTTCAAATGTGGTCAAAAAGTGACTTAAATAAACTGCATAACACAGAATAGACTTTTATTAGGATAGTTCTCACATAGGAAAAATGTATCCTATTTACTCACAGATTTCTCTTTTACTAGATTTTTTATTGTCAAGAGACAGCAAATTGCTCTCACTTGCCATGGTTGGTTGGACTAACTCCACGGACTCTGGCCAGAGCCCTGGCTTGGTAGAAATGTGACAATGGACAGATGCAATGATGTATTATTGGGAGGAGGAGTTAAGACATGTTCTTAGGTCTTGAAGCTCTCTTAGTTCCTCTTACAGTCATGTACATCTTAGCTGTCATGACCTTCCGAAAAACACCCTACAGAAAAAGACATTTATGCAGAGAAAAATGTCCTATATTTCCTTACATTTGGAAAAGCATGAGTTTCTTAAGGAAAACAGTAATTGAGAGTAATTGCAGTATCTCTGGCCATCAGTATGACTCCCCTAATTTAAGGACATCATGTTCTCTGGACTGCATTCCTGGCCATGTAGTCAATGCCTTGGTAGCTTAGTAAACATAATGTAAGTCCGATACACTTGTTTATTATTTATTTTCTTTGAATATATACCTAGATAATGCAAACTGACAAAGTTGTTTTTCAATCACCCCATTGTATATCATATTGAAGATGGTAATAAATGTTGAACTTTCAAACCTTATGCAAATATGTTGTATTTCCATCTATCTCCTGTTCAACAATTTATTATTTTTATGTTTTCATATTGAAAATTATTCATAACCTATTTAATGTCAGACTTGTACCTACAATGAAATATGGAGAACACCTTTCATTAAGCGGAAGGTTTTCATTTATGATAGTCCTTACAGAAGATTCAAACTGTTAGTCAGAGGTACTTATTTTGAGAGAGTAGCAGCTTGGGTGCTGTAATATGTTTCTTCTGTTTTAAAACATCCCAAAGAATGCTGTCAGCTCTAAGTTTCTATACCTAGTATCTCCTAAATCAGATCAGACCATTTTTATGTAATGGTTGCAAATGTGTTTTTTTGAATGTTAAATCTGCTTCTGTTTTTCAATCAATTTAAAATGTGTAGAAAAAAGTGTTCTGATTGTATATTATCCAATTTTCATCAGCTGCCGGAAGGAAATGCTGTGAAAATCTGTGATTTAAAACCCTTAAAACTTCTGCTTGAAATGCATGTTTTGTTAACAACATTAGAGATGCAAAGTATCTTAAACAGAATTTTGATGTCTTTATTAATAGCATTTAAAAGTTTTAGGATTTCAGATATTCATAGATTTTGTTCTCCTTGATTTACAAGGTCATGTACTTTAGACCTTTCTATTTCTCCTTTTGGAAATAATTGGAACTGTGAAGGCAAGTGGTAAAAGAAAGAAAAAGAATTGCATTATTAGCGACAATGCTATCCTTTCTAGGGTTTAATGGAAAAACATATTTTATATTGGCTATATAAATAACCATAAATAACAATGAACACTCAAAACCCATTGTGTATAAATCACTTGCCTGTGAGCTGCGTGAAATACAAAGATCTTGTCTTCCGTGAGTTTGTAATCTAGTTAAATAAATAAAAATACAACATGCCAAAGGAGCGGTAGACTTAAGTGCTGTAGGGATTTAGAAGAGCAAAAATTGTTTTTTCTTTCTCTATGACTTAATGGCTGAAGTGGGACTTGAGTTAAGGAGTGAAAGTAATGCATAATAGTAATTCATGATGAAAATACTGTTGAATACTAACAAATTTAAGTGCAACATATTTTTTTTCTGTGATCCTTATGAGTGTCTCATGCACTTTGTTTTTTTTAACATCTTTATTGGAGTGTAATTGCTTTACAATAGTGTGTTAGTTTCTGCTTTATAACAAAGTGAATCAGCTATACATATACATATATCCCCATATCTCCTCCCTCTTGCATCTCCCTCCCATCCTCCCTACCCCACCCTTCTAGGTGGTCTCAAAGCACTGAGCTGATCTCCCTGTGCTATGCAGCTGCTTCCCACTAGCTATCTATTTTACATTTGGTAGTGTATATATGTCCATGCCACTCTCTCACTTTGTCCCAGCTTACCCTTCCCCCTCCCCATGTCCTCAAGTCCGTTCTCTACTTCTGCATCTTTACTCCTGTCCTGCCCCTAGGTTCATCAGAATCAATTTTTTTTTAGATTCCATGTATATGTGTTAGCATACGGTATTTGTTTTTCTCTTCCTGACTTACTTCACTCTGTATGACAGACTCCAAGTCCATCCACCTCACTACAAATAACTCAATTTCATTTCTTTTTATGGCTGAGTAATATTCCATTATATATATGTGCCACATCTTCTTTATCCATTCATCTGTCGATGGACATTTAGATTGCTTCCATGTACTGGCTATTGTAAATAGAGCTGCAGTGAACATTGTGGTACATGACTCTTTTTGAATGACGGTTTCTCAGAGTATATGCCCAGTAGTGGGATTGCTGGGTCATATGGTAGTTCTATTTTTAGTTTTTTAAAGAACCTCCATACTGTTCTCCATAGTGGCTGTATCAATTTACATTCCCACCAACAGTGCAAGAGGGTTCCCTTTTCTCCACACCCTCTCCAGCATTTATTGTTTGTAGATTTTTTGATGATGGCCATTCTGAATGGTGTGAGGTGATACCTCATTGTAGTTTTGATTTGCATTTCTCTAATGATTAGTGATGTTGAGCATTCTTTCATATGTTTGTTGGCAATCTGTATATCTTCTTTGGAGAAATGTCTGTTTAGATCTTCTGCCCATTTTTGGATTGGGTTGTTTGTGTTTTTAATATTGACCTGCATGAGCTGCTTGTATATTTTGGAGATTAATCCTTTGTCCGTTGCTTCATTTGCAAATATTTTCTCCCATTCTGATGGTTGTCTTTTTGTCTTATTTATGGTTTCCTTTGCTGTTCAAAGGTTTTAAGTTTCATTAGGTCCCATTTGATTATTTTTGTTTTTATTTCCATTTCTCTAGGAGGTGGGTCAAAAAGGATCTTGCTGTGATTTATGTCATAGAGTGTTCTGCCTATGTTTTCCTCTAAGAGTTTGATAGTGTCTGGCCTTACATCTAGGTCTTTAATCCATTTTGAGTTTATTTTTGTGGATAGTGTTAGGAAGTGTTCTAATTTCATTCTTTTACATATAGCTGTTCAGTTTTCCCAGCACCACTTATTGAAGAGGCTGTTTTTTCTCCATTGTATATTCTTGCCTCCTTTATCAAAGATAAGGTGACAATATGTGTGTGGGTTTATTTCTGGGCTTTCTATCCTGTCCCATTGATCTATATTTCTGTTTTTGTGCCAGTACCATACTGTCCTGATTACTGTAGCTTTGTCGTATAGTCTGATGTCTGAGAACCTGATTCCCCCAGCTCTGTTTTTCTGTCTCAAGATTGCTTTGGCTATTCGGGGTCTTTTATGTTTCCATACAAATTGTGAAATTTTTTGTTCTAGTTCTGTGAAAAATGCCAGTGGTAGTTTGATAGGGATTGCATTGAATCTGTAGATTGCTTTGGGTAGTAGAGACATTTTCACAATGTTGATTCTTCCAATCCAAGAACATGGTATATCTCTCCATCTATTTGTATCTCTTTAATTTCTTTCAACAGTGTCTTATAATTTTCTGCATACAGGTATTTTGTCTCCTTAGGTAGGTTTATTGCTAGGTATTTTATTCTTTTTGTTGCAGTGGTAAATGGGAGAGTGTTCTTAATTTCACTTTCAGATTTTTCATCATTAGTGTATAGGAATGCAAGAGATTTCTGTGCATTAATTTTGTATCCTGCTACTTTACCAAATTCATTGATTAGCTCTAGTAGTGTTCTGGTAGCATCTTTAGGATTCTCCATGTATAGTATCATGTCATCTGCAAACAGTGAAAGTTTTACTTCTTCTTTTCCAATTTGGATTCCTTTTAGTTCTTTTTCGTCTCTGATTGCTGTGGCTAAAACTTCCAAAACTATGTTGAATAATAGTGGTGAGAGTGGACAACCTTGTCTTGTTCCTGATCTTAGAGGAAATGCTTTCAGTTTTTCACCATTGAGAATGATGTTTGCTGTGGGTTTGTCGTATATGGCCTTTATTATGTTGAGGTAAGTTCCCTCTATGCCTACTTTCTGGAGAGTTTTTATCATAAATGGGTGTTGAATTTTGTCAGAAGCTTTTTCTGCGTCTATTGAGATGATCATATGGTTTTTATCCTTTAATTTGTTTAATATGGTGTATCGCATTGATTGATTTGCGTATATTGAAGAATCCTTGCATTCCTGGGATAAACCCCACTTGATCATGGTGTGTGATCCTTTTAATGTGCTGTTGGATTCTGTTTGCTAGTATTTTGTTGAGGATTTTTGCGTGTATGTTCATCAGTAATATTGGCCTGTAGTTTTCTTTCTTTGTGACATCTTTGTCTGGTTTTGGTATCAGGGTGATGGTGGCCTCATAGAATGAGTTTGGGAGTTTTCCTCCCTCTTCTACATTTTGGAAGAGTTTGAGAAGGATAGGTATTAGCTCTTCTCTAAATGTTTGATAGAATTCACCTGTGAAGCCATCTGGTCCTGGGCTTTTGTTTGTTGGAAGATTTTTAATCACAGTCTCAATTTCAGTGCTTGTGTTTGGTATGTTTATATTTTCTATTTCTTCCTGGTTCAGTCTTGGAAGGTTGTGCTTTTCTAAGAATTTGTCCATTTCTTCCAGGTTGTCCATTTTATTGGCATCTAGTTGCTTGTAGTAATCTCTCACGATCCTTTGTATTTCTGCAGTGTCTGTTGTTACTTCTCCTTTTTCATTTCTAATTCTATTGATTTGAGTCATCTCCCTTTTTTTCTTGATGAGTCTGGCTAATGGTTTATCAATTTTGTTTATCTTCTCAAAGAATCAGCTTTCAGTTTTATTGATCTTTGCAATTGTTTCCTTCATTTCTTTTTCATTTATTTCTGATCTGATCTTTATGATTTCTTTCCTTCTGCTAACTTTGGGTTTTTTTTGTCTTCTTTCTCTAATTGCTTTAGGTGTAAGGTTAGGTTGTTTATTTGAGATGCTTCTTGTTTCTTGAGGTAGGATTGTATTGCTATAAACTTCCTCTTAGAACTGCTTTTGCTGCATCCCATAGGTTTTGGGTCATCATGTTTTCATTGTCATTTGTGTCTAGGTATTTTTTGATTTGCTGTTTGATTTCTTCAGTGGCAGCATATTTTTTATTAAACCTAGCAACCTATGTTGGATATGAAAAATGGTAAAAATATGATATCAACCAATTAGAACAGATGATTTTCTTTTTTATAGCTTTCTTTGGTTTCATGCTAATTGATAAAAACAGAAGTACTGAAACTTTGTACTTTTTAATTAGTACTTTATTTAGTTTTTCATATTGTGTTTTACCTAATCTATCAATCAGTGTTTATGCTCATCCGCAAGTAAGAGATTACCAAAAAATTGTGACATATACATACAGGGATTTATTTTCTCACTTAAAACAAGTCCCAGGTTATGGCACCTCCATGATGTCATTAAGATTTTTCCTCATCCTTGACTATTCCACCCCTGTGGTATTCGATCAGCTCCAAGAGAGCTGCTGGAGCTCCAGTCATCACATCCCTCTTTCAGGCCTACAGAGAGTAGAAGGGACAAAGAAGGATGCCAGCCCTTCCTTTAAGGAGCCTTCGGGGAAGCACCACACATTACTTTGCTTATATGTCAGTGGCCAAAAGGTAGTCAAGTAAGCAACTCTACTGCAAACAGTTTAGGAAATGCAGTTGTCCAGTTGGTTACATGACTGCCTAGACTAAAGTTAAGGATTTGGTTTTTTGTTTTGTTTTGTTTTTTTGCTATGGAGAGGAAGGAGGTATCAGAGACTAGAGTAGGCACATAGCCGTTTCTGTCATTCCTACTAAACATTTTTCATGTCTGTGGTGCAAATTGTGGCATTACTAAGTTGAAATGAGCCTGGCTGACATTATATAAGGGATATTGCTTACTGGGTTGATATTCTAGGCACCACCCATGCCAGTTGTCCAATTACATGATGATCATGAAAAATTTCATTGAAAATGACTAAACCTAGAATGAGAGTGTTGGATCTCTGGCTGTGTGGTTAATTTATATAAGAGTGTATGTGTCATTATATTTGTTGAAAAGATGGATAGAGAGATAGATACATGGGTATGTATATAGGTAACAGGTTGTATAGTTAGGTTGATAGAAAAATAGAGGGAAGGAGCTGAGACTGCAGGGGAGAGATGGGGAGAAGAGGAAAGGAACAAAGCTAAACTAAGGAATTGGAGAGAATTCTTAGCCATACTCGAAGGATAGTCTGGTCTTGTCAAAATGTACATCTCTGTATTGACCCATTTTGCAGATCATCTTCTCAGTGCTGCACAACTTTCTGCTCTGGGATGCTGTTTTATTTAAGATCCTTAGCATTATTTGCAGATGATTCTTTATTTCCACATATGTAAATGCTGAGAGTGTACTTAAATTATGGTCCTGAGGAAACCTTTTTCTTCTAACATTTTATCTTATGTTGACGTCTTTATTTATTTCTTAACAAGGGAGTAGCTCTATCTATGAATCTCTTCTGAGTGCTTTTTCCTGCAGGTCTGCCTTCTAAGTCACCCCAGTGTTGCCTGTGTTGTCTGTAGGCTGCCTTTCCCATCGCCCTGGTGGAGGGTCTATTCCCTCCTCACAGTTAAGAATCAGCTCCTCACTTAGTCTTAGACGGAAACAGCTGTACTGGGCAGCTTCGTGATGTTATCCCGTATGTTATCCCATTTAACATCTCTCTGCGCAGAAAAGCAAGACTTACTGTTTCACTATTACAGGTGCAGAAATATGTGGGCCAGGCTATAGAGACCCACACTGCCTAGTGACCTAAATTCAAAGAACAATATTCAGTACAGTGTGTACAATGAACCACTGTCTTGGTTCATCACAGGCGAAAAAGAAAAAATAAAAAATCTCAGAGGAAGTTTCAGTGAAAGAGATTACCTCCAACCACATTAAAAATGTTTTCAGGGGGCTTCCCTGGTGGCGCAGTGGTTAAGAATCTGCCTGCCAATGCAGGGGACACGGGTTCAAGCCCTGGTCCGGGAAGATCCCACATGCCATGGAGCAACGAAGCCCATGCGCCACAACTACTGAGCCTGTGCTCTAGAGCCCGCGTGCCATAACTACGGAAGCCCGCGCGCCTAGAGCCCGTGCTTCGCAACAAGAGAAGCCCCCGCAATGAGAAGCCTGCGCACGGCAATGAAGAGTAGCCCCCGCTCGCCGCAAATAGAGAAAGCCCGCGTGCAGCAACAAAGACCCAATGCAGCCAAAAATAAATAAATAGAATAAATAAGTTAAAAAAAATTGTTTTTAAATGTTTTCAGGGGCCCTCCTTACTGGTTTTGAGGAATGTAAATTCTGCATCTCTCCCAGCAACATGACAGTCTCACAGAAATTAGGTACAATCAAAAGAAGGTAGAACAGCAGTGAAGGGAATTTGCTGCCAGCTTAGAGAACAAGGTGCTACGTTACCGAAACAGCACGTCATCTATTCTCATGGGAATGCATTGAATATCTGCAGTACCATTTCCATTCGTGAAGACATTATTTTTAAATTTCAGTGTACAGCGATAACAGTAGTTAATTAGATACATGTTACTTCTTCTTTAAAATATCCTATGCTCATCTAATTCATTTGGTGTCCGAGATCACGGTGTAGAAACCCCAGATTCTTGTGATATTTAGGCGAGGGCTTTTAGTTTTAATCCCTCTTTTAAAACTGGTAGACTCACTTGTGGCACTTGATTGATTGCACGTTCCAAAGTGATCTGTCAAATATCCGTACCTGCGAGCATGCCTTCATGCGCAGACTGAAGTTAAGGAAAGAAAATATGGGAGAAAATATGGGTTTTTTTCATGTGCAGATTGGATTTTAAAAATAAAATAGGTGAACTGCTTTTTAGGGTGTCTAAGTTAATTTTTCAAATTCAACTCTTGCATAGTAGTCAATGGGGAGGGGATAAATATGATGGGATTTTCATTTGCATTGCCCTTCCTCTTCTCTGAAATAATTTATTATAATTTTCATGAGGCTTCATAATATTATTCATTCGCTTCATAATTGAAACGTTAAACGCTGCCCCCTGTTGATTCCTGACCTGTACCAGCCAAAGGCACCTTCCTCTCCTCCTTCTCTCCTTCCCAACAAAGGAAGTTAGCAAGTTTGATAACCAGGGATAACCTACATCGATGATCCTGGACTTATTTATTTATAAAATAGGAGTTGAAGTTCCTGGCTTCTTAGAAATAGGTGGTACATTAACAGACTGAAATGATTTAAAATTTCAAATTTTATGCAAATATTAAGAATTGTTACTGAAAAGGTGTACACAAACAACAAAAGACACTGGAGAATTAAAATGTAATCATACTTTCATCAGTAACAATTTATCATTCTGACTGGCATAAAAAAGTATTTAAAAATAAACTGTGACAATTTACTGTATTCAGTTTTACTACCCAATTTTTAATAAGATAGCAAATGGAAAAGCCGTGATACAGGGTCATTGAATGTCAGGGAAATCGTCTGCAACTAGAGCAATGCCTGTTACTTAGTAGGTGCTAAGTAAAAATTTATTTAATGAGATCAACTTCTAGACTTTGAAAGCAGATTAGGAAAAAAAATGTACCCTTCCTTTAGTAAAGATTTGTATAAACTCAGGAAGAAGTTTCAGTTTGCCTGGTAAATGACATATTTTATATCTTTGGACAAAATTAGTAAAATCTACAAAGAACTGAATACATCACCTACTATGGCCAACTTCCAGCACCAGCCCAAATGGGATTATGAAGCCATTCGGATTTTATAGGGCAGGTCAGTACTTTTGTCCCTGAAATATGAGTCATGTTTTGTTTATTTCATCTTATCATTCTGTTGTTTTACCCAAGCTAATTTGGTTTGTAATGAGAATAACTCATTAAGCTAGTATATGATAAAATTGCCTTGGGCTAGAAGCTAGGATTCTAGCGGAAATCCCAAATGTGAAAGTCTTCGCCCCTACTCTTCCTGTTTGGGGATAATTTGGCTCTACTTCTGCTCCATATTCTCAGGATTTATTTTCTGACCACCTCTTTAAAAGGGTAGCATAATTTAGAATACAGTTTAGGGATATGAAATTTAAAAAGTCATTCATTGAGGCAGGCGTAATGATTGAGTCAGTTATGTTACTTCTCACTAGGTTTCTGAAACGGACACCAGTAAGATGAAGGAAACTTAGTGGAAGTAATTAACAGAGAAAAATTAAGGAGAAGGGGCATGTAAAGAGACTGAGTTTAAACACGTTAGTGCAGAAAAAAGACAAATACATTATTCTGGGGAAAAGTGATATTGGAAACCAGGAAGAGAGGATAATATTTATTGACCACATACTATGTATGAAGCATTATTCTAGGTCATGAAATATATCCACTTGGTCTTAAATTTTGACCCCCTTGGCTTATCTTGCTTTACTTTTATTAGCATTAGTAGCAAATATTAAAACGGTGCCGAGTCAATGAAATAGAACAAAACTGTGTCTCCTGGAGATTTGTAGAGCTTTGGCCCAGATAATGCCAAAAACTTACTATCAGATGTTCACCTTTGGGCTGCCTGGGTTTTCTGACTTTGGCAGCCAACTGAAGTGATTGCAGGAACTGTAACATATAAACTAAACGACTAATATATTCATCTCCTTGCTGAGCATCTGAACCATAAAATTGGCCTAATTTTTAGCTTCAGGCTCTTGATGACGTTCTTCCCAATTAGTATGATTATCTTTTAAACGTTTCCTCACATTCATGTAACTTCTACGATTTTGTAGACTTTTGAGTGAGGGGGAAATAGGCACACAGTACAGAAAGTCAAAAATTGCAGGGTGAAAATACTCTCGTGTAATTTTGAGTTAATTCTGGAAGTTCAAGGTTTTCGTTGAAAGAACATATGTTTTCAAGGACTTCCGCGGTCCCCCTGTTTGCCCGCAGAGTTAAGGCTGCAACACCCTGGCTCTCCAGGCTCCGACTTTAGGAGGAAAACCCTATGTAGAGGGCATCTGCTCAATTCTAATAATAAATTTTAAGGGAGGGACAGAATCGAAATTAGAAGCAAATGGATTAATTATTCCTCTATGTGGGACCTGGGAATTCATTCATTATGTGTGTTCCTCATCACTTTGTGTACTCTTGGGCTTCTGCAGAAATGTTAAGTGAGAAATGAAAGGGGGAAGATTTTATTTTGTCAGCATGGGAATTTCAATTTAAGTATTCCAGAACAGAGAAATATCCCGAACACTGGGACCTGTACACAACGTATCACCTATGGCCCTCTTCTTGGAATTAGAGTTCGAAGATGCATAAACTATGGTGTCCATCCTCAACAACACCATAGTCCAACTGGGAAACACCCAGATTCTAATCCTGACTTTGCCCCTAGATAATTGTATCACCTTGGACACTTAGCGTCAAAGATGTCATTTGTAAAATTAGAGGATTGGAACGAATTATTTCTAAGTTCTCCTCCACTTCCAAAATTTTGTTATAGATTATCATAGATTTCTGTTGTTGGAAAGGACTTAGAGATACTTTAACAATTTACTTACCTAGTCCAACACTTTCTTCCAAATTGGTCCAATAGGTGGGTGAAAGCTGAAAATGCAGTTATAGCTTAGAGTCATGCACATAGAGATAATTACTTAAAATATCAAAATGAACGGGCTCTCAAAAGGTATGATTAAGAGAAGCAGAGAAACGGTATAAAATGATTTCAAAACAACCACCCAAGTCAAATCAACCACCTTGCAACTTGTTAATCAACAATTTTTAAATTACGATCTTAGGTCTTTTAAAAAATATATACATATTCCTGGGGATTTTGACCCTGTCCAAGGTTATGGCTCATTTTGTGTTTCATTTTGTATTTATAATCTGTTGTGCTTATTGTATATTTCCTTTAATGCAACTAATCTTTTTGTTTAATAGCAGGTGTAGTTCATCTAACATTTCAAATTGTGGGTGAAAAACCTGTTTCTCTAACCAAATAGTAAGCTCTCCAGAGGTAGAATTTTGTACTAAGAACGTGTGTATGTGTGTATGCGTGTGTGTGTGAGTGTTTAGCTGAGTGGAAGGGAGGTTCATTGGTTCATCCAAATCATCCATGTTAGGCATGTTCTGAAAATGAACGAGCATACTCCTAACACTGGATTCCATCCCACTGATCAAACTATTTTTACATTGTAATTTTTACAAAGAATTTGAGACAACATCCAATTTTTCTTCAAACCTATAGCAAAATAATAGAACTATAAATAGAGATAGAAGATCAGTGCCAGGGACAAGGAGAACATAAATATGCCAATCATAAGATGAGTCTAGTCGCTGAGCATCGTATTTTGTTTGAGCTTTCTGGTAGCCAGAGGAAATAAATAGAAACATGTTCAGTTATCAGGTTCTCGTTAATGGATAGGAGGAGGCATGCTGGTCCCTCAGGGGAAATAACACATTTTGATAAACACATTAAACAGTTGTGTCCTCCTGACAAAATCCTGTGGAACTTTTCTCATTATTTACACTGAATTCCAGATGAATTGATTATTTTTCACGGCACACTGATAGGTTTATCTACAAACAGGACATCGTATGGCACCTTGCTTCCCAGATAACAAACTAGTTATTGGGCTAGCCCTGTTAGTTCAAAGTCTCTTGGCTTGAATATAGAAATAACAAAGTTAAAATTACTGACTATAATTACTGTTTTCCCTTTCTTTTAATTTTTTAAAAAAATTTCTTTCTTATTATGGTAAAATATCCATAATGTAAAATGTACCATTTTAACCGTTTTTAAGTGTACAATACAATGGCAATAAGTACATTCACAACATTGTATAACCATCACTACTATCTATTTCCAGAATTTTTCATCATCCCAAACAGAAACTCTGTACCCATTAAACGGTAACTTCCCGTTTCCCTTCTCCCCTCTACTAACCTATATTCTACTTTCTGTCTCTATGAATTCCCTATTCTGTGTACCTCATATAAATGGAATCATGTTATACTTGTTCTTCTGTGTCTGGCTTATTTAACTTATAAATTTTTCAAGGTTCAACCATGTTGTAGGACATATTAGAATTTCATTTCTTTTTATGGCTGAATAATACTTCATTGTATCTTTTCTTTTTTGAAACATAATTTTACCTTTTCAGTCTTAAGGGTTTTTTCCTGTTCTTTGAGTTATCAAAATACTAGCAAACAATTCTAAAATATCAATTAATCTGTTAAATACTTCCAAGTCAGTTTCTCAATTACTTTGTTTATATCAAGGTTTTTTATTTGATATTAATTCCTTATCTATCATAATTTGACTTTAAAAGAAAATACTGTTTCTCTACTCACAACACTTCTGACACCAAATGTGTGTATTTTCCACACCAAACAATTCTGCAGTTCTCTGCAGACACCAACGGGGTGTCCTCCGGTTTAATTCAATTCTGATGCTACCTACCTAGAGTCATAGTACAGGCCCCACAGGTTAAAGGCTCAGTTCCAGAAGACTTCCCCCGTTTGAGATGCCATCCACAAGTAGTCAGTCACTTCTGTCGGAGGTGGCCACAAATCAGGGTTTCCCATGACCCTCTCCTCAGATTCGATACTTTGCTATAATGACTCACAGAACTTGGGGAAACATTTTACTTACTATTATTGGTTTATTATAAAGGATATTATAAAGGATACAGATGAACAGCCAGATGAAGACGTATATCAGGTGAGATCCAGGAGAGTCCCAAGTGCAGGAACTTTGGTCCCTATGGAGTGTAGGGTGCCCCACCCTCCCAGCACATGGATACTTCACCAACCTGGAAGCTCTCTGAACTTCATTGCTCAGGGGATTTATGAAAGTTCCATTACGTAGGTGTGATTGATAAAATCATTGGCTGTTGGTGATTCACTCAATCTCCAGCCCCTCTCCTCTCCCCAGAGATCAAGGGTTGGGCCTGAAAGTTCCAACCCTTTAATCACATGGTTGGTTCTCTGGCCACCAGCCCACCTCCTGAAGCTACCTAGGGGCTTTCAGCAACCAGTCATCTCATTAACATAAACTTACAGAGGATTGAATGGGCTTATTATGAATCACAAAAGATGTTCATCTCACCTCTTTCACTCAGGAAATTACAAGGGTTTAGGAGCTCTGTGCCCCGGAACTGGGGACCAAGACCAAATCCATATTTCTTGTTATATCACAATATCACAGACTTAGAAGTTCCACTGCAAGCAAGTCTCCCTATAGTTTTTCACGGAAAAATTTTTGAATCCTATTTTTGTTTGTTTATTTTTGAAAATTCCAAACTTTCTAGATCTTTGTATCAAAGGTGTTTTATGTGACATCTTTCTTAGGACTCCTCTTTGATCAATACAATTATGAGATAGTTTTATGTTGCCCTTTATATAATTTATAAGCATTGTATTATAAGTTGTACTTTGTTTCCCCTTGAACTAAATAGCTACTTGCCCCCCAAGAATATGTGCTAGCTTTGGATATTGAAAGCTTCTGTCTCATTCCTACAGTCTAAGAAGAAACTCTGCAAAGTACAAAGAACATGGAGGTTCAAGATTTTTAAACCATTGACTAGAATTTAAGCAATATAACCTCAACTTGGGCATGAAAAAAATAAAATCAGTCCTATAACTATGCCTACATTTTATTTGAACCATGTAAAAATAATGCATAAGGGACCAAGGCTTATATCAAATAACAATGTCTTAACCAAGTTGAAACTCTAAAATGCACATTGAATCCAAATTCAAAAATTAAATACTGCCTGTGAAATATTTTTCTTCTTGGGTATACTTATTTGTTATAGCATGCTAACATACTGACATGATATATGTTTTCACTGAGACCTTCTTAGAGATAAAATATTTGAAGAACAAACTTAATGAAGATAAGCTTATTGTTCTAAATAGGGGTTTGAAATTCTTCATATGTATTTTGAGCCAAGTTTTCTTTTACATGAACCCTTCAATAGCTAGAGAAAGCTGCTGGGAAAATCTCTTGCTGTATTTTCTCCTCAAACTTCTGCTTCATTGTGGTTTGCTAATAATTTTGGAAGTAGCTAGATATTAAATTAAATACAACTGTATTCTAATTTTGAAGGAAACTTTTGAAAGAAACACTAGTCCAATACATGAAAATGCATTAATTAAATGCATTTAAATTATTTAAATTCTTGGATTCTTTAATTTACAGTATTAATACTTAAAAGTTTATATGTAATCTATATTTCTGGCTAATATATATGATGCAAATCAAGCCCATCATGGACATGTACTTAACTTAATATTTAGCTATATGCTACCATGGTTCAGGAAAATCTCTTAGATATCAAATTTCACATGCATTAATTTCATATTCAGATTAAATCTTCAGAGTAATCAAAAATTCTGGTTTAAAAATCTTACATTGTTACTGGCTTAATTTTGATATTACACCTTACTAATAAGCTTTTGGTTAATGATCAGTTTTAATTCAATTTAATTCAATTTTAATTCAGTGATATTTCTAAATGGGGTAATTAATATCTGACATTATTCTTAGTGCCTGACACCTGCTTGAATGTC